>NC_133545.1:78900446-79207142 GCF_048773025.1 Camelus bactrianus
TCTCACAGTAACCTCTGAAAAAGAGAAGCCTTGGTGGGCTCCAGGCTGAGATGGAGGGTGGGCCTCCCAGGGCCACTGGCCAGCAGTTCACTGCTGAATGCCCAGTGCCCTGGACTCTACCTGCTGCCCCTCCCTGATGTAGCACCTGGACAGCCTGCCTTCCACAGACCCGGAGACTTGCAGACCTTGTCTACAGGCAGTGAAAAAGCTTGCTCTAGGACAGAGGTGCAATAGGACAAGCCTGGTGGAAACTTACGTGTGATCTGGGGGGCTTTGGGCAAAGCATCACTACAGTACTTGCCCCAGAGAAGCAGTTCTCAAGAGACTGCTGGAATGGAAGGCCTGTTTGAGCACTGCACCTGACAGTAACACATCCCACCAGTCTGGCCCATATTACTCTTATAAAAGCTGATGCTTCCAATATTCTATTCTAAGAATATTGCATGAAATGATCAATTTACTCTTCACAGTGGCCCTTATTATCTCTTACCATGAGGCAACAGAGACTCAGAGAGACTGACTTGCTGGGTTCCCACAGCCAGCAGCCCTCTCTCCCGTGCCTCCTCCTCTGTTTGCCAATCTTTATTGACCTCCCTCTGCTCTTGGTGGGAAACCCAGTCTCTGTCACACAGCTGCTGACAAGGTCTTTCATGACCTAGCTCCCATGCAGCCCTCTGATGTCATTATTTTTGACTTAATTAATCTGTTGTTGCCTCTATCCTTGCCAGGCAAAAGCAAAAATCCTCCCCTTCCCTTTGCACACTCAGGTTGTAATGAATTGGCTTCAAGTCTTCTAATGTATTTTCTGTTGCCTCAGGACATTTGCACATGTTTTCTCTGCCTGAACCCACCGCTCTCTCACTGCCTAAGCAAGGATAATCACTCCTACGACTTTCAGGTAAACTTAGACCCATTAGTTACTCCTACTATTTGCTGCATAGTGTACTTTTCGCTTATCACACACATTTTACTTTCTTGTACTGACTGATGTAAGTGTTGGTTTCCCCTCTAGACTCCAGGCTCTATGTGGCCAGACTTTGTCCACAGAACATGGAGCCTGCCATCGAGTAGGTCATCAAAAGATACTTTTTGATGAATAAGAGGTTGACTTTGCTTTGCTGTCTCATCCACACTACTGTTCCACCCCTAAAATTTTTAATTTAAAATGCCTGTTGATATTTATCATCATCAGTTTGACTTAATTAATCCTTTGTTGCCTCTATCCTTGCCAAACAAAAGCAAAAATCCTTCTATGCCAAAATCCTTAGTTCAAAAGAAGTTATAATGCTAAACAATGAAGGAAAGCAGTTAAAAGAAATGGCCTTTAACTTTTTTTTAAAAAGCTGTTCTCCTGTTTCCCTCGAAGCCACTGACACATGCATAACCCTGGTCTCTCTGTAACCTCACAGCCCCGGAAACCACACATCATGTGCTTTGGGCTCACATATCACTCATGCTCAGAGGCAGGGTAAGAATGGAAAAAGCTTTGGTTTCAGGGCAAAACAAACTCAGGCCATATTCCCAGCACAGCCACTCTCTAGATATGTGATTTTGTGCATGAAGTTAAATCTCTCAGGGTCTCGATTTCCTCCTCTCTGAAGTGGCGATGCTGACATCTACTTCCTGGAGTAGTTTTTGAGGATTCAAGGAAATAATTAATGTCAAGTGTCTAGCAAAGGGCCAAACACGTAGCCGTTACTGATGCCAATTTTATCCTCTCTCTTCTTTCTTTGCTTTATTCCATGGGATTTCGGTCCAGGAATTTTATAGCGTCTGTGCAGGAATTATTAATCTGGGCTTCAGTGGATCTGTGAACACACTGAAATTACATGTAGAGTCAAGTACGTCCAAAAAGGCTTTTATTTCTAGAGAGAGTATCTGTATCAGTCTCTTGAGGTGGCCTTAAGAAACTTCCACAAAACTTGGTGGCTTAAACAATAGAAATTTATGGCCTCACAAATCTGAAGGATAGAAGTCAGAAATCAAGGTTTCAGCAGGGTTGATTTCTTCAGCAGTCTGGGAGGGAGAATCTGTTCCAAGCCTCCCTCCTAGCTTCTGGTGGTGTCAGGCATTCCTTGGCTTTAGCTGGCATACTCATTTTGTGTCTTCTTCATATTGTCTTCCTCATACATGTCTCTGTGTCCCAGTTTCCTTTTGTATAAGGACATTAATTATATTCTTGTCTTGAACTCAATCATTGGCAAAGACCCAACTGCCAAATAAGATCATATTCCCCAGGTTCTAGGGGTTAAGATTCCAGTATATCTTTTTGGATGGGACACAGTTCAATCCATTACAATATCCACAGTTTCTACTGGATTCTTATGGGAGTCTAAGGACCTTCCAAACATTAAGAATTATGTTAACCTAACTAGTGATTTTATAGGCTTGATTTGTGCCAAGGTGTGTCTTGAGTTCCAAATTACAGAGAAACACCAAGGTGATTTTGATTTTGATGGGGTTGTGCAGGCATGTACTGATGGACAGAGAGTACAGAAAGTCTCCTTCCACCCCAGACTTGATTCTGGTTGGCAACCATTCCTCTTTGGTTAAAATCCTAATGGCTGCGTTATGAATTCCTTGAGTCCCACTCATATAGTTTACATTCCGGTGGGTGAGACATTTTTATCAAATAACACAAATGAACATATAATTATAAATTGAGGTGAGTGCTAGGATAGAAAGAAACATGATTCTATAAAAGCACATAATTAAGGAATTTGACTTGGCCTGAATTGGTTAGGGAAGGCTTCACTGAGGAAATGTTGCTTTATCTCAGATTGGAGAGACAAATTAAAGTGCACCTAAGGGGAAGAGTATTCCAGCCAGAGGAACAGCATATACAAAGGCCCTATGGTAGAAGGCAACATGGTACACTAGAGGGACTAAGAGAAAGTCAGTGAGGCTGGAACAGAGATTTGGAAGTGGGAAGTGAGAGAATGGTATGAAGTGAACCTAAAGGCCATTTGGGCATTGTGAAGAATTTGGGATCTCATTCTAGGAGAAGTAGGAAACCATTGAAAGGTAACCTGTATTTCACCTCATGCTCTTAGTCCTACCCCTCTTGAGTTCTTCAAATTCTTATCCCTGATTCTTTAGAGATACTATTTTATTCTGGTATCTTCCTATTACTCCAGTTATGCCTTTTCAATGTCATTTTTTTTCTGCCTGCTCCTTAAGTGCTGCTTTTCACTCTCTTCCTGAGTGACATCATTCCATTGCATGGTTTCAGCTACCACCCTTCTGCAGACAGCTCCAATGTTTTTTTCTGGACTGCAGTTGCCTTTCCCAATCTGCTTATGAAATAAGTACTGCACAGTTTTGATCACATGAATATCAATATGATCTCCTGGATCCCTGTTTTGGAACTCTATGGGTAATTTGTTTTTAGAGGATGTTACAAAATCCATATCATTTGGACTGTTAACACAGATCTGCCACAGGGCAAAGGAGAGTGAATCACCTTCAGGGAGGCTTGAACAGGGATGGCTGGGGTGCTGGGCATTGTGAAGAATTTGGGATATCATCCTAGGAGAAATGGGAAACCATTAAAAGGCTTCCTCATCTTAACCTGTATTTCAAGCAAGGCCTCTCCAGTCAGCAGTGGAGAGAGTTGACAGATAATTTGACCTTGTGCTCTCTCTGGATATATGAAACACATGCTTTGAGTTTGCTGAGGTTTCTGCTCATCTTCCCTGAAGGACCCTGACTCAGGGTTACAATCACCCTCTGCTTACGTCCATGTGGGCATAGAGCATCACCCTAGCTGAGATGATGTGGGAGGAAGCCAGCCAATTAATGCATTTGAGGGTCACTGTGGCAAGGTCTACGTGAGTACTGAAAGTCAGACTTAACTGGAAGCCCTGGTAGGTCTGATGCTCAGGGAGTGATGTTTCTAAGGTACCCACTGTGGAACAGAAACAGGAGGAATAGGGGAAGAAAGGGAGAGAAAGAGGGAAGAAAAGACAGAGGGAGGAAAAGACTCAGCCTAGTATTCACTAAATGCTGCACGATGCACTTTCACGGATATACTTTACCCTCACAAACAGCCTAGCAAGGTGGGTATTTTGGTCTGGGACTCAATCAGTTTTGTTTTGTTTTGTAGTTAATGTTCTTTCAACTA
Organism: Camelus bactrianus; assembly: GCF_048773025.1. Taxonomy (NCBI): domain Eukaryota; kingdom Metazoa; phylum Chordata; class Mammalia; order Artiodactyla; family Camelidae; genus Camelus; species Camelus bactrianus. The sequence continues at coordinate 78,904,570 of NC_133545.1, forward strand.
CACCACAAAGCCTAGATCATGGATCTGGTAAATTAATCAGAACCTCTGAGTCATACTGGTTTCTCTCACTCCCATGGAGACTCAGCTACCATTGAGTTCGCTGAGCTCTTTCCTTGAGACATCCTGTCCTGAACCTATACATTTAAGTTAAACTCAGTCAGCCAGAAACCCAAACCACATGGCTGACAGCAATCCAACTGAGACCGCCACCTCTGTTCTATCCCCTAAACCTCTCCTATTTGATGGCAGTTCTTCCTGATTGCTGCTGTAGGTTTTTCCTTCTGATTTGGCTCAGTTTATACTCTGACACTTGAACTTGTTTTTCACTGGCTTTAACTCAGTACTTAAGGATTTGTCCCCTGGGTCCCTCACTGGTCATACTGGACTTATTTTAGGCCATTGAATACTGCATGATTCTACCTGAATGCAAGATTCTCCTACTGGTCTACCCTCTGATACGCCACATGATCTAGGGCTGAACCCTCTAGGGCAGAACTCAGAGAAGACTATATAGGGAAGAATCAATTATAAGAAGGGCCTTTGGGCACTTCCAACAACACCCTCCTTAAATAGGTTGTACTGGTCCCCCCTCCCCCTCCCACAGTGGAAATGTTAAATTAAGGATTTGAAGGGAAGTTTGTCCAGCAAGCATTATCTGCTCTAGTCATCATTAATGGAACATATTGGGCCAAGTGCTCATTCATCCAAACCCCAGGACATTGGGCAAATCCCTTTCTGTTCAATTCAACTTGTCATTCTATCCTTGGGGAAGCCAAAAGGTTTTGTACAAACCTCGATTAGCTTATACAGTAATCACTCCCCAACAGAGAGGTCCTGTGTTGGGTATTCCCAATATATGTGTCTCTAGTTCTGGAGTTTTTTTTCCCCTCGACACTCAGAATCTTGCAGCTAATACCTGTGCACTGTGAATTCTTGGAGGGCTTTACATTCTCACAGTCACCTCCAGCCACGACGTCCAGACACTGCTGAATCATCCCCTGCTCCACACTTGCCGCTATTCCTTATTATCGGCATTGGCTGAGGCACAGATCCAACCCCTTTCCATTATTTCCACAAACAAACCAACAAGGAAATTATTCAAGGTAACTGCAGTTTTAGGCAGACAGGAGTTTACAGATAGCAGAGGATACATCCTAAGACTGCACAGGAAAAACTCCTCAATAACTTCTTGGAAATTGCCCCACGTTGCTTGGCCATCTCTTTCGACGCCAATTCTCTCTCCCTTCTTTCCCCCTCTCCCCAGTTCCCACACCCATGTCCTTTACTAATTGAGAGGAGATGAGCTCTTTCTTTTACTTCCTTTCCTTTCCTTACCAAGGCTGTCAGTGACTCAGCTATTCCAAGTGGTTTGCCCAGGTATTTTGCTAAATTAAGGCAGCTGTTTCCATAGGAGCCTGCAACTAAGACGATAATTTTTTGAACAGAACAAACACAGAGCATTTCTTGTTACTAGAGGAGTCGTACACCCACATGGATATAAACATAAAACTACCAAATGGCAGCTCTCTTTTACCCAACTCTGCAGGCGTTTTTGCCCTTTTTAAAAAAATAGATATATTCCAGCCTGGGCATTCACAGTCTCCTCAGCAGAAGCATATCTAAATCACTCCATATCTATCTCTAGCAGCACGAGAAGGAGTAGAATGGTGCAAATGAGTAGCCCCAGGACACTTCCTGATACAGACTCCGGGATGCCGCCTGCATGAGAGTCTCACATCTTCTGAGTTCCAGCGATGAATTGGAAAATTCCCTGATTGTCAAAACTTTAGTGTCGTCTTGGACCCTAAAAATTGGGCAGGGAGGTATATGAATCCCTTTGTCTGACAGGCCAAACCTAGTCAACCAGTTATTAAGATGATCTGTTTTCTTCACTCTCTACATCAACCAACATTCAAGCGACTTTGTGTCTCTGGAAACTCAGTGGAACCTAGTCAGAGGGAGTATGAACTTGGAGTCTGCAAGCTGGAAAAGCAGCGGACATTTTATTTTGGTCACTGTAAGTACTAAGAATATACAGATTTTAGTAGCCTTACATGTTACTTCAGATACCTACCTGGTTTGTGCCTAGCAGAGCTTAACTTTAAATTTTTCTTTCCTGAGTGTTTTAAGATATTTATCTTTTATGATTCATGAAGGACTGTTGTATCTTTCTAAACTGTGATTATTTCCAAGTCTACCGTATTCTGTACTCTAAGCTCCTTTAAGTGTTAATAAATGTAGACTGAATGAATGATTGAGTAAACAAATTGAACATGAGAAAGAGAAGGAAAAGGGGTGGGGAGAAGAAGAGGCAGAGAGAAAGAGACAAGGGATACAGGCAGGAGAGAGAGCTGATTTGAGTAATTCTTTTTACTTAAAACAACATTGTCTAGAATAGTCAGTATCATCCAACAGAAATGTGTTAAGGGGAACACTCAACCCATCAGTAATGAAAACCAGCTATTATATTCAGGAAAAGACATATTATAAGCTAGCTTGGCATACTTTTTGAGGATCATTTGATTAATAACAGAAGCAGCTTTTCTGGTGAAGTCTTGGGAAAAAGTATGAGACACTCTTTTAAAAACAAATATCAATATTAACTGTCTATTTAAGACCTGTGCCTATATTTTTTTAAAACATTTTTTATTGAGTTATAGTCATTTTACAATGTTGTGTCAAATTCCAGTGGAGAGCACAATTTTTCAGTTATACATGAACATACGTATATTCATTGTCGCATTCTTTTTTGCTGTGAGCTACCACAAGACCTTGTGTATATTTCCCTGTGCTATACAGTATAATCTATTGTTTATCTATTCTGCATATGCCTGTCAGTATCTACAAATTTTGAACTCCCAGTCTATCCCTTCCCACTCCCCTCCCCCTTGGCAACCACAAGTTTGTATTCTATGTCTATGAGTCTGTTTCTGTATGTATGTTTTAATTTTTGCAGGAAACGGAAAAATGATTCTGGATTATGTCCCTTCCTGTTTCCATGACAACACCAACTCAAAGTTCTCACAGTACAGTGATATTGTTTTAAACACTTACTGATCAAATACTGTTTTATCTAAAACTAAACTAGAAAATATTTAAGAAGAAAAAAGCCGACTGGTGGTTTTATCCTCCTCATTTTATTTTCCCCTCCTTTCTTCAAAACTACCAATCAGCATAAGTATAAAAGAACCACTACCTAACCACAGGGTTTAATTCAAGGAAGACAGAAATTTCAGCTCTTAAACCCCAAAGTGATGAAGCCAGTGATTCAATAAAGAAAAAGAAAATAACATTTTCATGGAGAAAAAAGTTACCTTCTTCTGCGGAATTACAGTTTTCAATTTCAGCTGCTCAGAAGTCTTGGTAGTGGCCAAGAGGACTGATTTCCCAGGCAGCTTCTAGAAGAGCAGTTGCTAAGCACTTTCTCATTCTTCCCTGCTCTGAAGCTGCGTCTGGTGTGATCACACAGGGAGTGAGGCCTATGGCTTGCCCTGAACTGTGTGAGCTTAGCCCTGATGGAGCTGAGACATGAACCGAGAGGCCTGGCCGGGGGCCTCAAGGTTCAGGTCACAGCAGTGGTTATCGTCACGTGCGGGGCCCTCACTTCGGCTCTACCTTATGCACATATGAGGACAGATAAGAAGCAATATTTAGGATGACAGAGGAGGACTAAGGGATCCGGTTTGTCAACTCTCATTGAGGCATATCACTAAATTTTCATTTCTGAACGGTGGCAATAGCAACAGTTTCTACAGTAAGTTCCATTGCTGGAGGTTTTACTCTGACTCAGATGTTTTGCCAAGAGTCTTATGTGCATCATTATATCCAATGATCCTCATTGCATAAGGAAAGCACTATTTTGTTGTTGTTCTTTTTAAATTAAAAAAAAACTTTAAAAAATTTGCAGTATGGCTGACTTTCAATATTATATTAGTTTCAGGTATATAACATAATGACTCCATATTTATATAGATTATGCACCATACAAAGTTATAATATTATTGACAATATTCCCTGCACTGTACATTACATCCCTGTGACTTATTTATTTCATAACTGGTAGTTTGTACCTCTTAATCCCCCTCACCTATTTTGACCATTCCCCCTCCCCTCTGGCAACCACTATTCTGTTCTCTGTATATGTGAGACTATTTCTGTTTTGTTACATTTGTTTGTTCTATTGTTTTCTTCCGATTCCACACACAAGTGAAAACATATAGTACTTGCCTTTCTCTATCTGACTTACTTCATTTAGCATAATACCCTCCAAGTCCATCCATGTTGTTGCAGATAGCAATAGTCCATTCCCTTTTCATGACTGAGTAATATTGCATTGTATATACATACCACATTCTTTATTCATTCATCTGCCAATGGACAGTTAGGTTGGAAAGCACTATTATTATCACAATATGTTATACAGAAGAGGAACCTGAGGCTCACACAGGTAAATCAATGTGCACAAGTTCAACAGGGCACAGCCATGGCAGAGCTGTGGTATAGAGTCAGACTGTCTACTTTAAAAGCCTGCATTTTTAACTGCTACATAATATTATATATTTATTAAAGAACAATATTTCTTAAAAATCAAGTATGAACATAAATTTGTGATTTACAACATTTAAAGTTTTGCCCATTGCTTTTTTTATTGAAGTATAGTTGATTTACAATGTTGTGTTAATTTCTGATGTACAGCACAGTGATTCAGTTATACATGAATATATACACACACACACACACACACACATTCCTTTTCATATTCTTTTTCATTACAGGCTATACAAGGTATTAAATATAGTTCCCTGTGCTATACTGTAGGACCTTGTTGTTTATCTATTTCATATATAGTAGTTAGTATCTGCAAGTTCCAAACCCCCAATTTATCCCTCCCCATCCCCTCTCCCCCTTGGTAACCATAAGTTTGTTTTCTATGTCTATAAATCTGTCTCTGTTTTGTAAATAAGCTCATTTGTGTCTTTTTTAGATTCATATGGTATTTTTCTTACTCTTTCTGAATTACTTCACTTAGTATGATGATGTCCAGGTTCATCCATGTTGCTGCAAATGGTATTATTTTATTCTTTTTTATGGCTGAGTAGTATTCCATTGTGTATGTGTGTGTATACACACACACACACACACACACACACACACACACACACACACACACACATATATATATATATATATATATATATATATATATACCACATCTTCTTTATCCAGTCATTTGTTGATGGACATTTAGGTTGCTTCCATGTCTTGGCTCTTGTAAATAGTGCTGCTGTGAACACTGGGGTACATGTATCTTTTCAAGTTAGTTTCCTCCAGATATACGCCCAGGAGTGGAATTGCTGGATCATAGGGTCCCTTTGCTTTTTGAGTTGTGCTCTGGCTTAGAATCACCAACAGGGATTGCCAAGGATGGCCCTCCAGCTACGTTTTCAGTCCATGCTTTAATACAATCACTCTCAACTGTTCCTATTCTCAGAATATAGTTCGTGCCTTTGTTTAAATTGCACCATCCACCTTAAATGTCCTTCTTTTGCTTTTTCAGCAACCAAAATCCTGCTCACTCCTCAGAGTATAGCTCAACAGTCACCTCCACTCAGTAACTGGGAAAAAGCATGAGATTGAAGTATGGTTGTTGAATTGCACGGTGAGCCTACCACGTGTTTTGGTCAAACCGATACTACTGGAGTGACGTTGTTGGTTTAGGGAGTCCTAGTGTTTGCCAAGTGAGGGCAGGCAATTCACATTTTCTACACCCACCATGATTCTCCACGAATAGAAGAGGATTTCTGTAACAGGGAGGGACAGGCAGGGCTATAAAAGCTGCAGTGCAATTCCTTTATATTCAAGAGAAGATGTAACCACAAGGGAGGCTGACATGTTCTTACATATAAATGGGAAAAGTAGCATGTCTAACAGGTCTTTGATCCCTCATGGAATTGTTTATCCTCTGCCCCTCATTTTGTAGTTTAGGTTTATTAGAATTACCTCATTGGTGGTATATTAAGTTTCCATGCCTTTTGCAAGAAAAAGTAATAAGCATATATACATGCATTTTTGAAAAAATCATTGTTGGTTATCACATGGGCACCTTCTGTGCAGTAATAAAGCATCTTTCAAATCCCAAGGATTTAAACAAAGAACATGTACTGGCCACTTGCATTTACACATTAGCAGCCGTTCATCATCTAGGCAGTTCTGTCCATTGGTACCTCATCCTGGCAATTAGGCTGAAAGGTAAGTCCTTACTGTTCTTGCAGCAGAAGGGAAGGAGCAAGTGAACAGTAAAAACAATCAGCAGCTCTTTAAACTTCTCCTTGGGAGAGGGGTATGCCACACACACTCATTTACCACTGACCCAATCAAGTCATGTGGCTGTGCCCCATGGCTGTAGAGCATGAATGCGTATCCCTCCCATGGAGGCACTGCCCATCAAAATTGTAGAGGGTGGAGATGTACAATTTTCTTAAAAGAAGGGCAAGTGAGTAGTTGAGAAGGGTTAAACAGTCTGCCAAAGCTACTAAGACATTATCATATCTATTGCTAATTGTTATATACCGAGTTATGTCCCCTCAAAATTCATATGCTGGAGTCCTAACCCCCAGTATATTATTTATGACTGTGACGTATTTGAAGAGAGGGTCTTCAAAGAGGTAATTCGGGTTAAGTGAATTCATTGGGGTAGGCTCTAATCCAGTATCTCTGCTGTCCTTGTAAGATGAGGGGATTAGGACACAGACACACACAGAAGGAAGACCGGGTGAAGACATGGAGAAGACAGCCATCTACAAGCCAAAGAGGGAGTCCTTAGAATGAAACCAGCCTTTCCAACACTGATCTTGGATATCTAGCCCCTAGAATTGTGAGAAAGTAAATTTCTGTTGTTTAAGCCACCTATGTTGTGGTACTTTATTATAGCATCCCTAGCAAACTAATACACTGATGAACAGAGTTTCTGATTGGCCGAGTTTATGACATTGGTATTTCCACTCTTTATTTTATTCAACTAATACCTGTAATAAAAATAATCCCTAACAATTATGAAGCATTCATTATATGTTAAGTACAGAATTAAGGATTCTACATACATTGTCTATCTTATTCTTTCAGGTATGATGCAGATACTAACATTGACCACATGTTGTATATAAGAAAATGTTTATGTATGGTTTGGAGGGTTTGAAAAACTCATGCCAGTCCATTCTTAATTGGAGAGTCAGTATCCGATCCTAGGTCATCTGAGCACAGAATCAGCTTCTTGCTATTGCCATCAAGGGATGTTAGGACCTCTCATAGTATTTATTAATCTCAAGAAAGTTAAAGGAATATGAAAAAATGAGTGAGCCATGATGCCTCTCTTGAGAAGTTTGCAATCCAGTTAACAAAACAAGTGAAGGAATAACCATAATCCTAAAGAGGATAAGATAAAGGTCCTATCATTAAAGTCCTGTCCAGAACTGTTATTTATAACTTGGATGAAGAAATTGATGGCACGATAATACATGTTCCTGATGATGAAGCTGTAAGAGGCAATATATCCTTGGATAATGGACTCAAACTTTTAAAAATAAGATAAAAGAAAACCATCTTGTCAGGTTGGAACAATTGGCCAAATCTGAAGAAATGATGCACAATGAATAAATAAAATGAACTTCTCCCAAGTTCAAAAAAATAGCTGGATCAGAACAACAAAAAATGAATGTAGACTGTTATGTGAACAAAGGGTATTTTAGTTTTATTAGTCAGCTCACTGTGAACAGGTCATTCAGCAAACATTTACAGATGCCTCCTCTGCATCAGGCATTGTGCTTGGAGCCAGAGACAGAAATATGACCAGCTAGAAGTCAATACTCTCAGTATGCCCTCAGCCCAGTAGAGAGAGAGAGACTTAACTATATCACTCTAAAAGAACTCTACAGATGCTTTAAATGAGTCTGAATGAAGCACTTCTGGTATACAGAAGACCTTTCACTTGGTCAGGGGAGAAAGGTAGAGAAGACACTTGAAGTTGCAATGGGAAGAAGGAGCTTGCAGTGAAGGGAGTTCTTGACGATCTAAGAGAAAGGACCAGTAAGTAAAAATTAAACATTATGAAAAATATCAGGTCTGTTTGGCATTGTGGAAATATCAGTTTAATTATGAGCAGAGGTATATAACAAGGCTGAAAAATTGGGCTGTGGCTGGGTTTTGAAGGACAGTGCAGTCAATGCTATAAAGTTTGACCTTCCTCTTGTATGTTACAACAAGGTAATGAAAATTTCTAGAGTAGCAACGTGACAACATTTGATTTTTTGGAAGGTGATTATTGTAGGCAATGTAGAAAAAAGACTGGCGAGTAGAGAGAATAGTCTCAGAGATATCAGTTAAGTGGTAGCTGCAATTCTCCAATTAAGAAAAGTTGGAAGACTAACCTAAGCACGTTCTACTAATGTTCATGCTAATGTAACAAGAGTGGGTCTCTCCATTGTCTGGGCTTAAAATGAAGTTTTGAGCTTTTTTTCCCCAATACAATCCAAGTTCAGGTGCTGGTTCCTTCTATACCACCACACTCCCTTCAGCTATCTAGGGCTCTGTCTTCTTTTAAGGGGTCTTTAAAAGTTCTAGGCTATTAAGCAGAATTACAGTAGAGTTAAAATGAGCTGAGTAAAAGCTCAGGATATACATGGGATATTCCTATGGGGATGTACTTTGGTTAGGGGTGAGGTGCCAACAACTCTCAGAGGAAGACCTTCACTGGAAGAGAATCATAAGGAATGCTCCGAGCAGGATGACATGCAGTGCTCTGTTGAATGGTGTTGGACAGCTCTCAGCATTGGCCTGCCTCCATCGCCTTTCCCTGGATTGGCCATAATGGTCTTTCTTTGGGCAGAGATTGGTTCTTTCTAAAAATGATCTCTGCTTTTCTCCAAGTGATCCCCCCAGGTTGTCCAGAAGGTCACCCTGACCTCCATACTTGTCAGGTTCTCTATCTTCCTATCGAGTCCCTGGAAAACACTAGTCTTATTTTATTATTGGTGGGCTGATTTTATACATTGATCTTTCAAATCTTTGCCTTTTGGCTTCAAAAATTATTATCTCAAAAAACTTGGTTCTTGTAAAATAAGAGCTTTCAAAACTATCACCTTTTATATGGACTTCAAAATATTGACTGCTTTTCTTTGTGTTTATGCTAAATCAATCTTCAACTCCCTTCCTCCTATTCTGCCCAAACTAAAGGGTATCTCTAATGGTTTGCATCCTTATATAGGGACATACATGTTCAGGCAAGTGTGGGGGAAAAAGCATATTAACTGACTTTTCTAAAATATAATTTTATTAAAATAAATGTTTTAAAATCTAGCTAACATGTATGATATCCTAGGGGGAAAAGAGTTCCTAAAGTTGGCTCAAGAAGAAACAGAAAATAGCATAGGCTAGTAACTGTAGAAAACAAATTGCAAAAGATGTCAAAGTACTAAACTAACTCACAAGTAGGATGCCAAGTTATATGTGATGCCTTGAAGGATCATATATAGTTCCTATAATTTAAAAAATACCCCTAAATACTGGTTTTCAAAATATCTAGGTACAAGAATCACTTGAGGAGTTTAGTAAATACGTAGACTCTTGTCTCCCCACCCTTATCTTCTTTTAAAACTTCAACACAACAGTTGTGAGATGGGACACAGGAACCTGAATTTTAAGCAAACAGATGTTTGGAGAATCATGCTATCCTTTGAGAAATCTGTTTAAAGCCATGGTCTTTAATATGAAGTTTGCATGAAAAATCCAACAGGGTGAGGGGAAAAAAGTAGAAATTTTATTTATGTTTATTTTTCCCAAGTGAAGAAAGACATTTTACTTTAAAGTTTTTTTTTTTTTTAACTGATTGATCTAGTCCCCTCTCTGAGTCTATATGTCAGGTGGTCAAGCTGAACACATAGCCCAGCAGAGAAAGGTCTTGTGGAAAAAGTATGGGTGCCACCTGGTCCTCTCATGGTCACTCCTACCCTTACACACTGCACTGTAATTTTCCTGGGTTACATCTTATAGTTGTCACTAAATGAATCCCTACAAAATGGACAAGTGGTATGATTATATTCTTGAATAGAAGCAACAGACTGGAGAGAGCACGCCTAATAAGATAATAATTTTCCTGTTCATACTTCAAAGAAAAAACTACATCAATCACATTATGAGGCAAAAACAAAGATGATTCAAATCAGATATGAAAAACATCAGCCCAAATAATGTTAAGTGATCAAAAATATTACTGGAGACTAGGGACCTACACATGGTATCAACAACAACAAACTTTTTCTAAGTGTACGTTGTGCCTTGTGTATTAACTAATAAAAGGATGAGATCATCATGCTCCATGGCATTTAAAACCTAAGCATCCAGAATAGTATTAATAATTTTAGTTATAGATATAATTTGCAAATAAATAAAAATACATATACTAGAATACAAATACTGGAAAACAGTATGGAGTTTTCTCAAAAAGACAAAAATAGAACTACCATATGATCCAGCAATTCCACTCCTGAGTTTTATATCAGAAAGAAACAAAAACACTAATTCAAAAAGATACATGCACTCCAGTGTTCATAGCAGCATTATTTATAACTGCCAAGATATGGAAGCAACCTAGGTGTCAATCAACAGATGAATGGAGAAAGAAGATGTGTTGTATATATACACAATGGAATACTACTCAGACATAAAAAAGAATGAACTATTATCATTTGCAACAACATGCATGGACTTGGAGGGTGTTACGCTAAGTGAAGTTAGTCAAAAAAAGAAAGACAAATACTCTATGATATCACTTACATGTGGAATCTAAAAAATATAACAAACTAGTAAATATAACAAAAAAGCAGCAGACACAGATATAGAGAACAAACTAGTGGTTACAAGTGGAGAGAGGGAAGGGGAAAGGGGCAACAGAGGGGTAGGGAATTAAAAGGTGTAAACTATTATGTATAAAATAAGCTATAAGGATATATCATATAACATAGGGAATATAGCCAATATTTTATAATAACTGTTAATGGAGTATAACCTTTATAATTGTGAGTCACTATATTGTCATCTGTGACTTATATAATATCATATATCAACTATACTTCAATAAAAAATAAGCTCTTAAATTTAAAAAATACATATACTGTGATTCTATTCTAACATTATCTTTTTCTGCTGATAGGTGGCATCATCGGAAATATTAGACCTTTTCTTCAAGCACGTTCTGTGGACAGATGCCAATTGTGTACTATTTGTTGCAGGTGCATGATAAACACAGCAATTGACGGTCAGTATTCTAAAACTTGTACAGTAATTTAACAGTTATTTTATATCTCTTAAATCTAATAACAAAGAAATTGAACTTGTTATTTGATTTTTTAATTTTGTTTTTCTCTTAATTCCTTTTTACTTTGCTTTAACAAAAGTAGCAATAAATGATGAGTTGGAAACAAAGGGGGGAAAAAAGGCCTCTAATTGCACATCATTTGAAAATAAACAGTCTTTCTAGAGCATAGAAGAACATGTAAACTGTCTTAACTTATTCTATAAAGTCCTGGTACTAAAATCTTACAAATAACCCTCAAAAGTAAGTCTACAAAGTAATCCCAATTATGTTATATGTAAAATATTAGCAAATTAATCCAGCCTCAAATTAAAATAATATGTCCTGACCAAGTAGAATTTTAATTTTTCCCTTTAGCTTTTGAACTATATAGTTCAATATTAGAAAATCTATTAATATGTGTTATTATGCTAATAGCTTTAAAAGATAATAACATAATTATCTTGATAAATATTCAGAAAAATTACCTCATTAACAAACAGGTTATTAGAGCTTCCAGCTTGATGAATATATGGAAACTTGGAGAAAGGGCTTAGCTACATGGAAATCCATACAGCTGGTAAAGCATGCCAAAACATTCACACCAGCTATCTCTGGTGATTATTTCTTTTTTGCAACTTTCTGATTCTCCAAATTTTCCCTAATGGGCATAATTATCCTTTTTAAACTGTTATGAAAGGGTGAAAAGCAGAACATTAATGTATGAGGGAGGTGCTTATGATTTTGGGGAGGTGAGTAGACATTCAAAGAGAACAGAGACATCACTCTGGTTGCCTCTAAAGCGATGCCCATGGACTAGATGAACAGCATTCCAATTTTCTGCAGAAATGAGGAACAAGACAACATATCTTTGACCCTTTTTCAGGCCTTCAGATTTATTCTGTCTCTAGGCTTGAGCCACCGATTACGTTTCTTAGTTGAGTTTAAAAGACCTAATGGTGGAAATCTTCCCTAGTTTTGGCACCAGGCTGGCTGCCGTTCTTGATTTTTACAGTAGTGATGTACACTGTCACCCTGGCCTGGACTGCATCTTCCTGCGTGTTTTAATGGGAAGCTGGGTGAGGCTCTATTAGGGACTAATTGACCATCTCTTACACCAGAAACTCATTAATATTTTAAAATTTACTTGCTTGTTAAAATAGTTACAAGTAAATCTCTCTCCTCAGAAGTTGAGGTCCTTGACGTTTGCTTTCAGAGTGTCCTCAGTCACTGATTGTTGTCTTATTAACAATTTTGCCTGCTCTTTTTTAAAAGTGCAAATCAAGATCATTGTTCCAAAAAGGAATTTCAAAGATAATACATTGTTATGAAGGGACTGGTACTAATTTCAAAACATTTTCACCCTGTTAGACCTTGTAATATTAGCTCATATGTACTTTTAATTTGATCCGTGATAGATGGGTGGTGAACGGGGAATTTCAGGGCAACATTTTAAACCGAGTTCCTCTGAACAATTTACCCTCATCTTTCTGTTGAAATCTTTATTGAGATCATAAATCTCAGTTCTCAGGACAAGATGTGGGAATTAGATCATATGACTATTAACACACAGCACGGAGCTCAGCTGTGTGGATGCAGAGGCGGTAACTCTGCGTGGGGTGCGAGGTGGGATGTGTGTTTGGAACCCTGAGTGTGGTGAGGGGAAGATTTAAGAGCCAACAGCAGCTGTGGAAGCCAAGTCCAGAGTTTTACATCAGAAGAAAGGATGGGGCGTGAATATTTCTCTTGTGGTGGAAATAACATTTAACTTAACAATATGTATTTGTATTATGTCACCCTTCCTTTATGAAATGCCGACACTCACTGATGAGTATCTTTCATCATGGAACGCTATCATAATGGATTTCTCACATAATAAGCCTTCTTTATAAATGTATCTATTATTTGTATTCATACATGACTGTAAATTCTTAAAAGGATAGCGCAGATATTTTAGTATTAGTTTATATATGGAAAACAAAGATAAAATAGATAAAGAGTATTGTATGAGGACTGCGTCAAATTGCAGAGACATAACTGAACTTTGGGTGATGTTAATGGAGATATTTACAAGTCAACTGAAGGGAATTATTTGCAGCTAGACATTCCTTTTCATGAAACAATGTCTGTGGCTTAAATGGGCTGAAATTGGGAGGTGATCACTGCAGTTATTGTGTGTGAAAAGCTCATGATATGCTTAGAAGCAGATTTTTAATACATCATGAGGAAGAACTCAGAGAACAGCATGATCAGTACCCCACTAGGCAATGATTAGAGTTGTTTTGGAAGATGGTAAGTGACAGATGGGGAGTTTTCCTTAAGGAAACAGTCCTCATTGCCTGGAACTCTTGGCAGTCAGGTAAGCTTAAATTGGTAACTTTGAGAGAATCAGTAAGTCTCATTTATCAGATCTGTGCAACGAAAATAGTACCTACATTATAGGTGGTGGGATTTAAATAAGAAAATACACACACACACACACACACACACACATACACATACACACACATCCTGGACATAGTACAAATTTAAAACATTATAGTTTATTGTCAGGTCCCTTAGAGATGGTGTCTATGGCAAAAGGGTCACCAAAGCCAGTCCTTTAAAATTAGAAGACAATCTCAACTTTGAGGACAACATGTGAGTCCAAGCACTTATAGTATCTGTGAACCTGTCTTCTTTCCCGTCTTCGGGGACAAAACTGGGATTCTGTTATGACTGAAGGACCTCTCTCCACACCTACAACCTGAGATGTTCTGGGACACCTGCATGGAAGTTGCAGATTCTGTCCAGCGCTGATAGGATAAAAGACTGTAGTTAACTTCCGCCTTTTCACAGCCAGAATGAAGGACTGACCTCAGGTTTTTTGTTGGAGGCAGGTAAAGAGGTGGTGATCCTCATCTGGAGAGGAGTCTATATAAGTCACAGAAGACCTTGCCAGTTTGGGCGGGGGAGAGCCGCAGGCCCTGCATGGCTGGTCGGGGAGTCAGTCGCTGGCTCTGCCTTAGCCCACCAGGCGTCTGGCGGTGAGGAGGACCACTGGGTGAGCTGACAGAGAACTGCTGGAGGGGAGGATCAAGTCAGCTGCTTCCAGACTCATTACAGTCCCCCAAAGCATTAATGACCTTTTTGTTTAATACTGATACAGGGAAAGTTTTAGTTCATTGACCCAACTAATAATTACAGCTCTTTGGCAAGCTTTTGTTCATGGAAACTGGCAGCACTTCCAAACACTTTAATGATGTTTATTATCTTAACCAGCACCTGTCCTTTACCCTGTCTGCATACTCCAGAAAAAGTTAACTAAAAGAGAGAATGATTCATTTCATACCCTGATGTTTTCACATGACCACAGCTGTGGCCACTGCAGTGTCCAGCAAAGTATTTCTTTGGCGACTGACCCAGGGAGGGGCGGAAAGTGGAGTGGAAGAGGAGAGGCCTCTGGAAAGTCTAACGCTGGGGCGTATTCTCTCCTATTTGACTCCAAGAAATTCCCACTCATGGAATCTGGCCTATCATAAATAACTTTTCTTTTCTGTACTTGATTCAACTTAATAAATCACATCAGCCAACTATGGTGAATGATGACTGTTTTTCACCCTACAGAACAACAGCCTTCCTAGTTGAAGTTCTGGAAGGGTAGGAATCTCTCAGATCCAGTTTCCTCCTGCTGAGCACAGTCTTCTATCTCAGCTGGCTGACTCTTCTTGTTCATAGCTCCCCCCCTAGAATGAGAGTTCTTCCTTCTTTCTGACCTCTAGGGCACCCTGACATGCATTCCTCCTCTAACTGCCTCTGTCTGCCATAATTCTGAGATAACAGCTCTTTAAGATGCAGAAAGGTAGCATTTGTCATCAAAGAGGCAAATCCTCAATGAAGACTTCTTTTTAAAAAACTTGTCTTAAAGAAAAAGAATCATGGCTAAACCAGACAGATTTAGAAAATCCAGAAGCTCTTCTACTTTTTTAAAAAGGTAGACTTTAAAAATAAATTTGCCCCATTAAATAAATGATAACTGGTGTACGAAATGGTATGGGAATGAGAAGTATTCCTTTCACTTGTACCAACAATGCCTCCCAATTGTATCACAACTTGTCAGATTTTGATGCATTGTCACATCTGATATTCCTCACATCTGAATCTTTCCTAAATAATTATACTGCTTCCAAAGCACACAACTCTTTTTCAAAGCCAAACCTCTCTTGGGGTCTGTCTCCACACAAAGATTTTCTTTCCAATTTTCCTTTTCTAATAACTCTATGCTTATTTTTGATTGCTGCTAAACACACCTGCCATCATCTCCAGCCTCACTCTTCACAACCACTCAATCATGGTCCTTATAGTTTTGCCACATTTCATGTCCACCCTTTTGTTTCCTTTCCCAGTACCACTACCCCAGCTCAGATACGCAGGCAGTCCTTGCCTTGTGTAACAGTGAGAGGCTATAAAAATGACCTTGCAGACACCATGTAAAGCAACCTTATCACTCAAAGGAGGGAAATAACAATTGTTCTGGGACCTTTAAAAAATTTTTGTCAACAGATTAAAAATCTTTTGCTATAGGTTATAAACATATAGGGAAATTTAAAAATTACAGAACTCATAGTTATTTAGTATACTGTAATTTGATACATTCGAAGCACTGAACAGTAAAGTGTTTTTTTTTTTCCTCCGCAGAAACCTTATCAAGCGCAGTTTGAACAGTGCTTGCCCTCTTCTCATTGTATTACATACAGTGTGGAGTGAGCATCTTTATTCTGTTTTGGTGAATTGGCATCCTCCTTTCTAAATCTGCGTTGGCTTCTGACTATATCCTTTGTGCTTTCAATGTCATGAAACACCTCTGACAGTTACTTTAATGTGCCTTCTTCTGAGACATCTTCATCAGTTTCACCACAACTGTTTTCCTCATTTGTGTCACTAAGTTTGCCTTCACAGAGTTCCTTTGGCTGCACACTACAGTCTCTCAAACAGTGACAGTGTCAACATTCCCATAGACCGCTATTTCTTCTCTAACTCCATTTATGTTCAATTTGAATTTCACTTGCAGCTTTATTCATTGCACTTCATCTCTTAGCCAATTTCCTTGTCAATCATCTATCTTTCAAACGTGATACAGGTCTACCACTGGAAGACAAGGAGGCAACTATATGCTCTCCTGTCTGTGTGTGTACTGAGTAACAGTTGTGTGCTGGCCAAGCACCAACAGACTTTGAAGAAAGCGACGTGACTGGTCAATGATTATGATGATGTGCATCTGTTATTCAAGTAGTGATTCATGAATTGACAATCTAGCAGTGAAATTTCTACCTTATGCAATTATTCACAACTAATACATTGTGGTAACTAAAATCAGAGCTGTGTTGTTAAGGAAATGGTGTTATTTACCTAAGCTGTGGTAACTACAATCTGTATATTTTTGTAACAGCAGAAAGCGAGGATGGCTTAATTGTGACTAGGATAATTTTCTGGCTTCTGTTTTTACCTTTAGTGTCTCTAATCCATCTGACATTCACTAGTCCATGTTTTCCTCTGGGATTACTACCACCTTACTCATCATTTAACCACTCAAGGACCTCACAGAATCTTACGTGTGATCTTCACCCCAACCCAGTTGCAACATAATTATAACCATCTTCCTAGCTGCCCTAAGCACCTGTATTTACTGTAGTGTCATCTCTATTAAGCCCCTGGGGGTAACAGGTATTCCTGAACCCTGCTGCAGGATTAGGAAACTGAGGCTGCTTTGTTCTTGCTGCTACTGCTGCTGTTGTTCATAACTCCGATAGCAAGTTAGATCTATAGGCAGACTCAGGCCCCCTTTTAAAACTGGACTTTCTGGGCGTCATGTCTGAATGACACCCCAGTAGGGTGCATCTGAAGAGCTGTCCCCTTTGTTTCCCTGGGCTTCTCTGAAAGACTTGCTGTCCAGATACACCCGGCCTGTGAGAGTAACTGCTCAACTTTTAAGTGAGAAACACGTGGTTAGACTTCTTAAACTTGTTGTTTTGCAGGTGACACATCTGGCGTTTTATGCCTGATGTTGTATCTGTTGTCTCCCAAATCAGAGTCTGAGAAGGGTCATCTTGCCTTGGCTCTTTACGCAGGGGCATCCCACTCCTGGCCACTGCGATAGCAAGAAGTCAACGCTTCCTCCACAGCCTCTCTTTTGGTTTCTAGGAAATAGGACAATATCCCTGAATTTTTATTTGTGCTTACTATAAAACAACCTCTAATGCGAGGTGAATTAGAAAGAGGCCTTTTCTGTCTTCTTATTCTGAGCCCCCAAAGGAAAACCTATAGAGTCAAACTGGGAAGACTTCTGTGACTGTCTCGGCCAACAGAGTGTATAACAGAAGCAATGCCACAGGCTTCCTGAGGCTATAATTAATACTACTGCCTTGCCTTCTTAGGACACTTATTCGCAGAACTCAGCTACTGTGTATGCTGTAAGAATGCCCAAACTAACCCAGACTCAGAGGCCATGAATAGGCAATTTGGCCAGTAGCACAGCCAATAACTTATGTCAACTGCCAGACATGTGAGTGAAGATGCATTCAGATGATTCCTGGCCTCATCCCAGTCTTTGAGTCTCCCCAGCTAATGCCCCATGCACGTTAAGACAGACATAAGCAGTCTGCCCTGGGTCCAGACTAAATTCCTGATGCACAAAATCTGTGAATACAATTATTTTTATTTTTATAAATTGTATGCCACTGAGTTTAGGGTGGTTTACTATGCAGCAATACTAACTGGAACAGAAATGCTTGACTCTTAAAATTGAACAGTGAGCTAAGTAAATCTATCCTTTCTCGTCTATACTTCTTTCTAATCTTTATACAATGCATACGGGTAACTTGTGTGGTCAATAAGGACATGGTGAAGTGGCTGATTAGGAGGGGGACGGGTCTGAGATGCCGCCCAGATTTCATGTCCTTGGACTCTAGTGAGAAGAGGCTGTTACGCATTAATTGTTCTCCTTATCTCATGCACATAAAGGATGCGAGCAGCACATTACTTCTTGTTACAGTGTTGCATTAAGCAACCTCTTTAGAAGTAGCCCCCAAACTGTAATAAAATGTGGTATGATAATTTTCCATCCTTACCAAATACTGCAAAGATTCAGAAATTGCCCTATCCTTTGTTGCTAAATGGTTACTTCTGGGAGAGGCCCATCTAAATTCTATATAGCCCACTAGATAGTCTAACTGTGGACTACCTTTCATTTCTCCCCATTTTATCTTCTAGTTTTGTGCGTGAACTAATACACTTCAAGATTTATGATCTTACTGACAAAAATGAAATGAGTCAGCCAGATGGTTGCAGTCCTCAAGAGGATAAGAGACAGTCTTAATATGAAGCAAGGATCCCTTTGACCACCAGTCCACCAAACAAAGTCAAAATATTACCATCAAGGAAAAAAAAAGCCAATTGATGGCATAAGTGCAAGTGCCAAGAGCTGCTTGTTTCAACTAATTGAATTCAGTAAATCATTGCAACTAGACAATTCTAAGTAATTTATTTTTCCTTAGCAAGTGAGTGTTACTTACTTTTCCATTATCTGGGGGGCAGGGGGTGGGGAGAAGCATTTACCATGTCTGGAATGGAGTGAGCTGGTTTAGAAGGGGGCCCCCATAGCATCAGCAGAAAGAAAATTCTATAGACAAGTCTCTCAACCACATTAGAACTTTAAGATTGCATTCTGGTTATATTCTGTAAAAAAAAGAAGTAAAGTTTCACCTGGGCTAAATTAGAGGCCAATTTGTTTCTTCCAATCTTCTTGTAATTTTAAAGGAGATAGTCTGTGAAAATCTAAAAAAATTTCTATCTTGAGCATTTTGGCATAGAATAGTTGAAGATTAAAGGGAGAACAGCAAGGCCTTTGGGAAGATAAAAAATGAAAATAACCAAAATTATATCTTTGTTATATGAGTGGCCAAAGTAGAAAGCTTCGTACAAGGTTTTTTTGTCTTGGCAGCAAGTATTGCCCTTACACCATTGAATGTCATTGCAATCATATGGTATCAATAACAAATGAATTACAGCCGGAATGTCTAAGGTCTGCTCTTGCACGCTTTAGATCTGAATTCTTCTCACAAATTTCAAACGCATGTTCATCCTGAACTCTGGCCAGTTTTTTGACCTTTCTGCTGAACTGAAAGGGTTATGTAGCTAGGGTAAGACTCAGACTAGTGCCTGGAACATCCCTCAGATTGGCCAAATACTTTCTTTATGACTGTGAAGCAATTTCCAAGTCACATTGCTTTCTGTCGCAGAGCTTTCTAGACTACTGAGTTATACAGTATATCCCAGTATAATTATTTCCAATTTCTGTTTCAAGGCTTGGGTTAGGCTCTTTCAAGAAGGCCTAAACACTCTACCAGTTGGTAGCATTCTGCTGGGCCTTCTGAATTAGATTTTGGTCCCAGAGGCCAGACATGGGAGCTTATGTCTATTTTCTACACTATTTTAATTGGTCTTTGTGGGCAGCATGGTCAAGACATAAAAGCTTTAATTAAGGTGGCAGGAGTGGACTAAAGAAAATAATAAGAGAACCTGATGACATTCTGAATGTGGGTTGTAGGGGGAAAGGAAACAAAATTGACTAAGGCTTCTGGGTAACTGGGCTAATAATAAGATACCTGACGCAATGTGGATGATTTAGTTTTGGATGGTCTCATGCTAAGCTAAGAAATAATCTATTGTTAACATGCTTCAGCCAGGTCTTGGCTTTATTTTCTTTTAAATCCTTCATATAGTAAAACTGTTGTTAAGCACTGTTGTAATTTAAACACTCTCTTCCTAAACAGAGATGTTAAATTGTACAGAGGGTATACATTCCAGAATCATTTCCTGCGGGATCTCAAAACTAAAACATACTGAAATTAGGTCACTCATCAAGCATTCTAAAACTCAAAGCCAATGAAAGTGTTCTCACTTTCAAGTTTTTTAAGGTTTCTCTTATTTAGCAACCTCAAATGTAAGAAATTCTCCTGTTATTAGTAAAGACAAACCACTTTTTGTTTGTATTAAAAAATATTGTATTAAAATGAGACTAAACTTTTAAAAACTTTATCTTAATTTGGTTTTAAAATTGATTAAAAGCCTACTTTAAACATCATACTAAATGGTGAATTACTAAAGGAATTCCCATTGGTAAGAGAAAAAGTATGACTATCTTCACTGTTATCCAATATTGTTCTCATTTTATTCACAATGCAATATGACAAGAAAAATTAAAGTATATTGTATATTGGAACTGAGCATAAATTATTTGCCACTGACATGATTTTCAGAAATGAAAAAATCATAAGCTAAGAGGACAGATAAAAGATAACACAAAACTCAGCTCTCATTACAAGGAAAAAACTTTATAACTATGTGTAGTGATGAATATTAACTAAACTTACTGTTGTAATAATTTTAGAATATATATATATAATATTATGCTGTATTTTATATGTAATATATTCATTAGTTGTACACCCAAAACTAATACAATGTTGTCAATTATATCTCATTTTTTAAAATTGTTAAGTGAAAATTTGCTCAGCTTCCCCAACAAAGACATAAAAAAGAAAATTAGGGTTTTATCTTTTGTTTTGATTTTTTATTCTTTTTGATTTTTTTTTAATATAAGAGGTTTGGTAAATTGATATCCAATGTATTTAAGGAGGAAATGTTACTCATAATATAAGTGGTAATATAATTGCATTTGGAAGAATAGTTTAAAATGTTCTTAATTTTTGACCCAAAAATTCTACTTGTAATTTTTTTCTACAAAATAGACACATAAAAGTATACGGTAAGATGTTCCCTGCCATATGGTGTGTAATAACAAAATTTGGAAACAACTTGTGTTAGTTATAATTAGCTTCAGTTATGGTGGCAGAAAAACAATTGTACCTCAAATAAGATGGATACTCATATCTTTTTCATGTATAAATCCAGGCAGTCAGTCCAGAATAAGTATAAGACTTGATCAATCAGGGCCTAGGCTCCTTATGTCTTTTGGTTTCACTGTGTGGGCCTCAACCCCAAGATATAGGATGGCAGCATGTGTTCATAGGCAGCTGGATGGAGGAAGGGAGGTAAAAATGCAGAGGATATAGTCATCCTGTCTTTTAGGAAGAATCCTGGCATCCGCTATATGATACTCTACCTACATTCTATTGTCCAGATCTTAGTCATATGGCTACACTTAGCTGCAAGGGAGATTGGAAAATACAGACTTAATTCTGGGAAGCCACATGCCTAGCTAAAAATATGGAGGTACCATTACCATAGAAGAAAGGGAGAATGGATTTCAGGGAACATTATTAGTCTCTGCCACATGACTAACTGATCAACAACAGGAAAACACCTTATAAAACATCGTACCATTGAACACTATGTGATTATAACAAAATAAGGCAGCTTTTATGGAAGGTTGTTACAGAACATGATGTATATTCAGCAGTTTCAAAAAAGCGTGTGTGAGAAATGCCTGAATATGTTTATCAAAAGACATGTTAAAATTTTCATTTCTGCATTATTTAAAATAGCCTCAGACTGAAAATTCGAAAAATATCCACTCACTGTAGAATGAATAAGTGAAGGGTGGCATATTTACCTAGTGAAATTCTATAGGTAATGGGAATGAACACTGTCGCCATATGCAATGATATGGATGATTCTTGAGCAAAAGAAGCCAGGCACAGAACATATAATGTATATTCCAGTTTATATGAGTTAAAGAATAGACAAAACTCCCTATAGGGTTAGAAAGCAGGATAAAATTACCTTTAAGGATGGTAGTTACAGGAAAGGAGCACAAGGGAGACTTTCGAGATTCTGGTAATGTTCTATTCCTTGAACTGGGTGCTGATTATTTGGGGATATGCACTTCGTAAAAATTCATTAGGCTGTACAATTACATTTGTGTAATTTTGTATGCATGTAACATGTCAGTAAGATTTTTAAAAGCATATGTGTATTTCTACATAGGAAGAAAATCTGGAAGTGTATATGTATATTATATTAGGAGTCAGTAAACTTTTCTATAAAGAGCCAGATAGTAAATATTTTAGGCTTTGCTTGCCACACAATTTCTGCCACAACTACTCAATTTTACTGTTATAGTGTAAAATCAGTTCTAGACAATACATAAATGAATGAGTATAGCTCTGTTCCAATAAAATTTATTTACAAAAAAAGGTGACAGGCTATAGTCTGTCAACCCCTGTACTAAATTTTTCAGAGTCATTACCTCTGGGGCTAGCATTAAGTAGAAGGAGGCTTTTTATTCTTTACATGGTTCTATAATATCTAATATTTTATAATTAGCATTTTATTTAAAGCATTTGCTTTTATTAAAAGTGCAAATGTTTCCCTGAAACAAAAAACTGCATCTAAGTGCAACTGGCGGACACCTCAAAGTAGCAACACAAATCTGATGTGAGTCAGGTGGCAAAGTATTCAGCACATTTTCTGTCTCCTAAAATGCTTACAAGAATGCAGGAAATTTTATTGCTAATTACTAAGACAGGATTAACATCTGCTAACAATAAAAAAATCTATTTATCAAGATTCTTTATCTATACTTGTAACTTAATACAGATATTAGCCATGATGCTGCCAGAGTGTGAGCTTTCCATGCTATAACAAGAAAATCATTGCTTTTAGTCTGTGTTTTGATCAAGGCAGAAGCATGTCAGTAGCATAAATGTGCATCTGCAAAGAAAACTTATGATTAATGTGCTAGAAAAGTATTCAAAAACAAGCTGAAATTTGCTTTGGAAATTTGTTAGAAAAAATTTCAACTGTTTTGCTTTAATAATAGGTAAACAAATATAAGCCAGAGTCCGTGGCTTCCAAGGATTTAAAATCCACTTGTAGACCCAAGATATACACAGACAGTAGGTAATTAATCTTTGACAGTCAGTGCCTCTTATTTTGGCAGGTATGTTTCTGTGCTATAAAAAAAAATGAGAAAGAAAAATTATTATGACCCAATGTACAGGACACCAACTTTTCAAGGAAGCAGAATGGATAAGATTTGGAGAAAGGCAAAGGAAAACCAGACTTTCTGAGCTGGGGGAAACAGCAGGAGAAACAGAGAATAAAGTTCCAAATGAGAATGACCTCCTCAAAGGACAGTGAAACCAGTTTATTTTGCAGGAAAGCCAGTTGAAAGCATCAGGTTTTCTCCCAAGTTCAATGAGAAGTCAGTGGGAGATTGACCAAGGAATTAAGGAGTCCTTAAGAAGACTAAGTTTGAGACTATGTGTACAGCTCATGACCTTCTCCCTTACTCCCTTCCAAATACCCAGCCCTACAATTGCAAAAATTCAGGCCAGAATCCTAAGACACTACAGGAGCCTTACGGCTCCAATCAGGGAAATGTTGGTACAAATGGCTATAAACGGCCAGTTTACTTTCCACATTTGCATGACCAATGCTTTTAGCAAAACTTGTTGAATAGTCCATGCTAATGCTGTTTTGTTGTTGTTATTGTTGTTATTAGCTTCGACGTTAGTTTTCTGTCTCTATGATTTCTACCAACAATCTCTGACAAAATTTCATTCAAACTCAAATCTTAAGAATTTCTAACAGGTGGTCAGATCTCTAGCAAAAGCATTTCTAAAGTAAACCATGGTTCCTCGGTAGTTGCCCATTCTTTCATCCTTCATTAAACCTAGACTCTGTGTCTCCAGGCTTCTGGGCCTTGTGGAGAATGTCAGAACTAGACATATTCTTGCTGAGGCTTCTCTCCTCCTCCCCAGGAGGCTTGTTTTGTGTTTTGTTTCTAACGCTTTCAGAGATAGGTTAACCCAGCTGCTACCTACACTGATCTTCTATTCTGAACTACTTAAAATGCTCATCATTCCTAACATGTGACTCAGGCAAGACCTTTGTGGGGAGGAAGAGGAGGACAGAAAAGGATACTATCCTCTCGCATTAATTCATAGTAGCCTTTCTCCTTGGAAGATATAGGTGTCAACATGAAGGTGAAAAACACTAAGGAGAATGAACTCAGAGCATGGCAACAATAAACTTCAGGAAAGAGGTGGCATCTGCAGAGGGAGGCCATATAAAAATGAAATGCTTTTGTAGTAAACAATCTATGGTTACTGGGGGAAAGGTGGTGGGAAGGGATAAATTTGGAAGTTTGAGATTTACAAATGTTAGCCACTATATATAAAAATAGATTTAAAAAACTCAATAAATTTCTTCTGTATAGTATAGGGAACTATATTCAATATCTTGTAATAACCTTAAATGAAAAATAATATGAAAACGAATATATGTATGTATATGCATCACTAGGAAATTGTGCTGTACTCCAGAAACTGCCACATTGTAACTGACTGTACTTAATTGAAACAAAAACGAAATGCCTTTGGCAAACAGACATAATAGGTTCTAGGATGGCTGGGGTAAAGGGATCTGGGTGCAGCAGCATTTTCCCGTGGATATATGTACTAGTTTTTCAAATGTCAAAAAAAGGATGTTTAATTCTCAAGGAGGAAGCCTTCTGGAAACACGAAGTGGTGGGAGTGAGTCCAAATTGGTTTACCCTATTGGGAGACCATGGCTAAACCATCTGTGTCAGTCAGCTTTCAGTCTCACATGACCATGTATTGGGAGCAAAAGGGGATGGGTTCATAATTACATGGGATCCCAGCATCCATCATGGCCCTCACTAACCCCTCAACATCTGAAGTGCCTGCCAGCTCCATCTTCTTATTCCCAGGCATCTGGAAGGCTATCGTTCACTAGCTATAATACCTTCCTATTAAAAATAGGATTGTTTGGTAATTTTATTGATGGTAATTTGATGGGATTGCACTGCATCTGTATATTGCCTTGGGTAGTATGGTCATTTTAACAATATTGATTTCTCCAATCCAAGAACACAGTGTATCTTTCATTTACATTTAATATAATGATGGTATTTTTGGATTTAGGTCTCCCATTTATTTGTTTATTATTTATTTATTTTGTTTGTTACCTCTGTTTTTTTCCAAATTATTATTTCCTCTTGTCTACTTTCTTTGGGGTTATGTGAAATTTTTTTTTTTTTGGTATTAAATTTTACCTATTGTGCTTTCTACTATGTCTCTGCATAGAATTTTTTATTGGCTAATCTAGGAATTATAGTATACATACTTAACTCTTCAGTCTACTTAAAATCAGTATTTTACCGTATCAAGTGGAAAATAGAAACAGTATTATAATATAGGTTTTACCCTCCTCCTTTTATGTCATTGTTGTCTCATGTATTGCATCTACATACACTGAGAACTTCATCAGACAATATTATAATTTTGCTCTCAACCATATGCTAATGAATTCAAAGGGAGAGAAACAGCCTATCAGAAGCACCCAGATATTTATCATTTCTGTTGCTCTTCTTTCATTCCTGAACTTGCAAGTCTCCTTCTGGTATTTTCATTCTTTCTGAAGAACTTGAGCAGTTCTTTTAGTGCAGGTCTGCTGGGAAGGAATTTTCTTAGTTTTCTTTCAGCAGAGATGTCTTAACTTCATTTCTGTTCCCAAAAGATTTTTTTTTACATATAGAATTCCAGATTGACTTTTTTCTTTCAGTACTTGAAAAATTTGGTGCCATTTTCCTTTCTGGTTTCTCTGTGGTTTCTGATGAGAAATCCAGTTATTCAATTGCTGTTTCTTTGTATACGATGAACTATTTGTCTCTGGCTATTTTCAAGGTATTTTCTCTGCCTTTAGTTTATAGAAATTTGATTAAGTTGTGCCTGAGTGTGGATTTCTGGGTTTATCCTATTTGTAGTTTGCTTATTAGTATCTTGAACTTGTATGTTTGTTTTTCACCAAGTAGGGAAAGTTTTCCCCAAATACATTTTCTTCAGAAACTTTTTTTTGTACTGCATTTTTTTCTCCACTTTTTCTAATTCTTCAATAACACAAATGTTAGAACTTTCAGTATTGTCACTCGGGTCCCTGAGGCTCTGCAAATCTTTTCTTTTCAATTTTTTTCTCTTTGTTATCCAATCTGGATAATTCCATTTTTCTATTTTCATGTTCATTGTCTCTTTGCTCTCTCATCTCCATTTGACTTCTGATTTCATCCAGTGAGTTTTTAAAAATTTTAAATATTTTTAGTTATAAAATTTCCATTTGGTTTTCTTTTATATTTTCTATTTAATTTCTGAGATTTTCTATCTTTCCATTTATTCTAACAGCATTTGTCCTTACTTTCTGGAGCATTTTTATAATATCTACATTAAACTCTTTGTCAGATAGTCCCAACATTTGTGTCATCTCAGCACTGGCATGTGTTACTTATCTTTTCCCATGTGAGTTGAGATTTTCTGACTTCACATACTGAATAATTTTGGAACATATCCCAAACATTTGCAAAATTACATTATAAAAGTCTGAGTCTTACTTAAGTTCCATGGAGAATGTTGATATTTTGTTTTATTAGAGACTGATCAGTTGGATTCATGTTGCAAGGTCCAACTAGTCTTCTGTAGGTGATGGTTTTAATGTCAGCTCCATTTTTAAAGCCTTTGCAAAGCTATTTAGATCCATCTTGAATGTGTGCCACCCAGTGGCCCGTCTAGGACCTGGGCAGTGGTCTATTTCTTTAATTAGTTCTTGACTGAACAACTGCTGGAATGCTATTTAAGATCATACTCATGTATGTGCAGCTTGGGAGTGAGTCCAGAAGTCCATAAACAAAGTTACAGGAGTCACTTAACCAAGCACCTCCTTCTTCATAATCTGTTTGTTACTTTTCGGTTCCTGTGGCTCACTTTCAGTCCTCTGGACAGAAGTCCAGGTTTTTATCTATCCTACTCTGCTGCACACTTCCCACAGCTATACCCCTATTTCAGCTAAGAGGTAAGAAAACAGAGAATAACAAAGCAATGAGAGTTACCCCACTCTCTTGAAATCACAAGTCCTCTAATTGGAAACATTTCCTTCCCTCAGTATTTAAGTCACCTGCAGGTACCTGCTGCTGCTGCTTTGGGTTTCAGGCTGTCTTGAGTCCAGACTGGAAGATACTGGAGTCAAAAAATGTTAAACTCATTACTGGTTCTGTAGTATTTCAAATTCTGGTCTTCTCCAATCTGTCTGCTAGTTTTTTTTACTTTCGGAATCTTCAAATAGCTGCTCCAGACATTCTGTAAAGTTTTTATGGGTGCAGTCAGCTGGAGAGATAGGTCGGAATGTGCTTACTTTGTCCAATAATTTAAAAATAAATAACATGACAGCATAAAAACAAGAATGAGTGAACGAGGCTGCATGTCAAATTTAGTTGCAAGTAAAAAGTTGATATTTTAGTTCTGGGTGCTAAAACTATTTGAATGTCTTTTCTTCTGCATGGTTAGTGGTGACAAGTGCCAGATCTGGATTCCCTAGTTTCACAGAGCAGTAGAATACCCAACAGAAGCCAGCATTCATTACTCGAGCTAAATTCTTAGCGTATCTTCTTAGCTTTCCTGAGCAATTTAGTCTTGCTTTGGATCTGCTCTCTGCTGGGCATGTTTACATACCAGAAATCACTTAATAATCACAACTTCCTGGTTACATGGTGGGAATTATCTTCAGATTTAGTGACTTGCTTATTGAGTGACAGTAAGTGACAAATGCTGCCAGATGGATGGGCGGATGTGATTGGCCTATTGAGTGGAAATCTGCCGGGAACTAATGGGAGTAGGAGGTTAACTAAGCATTTTTCTCATTCACTGAATAAAGCTGGCATTTATTTTCTACAGTCATGGGCTGCTGATATACTACAAGCAGTACAAATGAATGGAGAACTAACCACCTCTACTTAGATCAATGCTGACCGACCTTGCTTACTATCCTACCTTTTCCTGAGCTTTCCTGACTTCTTCCCAGAGTTTAACTCTAGATTTCTGCTAGCTTCTCTCTACCTTAGCTCAGTCTGCCCTTCTAGATGGTATACTTCTCCGGAATTAAATATTACTCAGAACTTAGTATTTTTTCATATTCATTTGTGGTTAGGGTTTAACACGGGGGGAAAAAAAACTACTCTAGGTTAGAATTAGGGGCTTACAAAGCCTTTGAAAGCCTAAAGTAGCAAAAGGCACTTGTTTTAGATTTAGTGCTCCAGAGAGAGTTGCAGTCACTCACAGTCAGCAATCTGCGGAAATGTGCTGCAGATTTCAGAACTCCTTCATGGCATCCAGGAAGGTGAATGGCAGCAGAACGCAGATTCTGCTGCAAAAACTCATGTCTGGGAAATCTACACCTCACCCACTGTCATAGGAAAAAGAATATGGCTTCTGCTGCTTCTGCCTTGGGAGAGTGTATGTCACTGGTGGAACCCTGAACAAATTCAAAACCCTGTTGGCAAAGGAGTCTAGAAAGTATAGCTCCTTCCTAGGACTTTTAGCCCTGGCCACACAAGAAGAGGACTGAAGGGGGTATGGAGAATATTGAGTGCTACCAGTTACTATTAGCAAACTGATTATGTTTAATTCCAATGTCAAAAAACTAAGCAAAACATGTTTTTCACCTGGCAAGTCAGACCTTGGTTGGTGCTGACCCTTGTTAAAGAGGATTTCATTAGTCATAAGGCATTCGGTAAATACACGGATGCAGTGTTAAGTTTTGCACATGGTCTGAGGCTAGTGAAAATAATAGTATAACGCATGTAATGACCCAATACTGAGATGTTTTGATTATCAGGAAGGAATGCCTCATTCTGTTGTTGACATTGAATGATCTGTTTGCTACAAACTGTGATGAGGAAAACCCCAAAGACACAAGGAGTCTATAATTGGAATGAAATATTTCAAAAACGTTAGGAAACATCTGAACTCACTGTAAATTGAGTTTAAGTGAATATTTGTGATAAGTAGTCTTATTTAAAATTGGTTAAGGAATAGAATGTACCCAGAATTCACAGTAAAATATGCTTATTGTAGAATTACCGTAAAGAAAGCAAATATATGGGGTTTTTTTCAGTGAATAAAGGCAGTATTTTTTTTTTTCATTAAAAAAAATCTGAGCAAAAGTAAAGAAAATGTATTTTAACTTGTGGGTACTTTATTCCTACAGATGTGCAAATTCCAATGGCTTTGTTCTGAGTAACACTCATTTCACATTTGAAGGTGGAATACCTTCATATAATACCGGAAATTCTTCTATATGGGAGATTTGACTTTAGTCCCACACTTCTTGGTTTATTCAATCAAGTATCTGCATCATGATACAATGGATATTGGTTTTATACTTTGATGATAATAAAACACTATTTTATTAATTTTGTTGCTCAGATTATTCTAGCTTTGGCCACTGGGAGCTCTTTCAATTGGCTCCTGGGTACCTTTGACATGGCTCCATCAAAGTATGTGAGTTTTAGTGGGGTTTTCTCTTTTCTTATCTTTTTTTGAGCATTTCCTTACTTTCTGCCTCTATGAAATGCTTTGGGCTCATCTTGTATATTTCCTGTCCCAGTCCAAGGATCAGTCATTTCTCTAAGGAGCCCTGGTTCCTTTTGTTGGAGAATGGTATTAGAAAACAAGATCTGGGCACTAGGTGTACTGTGCTAGTGGATTATCATTTCTTTGGGGGCCTCTCAGCTGAAAGAGCACAGAAATATATGTGTGCACATTAACCTGTGTATATACACGTATATGTGTTTCTATATGTAAATATCCATGTTTATACTAAGTTAAACATGAGTTTATTCTGCTATCTCCAGTTCTAATCTATTATCACATGGATCATCTGGGCCTCTTCCAGTTACTCATTTGTAAACTCTCATTCCAGTAGTGACAAAGCTGTCTCCCACTGTCTGCTGTCCACTTACTCAATTGCTCAATTCCACTACACATGGATAGCAGCAGAATTATTACCTCATAACCCACTGGCAAACAGCTTTATCAACTAGAATATAGTTCTTAATGTGCAGTTCCTTTTGCCTTTACTCTTACAGAGTCCATATATTACCAGAGTTACTTAGATCAGCATTTTCCCCCTCAATCCCTGCAAAGAGGTTAGTTTCATATGTTTTAACATAGTTAGATGCTCATGTTAACAGTCTGAATGCCTTCTTGGCACCCCTAAACTTCCTAAATGATTGTTTTAAATATTGTATATATTAACGTTCACTCTTTGTGCTATAAAGTTCCATCGATTTTGACAAATGCATAGTCATGTGTCACCATTACCATATAATACAAAAGAGTTTTACCGCCTTAAAAATCCCTTGTGCCTCATCCTATCCTACAACCCTTGGCAACTACTGCTCATTTTACTGCCTCTACAGTTTTGCCTTTTCCAGAATGTTATATAATTGGATCATACAGTCTCCCTGTCTTTCTTGTGGCTTGGTAGCTCACTTTGTTTTATTGCTGAATAATATTCCATTGTTACAAATGTACCACAGTTTACTTATCCATTCACTTATTGAAGGATTTCTTCACTTTTTGTGTGATTATGAATAGGCTGCTATAAACATAAGCATGCAGGTTTCTAAGTTTTCAACTCAACTGGGTATAACCCAGGTAAATACCTAGGAGTGTGACTGCTGAACTGGGTTGTAAGGCTAGGTTTAGGATTGTATGAAACTGCCAAACAGATCTTCCAAAGCATCTGTACAATTTTCCATTCCCAACAGAAAGGAATGAGAATTCCTTTTGCTCTGCATTCTCACCAGAATTGTCAGCATTTGACATTGTCCATTTGTTTAAATTTTAGCTTCTAATAAGTGTGTAGTGGTATTTCATTGTCATTTTAATTTGAAGTTCCATGATCACACATGATGTTGAACATCTTTTCATAAATTCTTTCCATTTGTATGTCTTCTTTGGTGAGCTGTTTGTTCAGACCCTTTTGCCTATTTCTTAATTGGGTTGTTTGTTTGCTTATTGTTGAGTTTTAAGAGTTCTTTGCATATTTTGGAAACAAATTCTTTATCAGATCTATGTTTTACAAATATTTTCTCCTAATCTGTGGCTTGTCTTTTGATTCTCTTGAAAGTGTCTTTCACAGAGCAGAAGTTTTAAATTTCAAAAAGACAATATTTTCTTTCATAGATTGTGGTTTTTATGCTGTATCTAAAACCTCATCATCAAACTCAAGGTCTCTGAAGTTTCCTCCTATGTTTTCTACTAGAATGTTTATAATATTGTAATTTACATTTGTATCTACAATACATTTTTAATTTATTTTTTGTAAAAGGTGTAAGATCTGTGTCTAGATTTATTTATTTGTGCTTATGGATGTTCAATTGTTTCAGCACATTTTGTTGAAAGATTATCCTTTCTCCACTGAACTGCCTTTGCTCTTGTGTCAAAGATCAGTTGACTGCACCTGTGTGGGTCTAATTTACGTGTCTGTTCTTTCATCAGTACAATTCTGACTTAGTTACTTAAGCATTGTAATAAGTCTTAGAGTTGGGGAGTGTCAGTCCTCTGACTTTGTTCTTTCATATTGTGTTGTCTATTCTTTTGGTTACTTTTCCATACAGATTTTAGAATCAGTTTATCGACATCCACAAGCTAGCTTGATGGAATTTTAGCAATTACAATGAATATATAGACTGAGCTGGGAAGAACTGACATCTTTACAATATTGAGTCTTCCAGTCCATGATTATCTTTACATTTATTTAGATCTTCTTTAATTTCTTTCATTAGACTTTTATACTTTTCTGCATAGGGATTCTGTACATATTTTCTTATGTTTCTATGAAAGTTTTATTTTTGGGGGGTGCTATCATAAATGGTATTGTGTTTTTAATTTCAAATTCCAATTCTTCATTGCTGGTATATAAGAAAACAATTGACTTTTGTATATTAACTTGTATCCTGCAACCTTGCTATAATTAGCTCTTAGTTCCAAGACTTTTTGGGGGGGCATTTTCTACAGAGAAAATTATGTCATCTATGAACAAAGACTTTTATTTCCTCCTTCTCAATATGTATACTTTTTATTTCTATCTTTATCTTATTGAACTACCTAGGACTTCAAGTACAATGTTGAATAGAAGTGGTAAGAGAGGACATTTTTACCTTTTTCCTGATTAGGAAGAAAACATCTAATTTCTCACCATTAAATATGATGTTAGCTGTAGCTTTTTTGGTAGTTGCTCATTATCAAGTTGAGAAAGTTCCTGTCTATTCTTAGTTTCCTGAGTTTTCTTTTTTAAATGAATAAATGGATGCTGATTTTGTCAAATGCTTTTTCTTCATCTATTAACATGATTATATAAGTTTTCTCTTTGTACAATTTTTATGTGAAATTTGGGGGAATCCTGGAGGTAAAACTTATGAAAGTGTGAGGGCAGCCACCAAGACAGTACCCCCAAGATTTTTCAATTCTCAAGCTGGTCCACACTCAGCTTCCAGCAATTCATTAAAATTAACATTTTAGTCTTCCAACCAGTACACAGCTTTAGCAGTTTCTGCTGGTCTCAGCTCTGGTTCTTTGTATTCACCTTTCTGTCCAGTTTTTCAGGTGGCAGTTTGCTCTGTGACCTCAGTCCTCTGATGAGTCTAACAAAAGTCACCAATCTTAGTTTTATTTGGATTATTTTTTTCATGTTTTGAAGAGGAGAGTGGTGACTTCCATGCTTTTTACATGTCAAAGCTAAAACTTAAAGTTGACCTAATGAATTTCCTTTTCATGTGCACAGCCAAACAACAAGGTTTCAAAACTTTTAGTCCAGTCCCAACTGTCTAGCTAAGGACTTGTATGTCTTCCTATTCCCACTTCTTTGCTCTAACATTCTCTGCAGGTTTGTTGCCGTTGCTGTTCTATCTTTTAAGATGTTTCGAATTATGACCACATTACAGACTTAGGAGGATCCTTCAGAGGTTTGAGTCTGAGAAAACTTATGTTCCTTGATTCTTCAGTGTTTTCCTGACTGTTCATTACCAACAGTTTAATTTTCCTGTTCTAGAGATCACGGAACATCACAATAACATCCCCAGATCATGATGATCAACTATGGTAAGTGAGATGGGGCAAGTTATGTTTTATCTTTTAATGTTTTTGTTACTCAGGAGGCTTTCCCTGTCTATCTCTACCCCAATTAAGACAGACTTGTAGGTATTATATTTCTTAGATCAGTAAACTAGCACCAGCACACCAAATTACCATCAATATTGTTACTTTCTGAGAGACAGCCTCTAGCTAAACAAGTTCTGGTTTGACTGGAATGGGAGAGCCTCTCAGTGCTGTTCTGGTGAGGTAAGTGCTTATGTCTAAGTCAGTAGTATCTCCTTACCTATTTGCTAGAAATGGTATTCTTTCTCTCATAGCATATGTTGGTACAATAAATAATTGCACTTTGTCATCTTCTCTGCCCATATGCTCTCTTTCCATCAGGCTTGAAATTGATGAAAACATTTCTCATGTTTGGGAAATAGGTAAGATGGACACAGAAAGTCAGGGAAAATTAAGAAACAGATGAATACATTCCAAACAAAAGAATAAACTAAAACTCCAGAAACAGATCTTAATGAAACAAATATAAGTAATTTACCTGATAAAGAGTTCAAAATAATGGTCATAAAGATGTTCACCACAGCCAGCAGAACAATGCATGTGAGAGCAAAGAGCAAAGTGAGAATTTCAACAAAGAGATAAAAAAAAAATAAGTACCAAAGAGAAATCATAAAGCTGAAGAATATAACAACTGAACTGAAAGAGTCAATTAAGGAACTCAGCATCAAACTAGATCAAGCAGAAGAAAAATCAGTGAACTTAAAGACAGGGTGGTGGAATTTATCCAATCAAAGAAGGAAAAAGAAAAAAAGAATAAAAAAGAGTGAAGACAGATTAAGGGACTCATGGGATAGCATCAAGCAGCCCAATATATGTATTGTAGGGGTCTCAGAAGGAGGAGACAGGGAGAAAGGGACAGAAAGCTTATTCAAAGAAATATAGATGAAAATTTCCTTAACCAGGGGAGTGAAACAGAGATATCCAGATTCAGGAAGCCTAGAGGGTTTCAAATAAGAAGAATCCAAAGTGGCCCACATCGAGACACATTATAATTAAACTGTCAGAAGTTAAATAAAGGAGAGAATCTTAAAAGCATCAAGAGAAAAACAACTTGTTGTGTACAAGAGAACTTCTACAGGACTGTCAGCAGATTTTTCAGCAGAAACTTTTCAAGCCACAAGGGAGAGGCATACTATACTCAAGTGCTGAAAGAAAAAAATTTTCCAACAAGAAATTCTCTACTTGGCAAAGCTCTCTGTCCATCAGAATTGAAGGAGAGAGAAGTTTTCCAAACAAGCAGAAGCTAAAGGAATTCATCACCACTAGACATGCTTTACAAGAAATGTTAAAGAAAGTTCTTCTAGCTGAAAAGAAAGGACATTAATTAAAAACAAGAAAACATATGAAAGTATAAATCTCAGTGGTAAAAGTAAAAATATAGCTAAATTCAGAATACTGTAATATTGCAATGGTGAGTAAACCACTTATAAATCTAGTATAAAGGTTCAGTGACAAAAGTATTTTTACTTTACTTTTAACTATAACTTCAATAATTTGTTAATGGATACACAATGTAAAAAGATGTAAATTGAGACATCAGAAACATAAAAGGTAGGGGTTGGAGAGTAAAACTGTAGAGCTTTAGTATGTGTTCAAAGTTATCAGCTTAAAAAAGACTGCTATCAATATAAGATACTTTACGTACACCTCATGATAACCACAAAGCAAACACCAATGGTAAATACACAAAAGATAAAGAGAAAGGAATATAAGCATGTGCTATAGAAAATCATACAAAGGAAGAGAGCAAGAGAAGAATAAAAGAATAAAGGAATTACAAAACAGACAGAAAACAAACAACAAAATGGTAATAGTAAGTCCATAACTATCAATAACAACTGTAAATTTAAATGGACTCAATTCTCCAATAAAAAGACAGAGTGGCAGAATGGATTTAAAAAAAAAAACAAAACAAGAACCAACTATGTGCTGCAAACAATCCCATTTATAATCGCATCAAAAAGAATAAAATACCTAGGGATAAATTTGCTCAGAGGTGAAAAACCTATACACTGCCAACTATAAGATACTGATGAAAGAAAAGAAGACACAATTAAATGGAAAGATATTCAGTGCTCGTGGATTGGAAGACTTAATGTTATTACATATCTATACTACCTAAAGCAATCTATAAATTCAATGCAATGCCTGTCAAAATTTCAGTGGCATTTTTCACAGAAATAGAAAAAATAATTCTAAAATTTGTATGAAACCACAGAAGACTCTAAATAGCCAAAGCTATCTTAAGAAAGAAAAAAACAAAGCTGATAACATCACACTTCCTGATTTCAAATGATATTACAAAGTCATAGTAATCAAAACAGTATGGTATTGGCTTAAAAGCAGACATGTAGATCAATGAAACAGAACAGAACCCACAAATAAATTCATATATACATGGTCAATTAATTTATGGAAAAGGAGCCAAGAATATATACCAGGGAAAGGATAATCTCTTCAATAAATGGTGTTGGGAAAACTGGACAGCCATATGCAGAAGAATGAAACTGGATGACTATTTTACACCATACACAAAAATTAACTCAAAATGGATTAAAGACTTGAACATAAGACCTGAAGCCATAAAACTCTTAGAAGGAAACGTAGAGGGTAAACTCCTTGAAATTAGTCTTGGCAATGATTTTTTTCTATTTGACACCAAAGCAAAGGCACAAAAGCAAAAATAAACAAGTAGGACTACATCTAACTAAAAAACTTCTTCGGGGCAAAGGAAACCATCAACAAAATGAAAAGGCAACCTACCAAATGGAGAAAATATTTGCAAACTGTATATCTGATAACAGGTTAAAATCCAAAATACATAATGAACTCATACAACACACAGTAAAACAATTAAACAAACAGTCCAATTAAGAAGTGGGCAGAGAATATGTATAGATATTTTTCCAAAGAAGACATCCAAATGACCAACAGATCCATGAAAAAAGGTGTTCAACATCATTAACCACCATGGAAATGCAAATCAAAACCACAACAAGATATCTCACACTTGTTGGAATGGCTATTATTAAAAAGACAAGAGATAGCAAATGCTGGTGAACGTGTGGGAAAAAGGGAGCCCTTGTGCACTACTGATGGGAATGTAGATAGGTTCAGCCACTTATAGAGAGCAGTATGGAGGTTCCTCAAAAAATTAAAAATAGAATTACCATGTGATCTAGAAATCCCATGGGTATATATCCAAAGGAAGTAAAAACAAGATATTGAAAAGATATCTACACTCACATATTTACTGTAGTAGCATTCATAATAGTCAAGGTATGGAAACAACCTAAGTGTCTGCCCAGCAGATGAATGGATGAAGATGTGGTATATATTCACAATGGAATATGGAATCCATGAGAAAGAAGGAAATCCTGCCATTTGCAATGACATGGATGGACCATGTGGGCGTTATGCCAAATGATATAAGCCAGACAAATATTGCATGATTTCACTTATTTGTCGAATCTGAAAAAAAAAGAAAGTCAAACTCATATAAACAGAGTGTAGAAAAGAGGTTGATAGGGGCTGGGGAGTGGGGGAAATAGGGAGAGGTTGGTAAGAATGTACAAACTTTCAGCTGTAAGATAAGTAAGTTATGGGGATCTAATAAAAAAACATGGTGGCTATAATTGATAACACTGTGTTATATAAATGAAATTTGCTAAGAGAGTAAAACTTAAATGTTCTCTCACACATACAAAAAAGATAAATATGAGGTGATGGATGTGTTAATTAACCAGATTGTGGGGGAATCCTTTCACAATGTATACGTGTATGACCACAAGGCACATATTAAATATCTTATAATTTTATGTATGAATTATACATCAATGAAACAAAAATTTAAAAAAAAAAGGAAAGAAAAGAACATCAGAGGATCTGCAGTAACAGTGCTTTTTGGAAATATTAAGGAAGTGGTCCAAAAACTAGTGTAAAGGACTTATTAGCTATTGATATTTGCAAAGGATTTCTATTAGTAGCCACAGCAGGGTGGTGTGTCAGTCTTCTGTCTTCATTCCCAGTAGCTAACTATGAGTTAAGAGAGAATTACAGTTTCTCATGGGTGGCCATGATTTTCCCTATCTAGAGCTTACCAGAGCAGATCATTGTGATCTGGGGCTATAATTGTGATGTTTCTCAGACTGGAGAGCAGTGAAAATTACACCATTGCTAACGAGCAGTCAGGAAAAGACCAGAGCACCAAGAAACACATGTTTTCTCAGGCTCAAACCTCTGGAGAATCCTCCTAGATCTACAATGTGGTGATCATTCTAAACATTCTAATAGGTCGAAACCTCTGCCAAAAGTGGCTAGAGGCACATGGTTTACGTATCTTGATAAGGTTCCTAGAAATCTAAAGTTGTGATGATCTTATTTAACCCAGTCCAATGTTATGATCTTTTCTGGTCATACCTCTCTCATCTAAAATGTTGTTGAATTTTCAGCTCATTTCTCCTCTAACTTTGTGTTACCCAGAGTCTAATTCATTTTTACCTTAGTGTTAATCATGTAAGAAAAGTTAAAGAAGTAAATCTCTACACACTGATGCTTCCCCAAAATAAAAATCCCATGCAGTCCCACATACTCTCAATGAAACAATCTATCTGGTGTCACATCCGTTCTCCCCTAAAACTTTCATTTACTTCATGTGTTAATCCCTGAAGATTTGAGCAGAGGGTCTTCAGTCTGAGGTAACGCTTGCATTTTGTTGGCTCATTTTGCAGCCTCTACATCTTATCCCAAAGAACTAACTCTGTAAGTTTCAAGAGATATACTTCAAAGAATTGCAAATACTATCCTGTCACGTTCTTTTATCACACCTACCTAACTCTGGCCTGTCTATAATAATGAAGGTAGGCTATTTTTCCAGCAAAGATGACTTGACATTAGTTCCATGTATCTTCTCTGTTCTCTCCCAAAGCACCCCTAAGTCACCAATTCAGACACATCTCTTCTTTCGGAAAGAAGAGTGTTGGTACAGGGCACGTCTGTACCGATACGAAGGCTCAGAAGACTACTGAATTTCTTTCCCTGGCGTCTGATGTTTTATTGGCTATCTGGCTCTGTATTCCTGATGTTTTGTCAGTGTCTCAAGTTATGTTTGGAAAAGAACTAGTCCAAATTCTCCATTTTGCCTCCACTTAATGCGACTGCTGGTAACATGGAAATTCTCTTCAAGGTAAACATGAAGAAACCCTAAGGTGGTAATTCTTGCCCTTCAGTTGAAGTAATTACCTGGCCTTTACCAGTTGCAGACTTCTGGGTGTTGATAGGAATCATTCGGCAGGTTCTTTTTAAAAATAGGTAATGATCCTTTAGAGGATGAAACCCCACTTCATAACATGCAATTTTGTTAACCACTCTGTTTAGAAAACCGGGCTCCCTCTGGTTTCCCAGCGCCGGTAGCTCTGCTTGACGCATGAGGCTGGGGCTGCGTCCGTCAGGCCGCTTTCGATTACTGGATCTCACAGGATGCTACGAGGCAGACACACCCTAGGCTGACTCACTGAGTGGGAAGTTTAAAAAGATGGTTTTCCTCAGCCATCAATTAGATAAACCACATTTTCCAGGAGAAAAACAGCATCTTGAAAAGTTCTTTACAAACAAAGCTCTCTTGCTCATAATGCTTTCGGTCATGTTTTCTTGTGAAGGGAAGTATAACTTTAACCTTAATTGCACTTACAAATTAGCAAGTGAAATATAATGCAACCCTTTCCCCCTTCCTTCCTTCCTTCCTTTTTTTTTTTTTTCCTCAGGAGAAGACACTTTCATGATTTTAGCTCTGGTAAAATTAGAGCATTCTTCCTCTTTGCTTCTTCCCTCAAAGTTGTGGTTTTGACCAACCACGTGGTGAATAAGTTATAGATGCCTGAGTTCTGTTTCCTCTGCCCTGGTTACTCTTCTTTATGTATTTTCTTTCTACCTTTTATTGCAACCCCCTTGAAAGTATATTGAGGAAAGGACATTTGTAGATTGTGCCTCTTTGAAAATGGCAATTTGGATTGATGTATGTCAGGAAAAATCAAGCACCAAATAATGATTTAAATCTCCTTGCCTCATGTTTTTCCAGCGCTAGCTACATGTTTGGAAAGAACTGGATGAGTGTCTCCCGCTGTACTGTAAGATTCCCAAGGACAAAGGACACATTTGTGGTTTCTATCTCTTGGTGTACAATGTACCTAAAGCACTTTGAGTAACATGTTCAAAGCAGACCTTCTTTATCACGTAAAAAAAAAGAGAAAAAACACACAATTGAATATTTTGTACAGAATCTCATTTTCTTACTCACTCAATATTTGAGGCCAAGGTGACAACATTATTGCTGGGGGTTCCATATAGATACTCTGGGCTCGAAGATCCTGTGCTTATCTCCAATACAGACAGCTAGACCTGAGACCAGTGGTTGATTTCACCATCCCCTTCTGGTACTCCTCTTGGGTATGTGAATACCAGGATCCAGAACCCTAAGCTCTCCTCTTCTTGATTGCCTCTTAGATTTGTCTTCACTGGGGTCAATTTGTAGCAGCCAAAGGTAATATATGCTTAATAAATTGAGATATAAGTAGTGACAGTAGATAAGAATGAAGTGACCAGCTTTTTTGTGTGGACGAGTGTGTGGGTGGGCGTATGTACTGTCCAACGTAGGCTTCCTAATAACTGAGAAAGGTATTATCTCCATTTCACAAGTGAGAAAACAGAGGTTGGCTCAGATGAGTAGTTTGCTGAGAGTCAGAAAACTGAAGTTGTTAATTCTGCCTTCTAGATGCATACTCTTAAATATTAAATAATGCTGCTCCTACCAAATTATATGTACTCTCTGGTATTAGATATTCTGCCACTCTTTCCCACTTCAATTCCATTAGCTATTTTTTGAGAGTCAGTTTATAACAGAATTGTAGGAATACAGATGACAGAGAGAGAAAAGAAAGTCTGCACTCTTTAATAACAGTATTATGGTTCTTTTGTCATAGCCAAAGGTTTCACCACTGCTTCTTAAGGGGACTAGGGGGATGGGGCAGGTGAAGGGGAAATACAGTTCTTAAGATGGATGTGAACAATACTATCCAAACCTTTTCACATTATCACTGTCTCCTTGGGTGTCCTAGGCCCCATGTTCTACTTTGAGGGGCCTAGGAGTCCCCTGGGCCTATGGGTTGGATGCCTATGTAGGGTAATTTAGACAAGCCAATAGTCTTCAGACATAGCAGGGCACTCTCCCATTGGACAATCAGAAGGCAATACAGGCACCTGCAATGGGTGCTCACCTGGAGGACAAAGGATGGCCCCTGGGCACCGTTGGCTCAGGTCACAGAAGGCTTTATGGTCCTGCAAGGTGCTGACATAAATAAGAGAAAACAAGAGCAGACCTGGGATGCCAATATTGTTCCTCTCCTCCTCCTCAAGCACAAAAGGTCTCTCACAATCCTCCATCTGACCTGCCTCCATCCTTCTCTATCTCCCAGCCTATGTATTCTACCTGTTGTTTGTGATCAAATGTTACTCACTTTCAGGTAGCTTTAGGAGCTGGTTCTGGAAGTCAGTGCTGAGCACTGTTTTCTATGAATGTTTTATCACAACCATCCTAATGTTCTCCCGTGTAACAGTTGGAATGGGAGAAGTTCATGAACAAGGAAAAGTAAGGGGGAAGAAAATCACATCACATTAATAAATTTCAGAATATAATATTGTACTTAAGACCTCAGAGGATCTTATGCAAGCCTTCTTCTTAAGGCACTTGAAGGATTTTTGAGTAACATCATCCTAGCATCATGTTTTCAAGAACTGTTTTTCAAAAACTGAAGATGCCAAATGTTGAAATCTGTATGTTTTTGTTACACTAAACTTACTCCACTTTTGTATGTTAATTTGCTGATGGTATACCCTACTGGCCCTGTCTCCAAATATCTGAATTTCAACAAGCCTTTTTATAAAAGAAAGTCTTTGTGATGAAAGTTCCTATCATCACAACCAACGGTAACTACAGATGATAAGTGAGAGGACCATTAAGGAGCTTGATTCAGCTTGGAGACGAGTTTCTAAGGCTGCTTAACAGATATCAAAACTTGAATAAAGTTAATAAGGAGATATTACTCCAATTCGGATGATGTGAAATTAGAATAGACAGTGACAGGTGTCCATGATGTCAAGGGGGGAGCTGAGAAACCTTTAAATGTGACTGATGACTAACAGGTATGCATGTTCATTAAGCAGAGCTAAATGAAAGATTCTACGCTCGGGTTGAAAATGAACTGTATAAAATGTAGAATGTGGCTTAACAGCACCATACATAAAAGATAAAACAACAACATAATGTCAAAAACTGCTCCTTTGGACATTAGAGGGACCACACAAATTTAATGTAATGTTAGAATGATCGATTTGCCTGAGAGTTAGGCTCTTTACTGTCTGTTGTAGCTATAGCTGTCCAAGGCTAAAATTTCCTTTCCTATCTTTCTTTCCTTTAGTGACCCCTGTGTCTTTAAGCTTCCATAGAGACTCTTTCTTAAGGAGGGTGTGAGCTTTGCAGTTCTTTCAGCTACAATCTGTTGTTACTATGTGGGAGCCGTGTGGATGTGGTGGTAAGATGCGGAGGGAGGGGAATAGTTCTAGTCCTATGATTAGGTCTTAGTCCTTTAGGGAGCCTGTGCCATAAACTGACTTTCACCAGTTCTTCTAAGCTCCATGCCACAGTCCCGTCCATAGGTGAGACAGGAAGCTAGAGGGGGCATGATTAGGGTATTTCCCTTCTCCCAGGTCAGTTAGGCTCTGGTAAATAGTTTACTTTAAGGGTAGGCCTTTTTTTTTTTAAGGAGGACAGAGAGCTCTGCGTATATTTCAGAATGATTACTTCCCGCACTGCCAGCAGCACTGGTGCATCTGCCTCCCATCTGAAGATCAGATCTTAATGAGGCTCCTGGAGGTGAAACTTACAAAATGTGAAGTTTATCCACACAGACCCTTCAGCAATCTGTCAATTATAGCCTAAGTGTTCCTACCAGTGCTGTCTTTAGCTGTCTCTGTGCCTGGGCGTCTGCTCCAGTTATCTGTGATTCTCTGTATCTGCCTCTCTCTCTAGTTTTTGAGGCATTGGTGTGCCATATGACCTTAGTTCTCTGATAGATCTAGAAAGAACTATTGCTTTTCAGTTTGTTCAGCATTTTTCTTGTTTTGAGAACAAGAGTGATGACGTCTAAGCTTTTTACATCTCAGGCCAGAAACCGGAAGTCAGCATGACAGATTTACATCTAATCTAGAGAGAGAACATCAGTCCTGATAGAGCCTCGTCACACTCAAGCGATGAGGTTCAGCTGTAGCTACCTCACTTGAAAGGACATATCCAAAGAATAATACAAGGAAAATAAAGCCATGAGCAAATAAGAATTATTGAAAGATCTGAAAACTGGTCTGACTCAGCATTAGTAGCACATTGGTTTTGCCATTTAGGAAGTTTATCCATGGTTGGTAAGCTATCTTAATGTCACTACTTCCCAGATCTAGATTTATAAAATATATAGACAACACTGACAATATATTTTTTGTTATTTACATATACATTGTGAAGTGATTTCTAATGAGATGCCAGGAATTCTACCATAGAAACAGAAATATTCGGTAATCTCCAGCCACAGTTGGTAGAAATTTAGTAAGTACATTCTTTCTCATAGATAATGATGCTGTATAATTTGGTAAAGTGAAAGTACTA
The DNA here is from genome assembly GCF_048773025.1 of Camelus bactrianus. Taxonomy (NCBI): domain Eukaryota; kingdom Metazoa; phylum Chordata; class Mammalia; order Artiodactyla; family Camelidae; genus Camelus; species Camelus bactrianus. Next base: position 78,947,636 of record NC_133545.1, read on the forward strand.
TGATTCACCTGCCAGTGAATTAGTGTCTCAGAAAATACCAAGAAATACATATTAGATGATTCAAAGTCAATAGAAAATTTCCCACAAAGAAAACACCAGACCCAGACAACTTTACAGAGTAGTTTTACCACATATTCAAGGGGAAAAAAATTCAGTTTTCCACAAAACTCTTCCAATAGAATAGAGAAGGAAAGAGTATGTCTAATCTTATTTTATGAGTCCAGCATTTTGATATTCAAACCTGACCAGAACGTCAAATAAATAGAAATTATGCAACAATCACACTCTTGAACAAATAAACAAAATATAAGTAATTAAATAAAATACTAGCAATTGGCATAAAGTAATATATAAGTAAACACACCATGAGTAAGGTTTATCCCAGGATTGCAAATTTGGTTTAATAATAGAAAATCAATTAATATAATTTTTCATAGTATTAAAGGAAGAAAGGCAGATAATTATCCTAACAGATGCAAAAGAAGCACTTTCAAAAGTTCAATATTTATACATGATTTAAAAGAAATTTTAGCAAATTAGGAAAGCATGAAACTTTATTAATTTTATAAAAGGCAAACAAAAACACTCAAAAAACGTGTAGTAAACAGCAAACCTAAAGATATAACATAAGGGCATTTTCTCTAAGATCTTGGAAAAGATAAGGATGCCTGTTACCATCACTTCTATTCTGCCATTGACTGTGGGATCATTTTTTGCAAATGATATAATTTTCATCTTAATGTAAAAAAATCTAAAAGAAGTTCTAGAAAAATTAAGATATTTAATAGGAGAGTTTGACAAGTTTTGATATAAAAATCAATACATAGAAGTCAGTTGTATTTCTACATCAGGAATAGCACTTATAAGGCAGTTTTAAATAAGGACATTTTCAGTGGCAGCTAAAAATATAAAAATACTTAGGGATAATTCTATCAAAAGGCATGCAAACTCTTAATGGAGCAAATTATGAAATTTTGATAAAAATCATCAAGGATGATCTAAAAATGTGGAGAGAAGTAACCTGTTCCTGTTCCTGTAAGGACTCAATTTTGCCTATATTAACCTATAGATTTAGTGACTTGCAATAAAAATCCCAAAATGGCTGTAGAGGACAGGACCTGGTAACATGAATTAGTTCGAGGTGGTGGAGGACACAATGAATTGGATTCTGAAGGTGCTAGATTAAGTGGGTCAGATCATAAAATTGGGTAAGAGAGAGTTTTTTGATTTGGGATCATATTTCTACATTATATGATTTAATCACTTAGCAAGGACGCCAGAAGACAATGTTAACACGTTGCTAGGATAGCTCTTGGATGTCTGGAAAAACTGACAGCACTCACGAAGTGAAGTATAAGTGCCAGAATTGCCACAGAAGGGATCAAAAAGTTCACAAAAATAAACATTCAAAAGTAGATACAGCATATAATGCAAAAAACCTATCAGCTGACTATATTCTATAGGGGGGCCTGAAGGACCCTCCATTTATTAGAACAATAAAGAACATGTTGGTGAGACAGGCACCAGCATCACTGAGAAGCTCTTCTCTTTAAGCTTGGAACTGTCATTACAGAGCTGGGCTAGCAGATAGCAGTGGGGATGATCCCGACGTACTAGCGGCCAGGAGATGTAGCGTAACTATTAGAATGGAGGTGGGCAGTTATCACAAACAATAACAAGTCAGAATGGCAGTCAGGAGGAGCCATGGAGATATTTAACAGAATACAGTCTTCCAGGGGGCCCAAAGATGGACATCTTTTCTGATCCAAACCCATGGGGTTTAAGCAGAGGCTGGGTGACCAGGAGATAGGATCCTACAACATCACAACATCGCAGTACTCAGTGGTAATTTTCCTAGTTCTTCCTCAAAGGATGTAAAAGCCATATACCAGTAGGGGAAGGGAAAATCCAAATATATTGAGGACTGTTGGACCCAAGGACTGAGTTGACCTGAAGTAGGATGAAGGCACATAGCAGTAAAGTAATAAAAGGAATTCTGACCCAAGTCCAGCTCATAAAGTGTTCACTGAGTCCATGAATCCAGTCAGTGGTCATTTCTCTCAGCCCTGAATTTAAAACGGAAACAGTATGCTTGGTAGTTGACATAACTTTCACGTTTATTTCTTGATCTGTAAAATCCCACCTATCCCAGTGGGGAAGGCCAGGTTGAAGTCTCTTAAACTTCTCTCCTTTCTCCAGCTAAAACAGTCAATTGCAAACAATATTTCATCTTGGAGCAGGAGGGTGGATTGCCAGGTATAACTGCTACACTTAAGATCTTAAATTGTGCGTGGGTGGTGAGCTCTACCACATACCCACTTACCTTGCCTGCGTAGCCCTACAGAAACTAGACAGATCCGGCTGGATGACAGTAGTCTACTGCAAACTCAACCATGGGGTACCCCCAGTCAGAGCTGTTGTGCTGGATGAGGTATCTTTGCTAGAGCAAATTAATGCAGCTTTAGGTACATGGTATCCCTAATTCACATGATACACCCATCAGTGAGCATTCACTGTACCGAAAATGTTAAACAGTCAATAGAAAGAATGGTGTAAACAATCTGACCTCAGCCAGCATCTGCCGCTGGTCGCCTCAGTGCTAGCACAATGGGCTCAGAAATGAAGTAGCTGTGGACGCAACCAACAACAAGTGCTCCTATTCACCCAAGCTAATCCAGCTACTGCTCCTACTAGATGTTCAGCCTTTCAGCATCAGAAACCAATTCTAAGTCCCCTCATTAGCAAATCCTCAAGGAGAGCAAGAAGCAACTTGGTGCCAAGTTGATTACATTGGATCTGTTGTCGGTTGAATTGTGTCCCCCTAAAAGAAAGTTCTAACACCTGGTATCTGTGAGTGTGACTGACCTTGTTTGGAAATAGGGTCTTTGAAGATGCATTTAAGATACAGTTAAGGTGGAGCAGGGGGCCCTTAATCCACTATGACTGGTATCCTTAGAAAAGGAGAAGAAAAACAGAGAAAGACACAGAGAAGAATATGTAAAGACATAGACATGGAGGTAAGACAGCCATGTGACCACAGAGACAGAGGTGAGAATTATGTAAACTAAAGAATAGGAAGGATTGCTGACAACCACAAGAAGCTAGGAGAAAGGGCATGGCCCTGCCATCACCTTGATACTAGACTTCTGGCCTGCAGAACTGTGAGAGAATAATTTTCCATTGTTTTAAGCCATCCAGTTTGTGGTCATTTGTTTACTTCAAAACTAACACAGGACACTTCACCCTTGGCAAGGGCAGTAATTTATTTCATCTAGAATTGATACATATTATCGGTATGGTTTGCCTTTCCTGCCTGCAGAACATTGGCCAGCACAACTGAAAGCTTACAGTAATTCACCAACAGAGAACACAGTATACTACCTAACACTGTCTTGGACTAAGGGTCCCACTTTACAGTAAAGGTGGTACAGCAGTAGACACATGTCCATGGGACCCACGTGTCCTATCACAAAATACACTAGCCAGAATATACTGGCCTAATAGAGCAATTGAATGGCTTTTTAAAGGTACAGCTGAGGCATCAACTTGAAGATGATACCCTAAAAAGATGTGACGCCATCCACCAGGGTATATCTCTGTAACCTGTTTCCTGCACATGAATCCCCATCTGACTCTATTTCCCAGGGAACTCAAGCCTAGAAGGGTTTACTGTGGCATTTGAGAAGCTGATCCTAAAATTTATTTGAAAGAGCAGAATTCAAGAATAGTCACGAAATAGTGAAAGAGAACAAAGTTTGAGATGGATGGTAGTGTTGGGATCCTGCACTATCAGATGTCAAGTCTTATTATAAAAATGTAGGAAGTAAGACAGTATAATTTTGCTACAGAAGTAGATAAATAATAAAGAAGAATAGAAAACTGGACATAGACTCAAACACACATGAAAACTTGAATCATGCAAGTGAATCTCACAGCTTATGAAAGGAAAGATAAAACTATTTAGTACTTGTAAGAATTTACTGTCTCATACTATATGTAAAAGTAAAATCCAATTGGATTAATAACATATATATAGAAGACAAAACTGTAAAACTTTTAGGTGACAACAAAGGAGAGTATCTTTCTGACATCAGGGTAGGGACGGATTTTCTAAACAAGACACAAAAAAAGCATAAACCATTAAGAAAAAGATTAATAAGTTGGACTATATTAACATTAAGAATTTCTTGTCATCAAAAGTCACCACAAGCAAAATGAAAAAGTAATTCACAAACTAGAAAAATATATTTGAAATTCATACATCTACAAAGGAGCAGTATCCAGAATATATAAAGAAACCCTACAGATCAATAAGGAAAACTAAAAGTTTTTTTGAAACAAAAGACAAAAGCAAGTATCTTTTATGACACGAATATAAATCTATCAGACATATTTTACACTAAAATGAAAATTGTCTAAAAATTTATACCACCTAGATATACACAAGTTTATCCAGGAAAGGTATTTATTGGTTTTCAGACTTTGAATGTAGACTACTCATGCCTTTTGCTCATCTATGTACATGTCTCTATACTCTTCCAGTGACTTCAATCCTCACAAAAATCTCATATTAAAAATATTCTTAACATATTACTTAACTAGTAAGCAGAATCTGGTTTCATTTCAGCTAGATTTTCAAGCACAATTCTTGAAAAAAAATTAAAAGTCTTCATCTTGCTTACAAAGCACACATCCTTCATTCATACACACACACACACACACACAGTAAATATATGCAATAGCTATGAAGGTGCATTGTATATGTTTATACATAATAAACATTAGAATTTATTTTTAAAATTAGCCCATGGGGATTTCTGATCCAGTAAACTTGAAGTATGGTACAAACTGCCCTGGGAAAATCAACTAGAAATGGAGTATTTAACCATACCCCTCTCACTTCTCATTAGTCCAGAAATATTAAATATGTTACACATGTTGTGCTTTTCCTCTCACATGGAGGAAACACACTCCTTGGTGTTACCACTAATGTTTAGCATCTTTTCTAGCAGGATAACTAATTTCTATCCCAATTCTCTTCCACAGAGTACTCCAGGCAGCCACTATCAATTCTTTAGAGTCGGCAAAATGAATGAAACTTACCTGCCAAATCTACTCTAGACCAAAAAACATGATAAAATAGACATTTTTCATTTTACCTTTCAGGAACATTCTCTTCCTACAAATAACAGAGACAACATATTTTTCCCTCATCCATGAGCATCCTTATTTGCAATCTGAAGCACCAAACCCAGAATCAGAAGGACTCTGAATGAATACTGGTAGCATACCATCTTCTAATGCTAGAAGAGTTTGTTTTAGTAAAAGCCAATCTTATTTTTAGTCCTAGTCACTTTAGTCACTGTAACCAAAATTATGTAAACTTTCTAAATAGACTAAATATTCTAAAAATACAGCAAAACACCAGCCTCCACACCAACCAAGTCACAATATGGGTGTCTGGCCTAAACCCACAAAATGAGAATGATGGGAAGGTCATTTATCAAACTGCAGTGACCATAACACACTCCTATCACCATGTCAAAACAGGGCAATCAGATAGCTATTACTCAAAGTGATTCCATCATCTTCATTTGCATTTCATCCCTGTATACCTGTAAATGCTTATCATAGTACTTACGATTTTAATGCGATGATTATATCAATGTGCCTTTTGAACACTTTTCCATACTTTGGAAAATGGTAGAACTATTTCCAACTTTGTAACTATGTTTGCAGAATCTCCCTTGAAGAAGTATGAACGTGGGCTGTGGAAAAAGAATTTGTCTCAATCAATTTGTTACCATTTATAGCATAGTTTTGGGTACTTTGAATCCTAAATGAACTGCTTTGACCATTAGGAAGAATTGTTTTGATAAGTACATCAAATATCATGCCTTTCTCATCTCCTCTTGTACCTTTGGCTAGTGGAGGTCCCACTAAATTACTGAAGCATATTTGGCCAAATAGAGAAATGTGTTTTCCCTTTTGTTGTCACTTGCTATTGGAAAAAGCAGCAAAGCCAAGCTGCTGCCTTACACCAGTTACACTGTCTATGTTTACTTTAAAATATTTTAGTTAGGACAATACAATGTGTGTATATAAGGTATTTTCAATCGACAGTCTACAGAAGTTATTTAACATTTGAGGTTTTCTAACCCTGAATTCACACTCCATAGTGGGTTAGTTAGCTTCTGAGAGACACTATCAAGTTTCCATGCTCTAAAATCAAATTTAAAAGGTACTTTAAATTGCATGGTCTAAATCTCTACTTTTGCCTTTGTTGATTAGAAATGCTTTCATCGGTGAAATGAATGGTGATCAAGATATGTGATTAGCAAGGAAGATGAGTGTGGGCACCACCACCCTTTCAAAAGTAGGGTATAAGAATCTGGTGAGCCCAACATTCTAACACTTTTGCAGCAAATAAAGCCTTAGGATGAAAACTCCGTATCCCACGTCAGCCCCACCCCTCCATTGCAACCACTCAGTGGAGGATTTTTGTCAACTTTATTGATGGAAAAACAAGTGATCTTCTGGGCAAAATTTCTCATGCATTTCCCCTGCAATAAACCTTTAAAGTAAGGTGCTCTCAGAGCATAATAAGGGCAGAAAGTAAAATTATTGTAGCATTGTTTAAAGTGTCAAAAACAAAGTATAAGCAAGATGAATGCTAATCAGATGGAAAATGGTTAGTTAAATTATTCATGGGATATTATGCAATATTAGAAACTATTATTAAAGAATAATTAAGCCATGTAAAGTGACTTGGGACATGGGGGCATTCTAAAATATGCTGAGAAAGGAAAATGACCTGTGGGGAAGAGTAGTTAATATTCCGTTTTTATAAAATAAACAATGAAATAAAGCGTGTAGTGTATGTACCTAAAATTACAACAGGACACATAACATGGGGCATGGAATGAGGGAGACACGTGGGGTAGGAAAGCAAGGCAAACAGAAAACAAAAGCTGGGAAAATACTACAATAAGAATCTATAATATGAAATTTGTATGAAACTATATGTGCATACGTATGCTTACAGAGAGTGGAAGATCAAGGTGGGTTTCTAGCTACTGACTTGTAAGGATGTCCGTGGTTTACTAAGTAGAAAAAAATAAGTATCTTGCTATGAGTATCTTGTGATCCTATTTCAGGATAAAGGGAACAAATCACACCTCTATGCAGATGTAGCTATGGCTATGTATATTAATATGAGCAAACAAAGGATACACAATAAGACCTTCAGGGTCTGATCTAGGGGTGGGGTGGGTTAACAGGATGTAGGCTGCTGGGGTGTGTGATTGTTGGCTTTGCCCATTTTTGAATTGCATTGTGTTGTTTTACATGTTACAACACAAATGCATTACTTTTGAAATTTGAAAACATACAAATTACAGATTGTGGATATCTGAACAGTTTTCTAACACTGTTGAAATGAAAAAAAAACTTCTTAAAGAAGCTTATTTATTTAAATAATTTATTTTAAACTATTAACTTTATTAAATTCACCAATGTTCTGAATCCTTATTGGAAATCCTTAACTTAGCTCCTTATTTTGGCCAAACAATGCTTAAAATTAATTCATTTGTAGTACTAAAATTCTTTAGCAACTACTTAACTAAAGCTGTCAAAGTAAAATGTTCATTGCCATTTAACCATGTTCATTGTCATTTTTGCAAAGGAGTAACACTTTTGGCTTTTGAGTGCTGACTCATGAGAATTATCAAAAAGTAGCCTTTAGAGAGCTGTTACTATATGCCAGGCACTATACTGTATTTTGAGCTAAAATTACATATAGTAAAATTTCCCCTTTTAAGTGTACTGTAACCATAAGCGTCCTCCAAGAAATAGACGCCAAAATAGGAATAAACATGCATTATACTGGCAAGTGTTTGCTTGTTTGATTGATTTTAGTCATTGTAATAGGAGTTTAGTTGTTTCCCACTGATACACTTTACACAGAACTATATAAACAACCCTATATAGCAGATGGAATCTGTTGTAGACCAGATTTCTTTTAAACAGCTTGCCCGTGGAACTCAGAGCTGCTCTGATCTTTAAAATGGTGCCTGTAACCACACATAACCCATTGCCTCCAGGATCCTGGTTCTTCTATTGGTTGTGCATGTGGTTACTCAGAGGCAATAGGGTATGGAATATATTTCCTGGTTATTTCCTTAGTTCAAGGTGGTAATCAATATCACAAAACCTTTTGAAACTTCTTTCAGGCTTATCTTTGGATATGGGACTATCCAAAGAAAATATGAGAAGTAGAAAATAGAGATGAAAAGTCAACCAAACTCTATTCACTAAGCACATAAGTTTAAGTTGCAGTTGGTGGCAGTTGAGGAAAAAAATTACTGAAAGATAACATCAGTAGTAAGCTGGGTGAGGCTACTGTAAAACAAGTTCTTTATTTAAGCAAATTTTCTCTAACGTGCTTCATATGTAGTGATGACACAGTAAAAATTAATTTTTGTTTTTTAGGACTAGAGCATAAAACTCAGAAGAAATAAAAATGTATAAACAATGTTCAATCTTCTATTTTTATGATACAGAGTTTTGTTAAATTAGTGGAATCATTCTACTGAAAACTAGTGTTATTAATCATGATATGACTTCTAAGGAATTCATTTGGTGGAAGGTGGAGTGGAAGAGAAGTTAAATGAAAGCTTTGTGGGATCTTCTTTGATGTTGTTTTTGGTTTTTTGCTTCTGGCAGGGGTTAGAGTGCAGTTGGGGAGAGTAAGAAATGGTAGAGAAATGGAATTGCGTGAGTTGGGGCTAAATAACTGAGTAATAGGGCCCTGGTGAAACCTAGGGATTAGGGTTGGAGGGTGGGTTTGAGAGAAAGCAAACTGAAAGTGAGTTCATTTTAGTTCTTTGTATTTTTTGCTTTTTAAATCTAGGGTTACATTTGAAGCTGTATTTATCCCTGCAGAAGATTATCAGTGAGTACAGAAATAAAGAACACATAAACTAGTCTTTTATTTTAGATCCTTTGTGTGTGTGTGCGTGTGTGTGTGTGTGTGTGTGCGTGTGTGTGTGTGTAAACCAGCCAGTTATATAAGCTCTAATGAGCTTAGGAAAGGGATGTCAGCTTCTATCTAACCAGAGCATCAATGTTTAGCTACTTCTCCCATAAGTAAAATCAGATGTCTGACCACAAGCAATGGGTGATGAGGCTTTGCTTACCTTAGTAACTGCTTGTAACCTATTTGGCCACTTAAGTGCCACTGGCTCCGTGAACTGAATCATCAGAGAGAGAGAGAAGAGTGTCAGTGTCAATCCACTTTAGGCATTTAAGCTGATTCCACAACTTGTAAAACCATTCATATAAACAAATTCCAACCTCAAATATTACTCTCCTCACCTCAGGTCCATCAAATTGCAAGTTAACTACTAATTCTGGTTGATTGAATAACTCAATAGACCAAAAATGTGTAATCATTTGCTTAAAGTGCAAATGATTTGGGAAGTTTTACCTAGATGTTTTTATTCATGTTATGGAAAATTACATATGTTACCATTACTCAACACTTACTCATCAGCCACTTTCTAAATAGTTTGATATAGTAAGTCAAATCTAAATTCTCTTAATTTTAAGTGTTTATTAATTGCACTAAGAATAGCAAAACAGGATGAAATTATTCAGAGCTAACTTAGACTATTGAAAGGAGAAAGTAAGTTGCAACCTTATTTCCAATAGGTTCAAAATCAGAAGTTAATTTTGTTTCCCAAGTGAATCAAATTCTTTTTGTATAAATGTCAATTTATTGCTCACAGAATTGCAAACTTACTGTATTCTAAAAAAGATTTAAAGCATTGACACAAATAATTAAAAATAAATCATTGGCAAAATACAAAATGAATACATTCTAGATTAGTGATACATTTAGTTATATATTTAGTTGAGATAGTTTAGATTCCCAATCGTAGGCTTAATTTTTTCTTCTCAAATTTGGCCAACTTTGATTTAACAAGTACTGTATGCTTAGGTCTATCTTTTCACTCTACTGGAAGAGAGAGATATCACATTAATAAAATTCTAAAACAAACTCTATCTTACAATATCTTTTATCTTTACTACATTAAGCAAGGGGCCTATTTGTAGACCTTAATTCTTGGTTTAGTAGATGGAAGCATTTCTCTAGAGGCATCTGATGTGTGGTAAATAAACCTATGTCCAATTTGATAAATGTGCACCAAAAAACCACAATACATTTGGAGGAAACTGTTTAGAATGATCATGTATGGTGTCAGCTTTCTTACTATAGTTGGTGAACCCAGCTGATGAATTTGTAGAAAAAAAAAAGTTTTATTTCCCCCACTGTATTACATGCTCTATACTCATAAATGGCATGACTTGATTTTCAGTGATTGGGGTCTGCACTGTAAATTCATCAGTTTATTAACAATTATTTGTCAAGATAAAAAAAATAGTTTAGTACGATTCCAAAAGTAAATCATTCATTCTGATATGTCACTGAGATTTTAAAATTGAACTAGAACAGAAGCTTTTGTTTTATAAATAAAATGAAATAATTAATATAAGAACAGTAGTTTTAACATCACAGATGCCCTTTTAGAATCAGAATCTGATGAAGTGTTCAGACTTTCCCAGAAAAAATGCTTATTCACATTAAATTTTGAATTCAAGTTCTCTGCAAGCTTGTCCTTTGACACCAAAGTTTAAAACTTTTGAAGTAAAAGCTGGGGTCAAGTTAAAGAATACACACATGCAATAAAGATCTCTGCATAATTAGATTTATTATTGCAAGACTGAGCACAATTTGGCTCAGATTCTTAGCAGTCAGGGGGAAATAGAAATCCTAGTTATGATGATTCTCATCAAGAAAATGAAATATAGCTCTCAGAGAAATCAAAGCTTTGCCTAGCAATAAATTATAAATAATTTCTCCTGGGACTGTTGCATAAACTTTATTTTGAAAAGTCTGCATAATCTTAAATTCAATAGTAAATTTTATGTAATTTCTTATTTTGGCCACTTAATACAATAAGAGGACATAAGATTACTAGGAAACAGGAAGCCTTTTGGTTATCTGACTCATACAGGACATGTATTCAACTCAGTCAACTCAATCTTGTTAATAACTTCTATCCTTGGACTACGTTTTCTAAAATTTTACTTCTCCCTTCAAGTTGGGTTTTTTTGTAGGTGCAAGTCAGATATTAGCCCTCTGGAAATCTCTGCTACATCTAGCCTTATGGAAGATAGGAGAAGAAGGAACAGCATGTGTATAGAGTCCTCAAAGAAGAAAACCAAAACAATAAAATGAGAACAATATTAAAAAAATCTATAATTAAAGACAAACTTTACTAAAATTAATATATATATATATATCTGAAAGTACATGTTGAAAAGGCACATGATACACCTGAGAAAATAGGATGAAAACACCAAGAAAAACCTAATGAAATTTTAGTCATTCAAGAAGATAAGTAAATTCTTTTGACATCTGGATGAAAAGTCTAAGTCACTTATAAATGAAAGAAAGTCAAATTGCTAAGAATTTTCAATAGTAAAATTTTATGCTTTCTGGGGTAAACCAAAAAATAAAATCTGAGCCAAGTATTTTATATTCTGTTTTCCAAGAATAGAGTCAAACTCATTTCAATATCCCATGAGTTATTCCTGAGTATCTACTAGAGAATAACCTTCAGACAACTAAAGTGAATGGAGATACAGCAGTCTAAGGACTGGTGGTGAGCATTAGCATACAGTTAATTGTAGCACTATAAATAAAAGATGGTAATAAGGAAAGAACTGTAGTACGTAATGTACCAATCCTAACGTTGAGATCTTCCTCAAGGGTACAGAGTGAATGGGATGAAGGAACAGGGATGGAAGACAGACTGCTTTGAATATATTTTGCTTTATAGAATTGACTTTGAAACCATGTAAGCATTTTATATAACAAAAAAGTTTAATCCCTAAAAATTGAGATTAAAATGAGATAAATGAATCTAAAAGAGTAATTAGTTGCTGCATAATCACACAGAAACTAATTAAAGTAACTTAAAAAAAATTTTTTTTGGCAGTACATCCATAATAGTATATGCCTTAAAAACAAAAATTGCTGGAAAAATTTAACAGTTTTCAATAATGATATTATAGGTGTAGTGATGGTATCACAATTCAAAAAATGTTGTGTGTATAAAGTATAATTCTGTGATATTATAATACTATTATCCAGTGTCCTTCATAGGCAAGATTCTTGGCAAGGGGGAAAGGAAAAACAGATTCAGAAAGAAGAGATTAAGTAAAGACCTTTTAGTCCTCAATTTGAAGCATCAGTATAAATCGATGATATTTTCTGCTTGAAAAAATTATTTTCTAATTTTTTTCACCTGCAAAGTCCCCTAAATACTGATGATTAATAAATACTACAATGAATTTGGTGCTGAAACCTAATTTCAGCACCTAGAATTTAGGGTTGAAATCTAATTTCCTTCTGAAAGGATCCACAGCTCCTTGGAGAAATAGCTAATTCCAGGTCCAGGACAGGAAATATACAAGACCATATTGGAAATTCTTGTCACATCAGATAAGGAAGCTATCAAAGATTGCTAGCTTTATGTCAAAGTCTTGGGAATCAACTTGCACAGACTGTCAAAGATGAGACAATGTGCAGATCAATGAGAAAAAATCCTTCAAAAGACTGAAACATATCAAATAAGTTTGAGTCCATGAATTCATAATGATACTTAAAAAAATTGATCAGCAATTAGAAGACACCAATGATTCAACTCATTATTTTGAAAACTCATTATTTTGAAAACAAACAATCACTGTGTAATCAAATAGTAGATAAGAGTAAGATTTTTATTGCAGTATTTCATCAAATAAATGAAAAAAAAAGATAGAATTGGAATATCACTTTCTTGTAACCCAAAATGAATTAATGGATCTAGGCAATGAGTATCAATTATTGCTAACATCAAAAAGAGAAAAATAACCAGATATTAGGTGTCTCCTGATGGAGGAACAGATTAACTCCTAAAAAAAGGTCTTTTCAGAAAATCAAGTCTGAATCTGGTCAATACTCTAGATTCAATGACTAATTTACAGAAAATTCAGAGGAAAGAGGAACATACTAAATTATACTATAGGGATGTAATCAGCAAAATCCTATAGACAAACAATCAAGTTTCTTCAGCAAATAAATTACAAAGAGAAAAAAAAAAGATGGGGGGTACCAATAGGTGAAAAGAAATTTAAATGGAATAAATTAACCAATCATTATATGTGGGCCTTGTTTGGATCCTGATTCAAACTAGAAAAACTGGTGACATTAAAGTGATAATTGGAAATTTGAACACTCACTGAATATTTGGTGATACTCAGGAATACTTAATTTTTAAAGATACAATCATGATGTTGTATTATACAAAAAGAAATAAGTCCTTTTCTTTTAGAGTTACATACTGGAATGTTTGCTCATAAAATAAAATGTTGTCTGGAATTTGCCACAAAATAATTGGGGAGGTAAATATGGGTAAGGCATACAAATCATTTTGTTGAAGCTAGATAATGGCACATGGGGAGTTTATCATATTATTCTCTATGTGGCTTTTGGAAAAATTCAAAAATAAAACATTTAAAATAAAAACATGCATTTGGTACCCTTCTCTGCATGGCAATGTCATGCCCTGCAAGCACTTAAAATATCTGCAGTTTTTCTCTGTTAAGGAGTTATTTCCTTTCCCCGTGTCTGAGAAGAGCAGCCAATGTGTTGCATGCGAGACCAGCGAGGGTTAAAGAGAGTGAGCAGCTGATACATCTGGGGAGCATTAGCTATATTAAGGGCAAGCCAGCATGAAAAGGTAACCGGAAGAAGCAGCTGAGTACTCTCTGGTCAAGCCTTGAGGTCATCTGAATTAAGGGACTGCGGTTTACAGTCTAGCATGGGACATGTATCATTTCAGCACTTTGTTTCAAACCCCAGCACAAGAGTTCCTTTGGTTTGGAATTGGATCAAAACTGAGTAGAAGACCTTTTTTACTCTCAATAAGCAATTTCAAATGTTTTGTTTCTTTTTTTTAACCATTCTTTTTTTACTTTATTTCTTTTTTTGTTGGGGGGTAATTAGGTTTATTTATATTTACTTATTTATTTTAATGGAGGTACTGGGGATTGAACCCAGGACCTCATGCATGCTAGGCATGTACTCTACCACTGAGCTATACCCTCTCCCTCAAATGCTTTGTACCACAATAGCTTTCAGAAAAGAATAGACAGGATTTATAGTGTAGTAACAGAATTCATTGTAACAACAACTTAATGTATTTTGGATTTCTTCTGTTACAAAAATTTCCATTAGCCATGTATGTGACTGTAATGATAAACACTTCTTTTGATTGCCATATCAGTCAATATCTATAGTATTTATCATGTCGTGGCACTGTGAAAACCATGGTGGGGTTATAGGGGATTATAGTTTCATGGAATGCAAGACTTTGAAATAAAACAAAAATTGTCTAAAATCTTGACTCTGCCATTTCTCAGCATGTTGGGTTGGGCAGTCTCTCTCCTGTGGTTCCCTCATCTGTGAAATAGGATGTTTTGTAGTGAGGTTTAAAGATAATGTGTGCACCTAGCCCACAGCTTCAATGTGTGGAAAAAAATGTCATCTTTACATTTGCTTTCTTATAATCAGCAACTTTTGCCTCTTACCTTTGAGTAAAGGTGTATCTCAGTATTAGACATCTTTCTCCTAGGTAAACACCACTGCTAAGAGCTCTCGTAGGCTACCAGCTTGATCTCCTCTGAAGAAAAACCTGAAACAAGCCAACACTTACAGATTAATTTTTCTCTTATGGTAGAACAGTTTTTAATAAAAGTTAAAGACTTCTTGTACAACAATGTATCATAAAGACTCAAGTACTGGTTTTAATCTCCTAACACTGATAACTAATACTAAGAGAGATGCAAAAGTAAGTGTAGCGGATTATGCAACTAGAGAAAACACAGCTCTGTCTTAGTCCTAATGAAAACAGAATACTGACTATGCCACACTTCAGACACTTGTAGTTTGAGCTGGGACATGGCCAATCTTCCTGGTCTCTTGTCGTTTACTGTTAAAACCAGCAGTGAATAATTTAAATGTATGAGCCACTTTGATGCAATTTTAATACACATAACTTCATGCCATGCTTATAACCAGCCATATCTAGATTGTAAATTTCATTCAAATTACATGATAAAATGAGTCCATTTCCACTTATAGTAAAAGCTAAGGCCAGCAAGGGTTCTCCATCAACCTTATGTATCATTTAATGTAGGACAGAAGTTTCCAAAGCAAGAGAGCTGGTAGCTCAAGCAACAGATAAGAAAGGCCATGAAGCCATTCTACAATGCTGTGGACCTACTTTCATTCCTACTAGTCATGTCATTGACTAGAGGCTGTGACTCTGGGAAATATTATACTTTTTATTATACTCAGCATATTTATTATGTAATCAATCCAAGTCCATTGCAGAAAGGTTAGAAGTAGCGAAGTTAAAAAAAAATTGCCTAAAACCCCACCATTCAGAGACAATCACCATTGTTACATACTGATTTATCTCTATCTAGAGTTTATATGAACATAAAAATAAATATAATTTTACAAATGTTTGACCAATCAGGTATATTTCATAACTTATTTTTTCCACTTGATACTCTTTTGCAAATTTTCAATGATATATAGTATAGACTGACATTAAGAAGTGTGATAATTACAGCATTCTGTTATACGGAGGACTTCGGTACTTAACCAATTTTCTGTTGCATATTTGCTTTTGTTGTTTTTTTCTCTTTCAGATATGTATCTTGACTATGTATCTTTCTACTAAGGAAATATGATATGTGAAAATTCCAGAAGTGGAATCTTAGTATGTTTTTAAGTTCTCCTTTCTAATCTCCCAGTCTGTCCTCCTTAAAAGGAGAATTTTATTCACTTTCCATGGCAGACTCTTCTATGTTAGCAACACAGCATATTAATGGAAAAAGGTCAGAGAAGGTAGACGGCAATAAGTATTTTGTGTGTGTGTCCACAATCCCTCTTGAACAGGTTTTCTGTCAAATGAGAAAAAATTTCCTCAGATATCTGACCTGGCCATTGGTGACCAAGCCAGGGAACGTACACAGGCATTGAGAGGAGACGCAGGTAATCTGGAGCCGTGGCCCCACAGGTGCACCTGGAACCATCTCTGTGTTTGAGAATGAATCCATCTGACCAGGTATTTTAGAAAGCTTTTGAGCAGCCAAAAGTTAAACTTCAATATAGCTTAGTTATTTACAAAGTCAATGCCACAGTACTCTTTAGCCATTTTTAATTTTACAGATGAAATCTGATTTATGAAACACAGTGATGGGTGCTTTGTGTATTATGCATCCTTGGTTCTTCTTCACAAGCTTCTAACTTTCTGTTTCTACTCTATCAAAGTCCACCATTTCCCATGAACGAAACCAGAATAAAATGTCCTGTTTCAAATGCAGAATCAGGTTACATTTCTGGTTTCAATGGTCATGCATAAGAAATACATTTTTGGTGACTGATGCTCTGTAATTTTTTAGTGACTAACTGTAAAGAAAATATTTACAAAGAAAAGTTTTAGTCAGTGTCTATGTAGCTTATACACACTGGTATTCCCCCCGGGGTCCATTCTGTGCGTGTTCTCTTTTTATAATTCACTGTTAGCAATGCCTACCTCAAGCACCCAATTTAGGGGCATTTTACACACAAGGGGAGTCAGCTTGTGGTCAAAATCAGAATGAAGCCAACCTTCCCAACAGACCACTCCTATGTGCATCTCTGCTCTCGGCTTGGGTTTGTCTGCATTTGATAGAAGATGAGCAGTGCCAATCCTGGCACGGGGGGAGGTAGAGTAAGACTTGAATCCAGACAGTAGAAAAGTATTAGGATACAAGAAGATAAGGACAAAAACAGAAATGTAGAAACACACGTGAACAAGGCTGATGTCCATGGAAGTGCAATCAAGATCTGGTATCAGAACAGCTGCCTAGATAAACAGTACCCTTCATAGAAAAATGCTTTCCCCAGGTCTGCCCTGTCTTGTTATACCACACCTACATTCAGAGAAAGTTTGACCAATCATTTGTGGACCACTTGTTAGTTATGCTCAAATTGGTTTAAGTATGTCCCATTTGTTAGTTACGTTAAAATTGATTACATATGTCTGTCTGACAATTACTGCTGGGTCATAGCAGAAAAGAGGAAAGCATAACTTTTGTTTTAGTTAAAACCAAAACCAAAACAAAACAAAAAGTCAGGCTCCTTTTCCATTCTGATTTGGCAGTGCACTGGTGAGCAGCTGGGGACATGGTTTGCTTGGCTATGGGAGCCTCTGGGTCCACAGGGGCACATCTAATAGGAGTTTCAGCAGGAGAAGGAGTTTCAATGCAATAAGGACTCTCATCAGGTCATGGCAGTTACCTGAGCAGTCCTTGCAACAGACAGCCACCGGTTATACTGTTGATGACAATGGCCTTACCTCTAGCTTAGTTGGTAAGCAGCAACTCGTGTCAAAACAAGGTCAGAAGAGATCTGATGTGTAACGTGGGCAGGTGTTCTTGGAGGAGGGAAGTGTCGTAGGTCCCTGGGCTTAGGGCCCCAGTGTCAAGTACACGTTGAATCTATTAGTGGGGGAAATCCCAGCTAGCTATGGGACTGGAAGCTGCAGCCCCTGTGATTGTTGGGTTGATAACGTCATAGAATTTACTACTAGCCTAGAGAATGCCAGTTTTGTAATTGTACACAACGCCATGTTGGCCCAAGAAAGAAAGGAGGTAGTTGAGGGCTGAAAGAGGCAGAAGTAGCAACTGGGTTAAAGCACAGATAAAGGAATTTGAAAAGGACAAATAATCCAGGCAGTGCTCCTAAAATATGCAACGAACTGGCATAGCAAACCCAGTAAGGACCTACTGTGCCTCGAATCCGCCCTGATGCCAATTTTGGAGCCTGAAAATCTCCTGGGACCTCCAGGGAGGGAGCCTTATGCCAAGGTGACCACCTGCTGGAATGGAGGACTCAGACTATACTGGAAGTCAGTTCAGGACAGCCCAAGTGAAGAACTGGGGTGGAATTACACCTATGGGGCTTTAGAAAGACCGAAACCAAGGATGCCACACAGGTCTTGGACTAGCAAAACTGTACAGATGGCAAGTCAGCCCTATTTCCTAACAGGAAGCCTCTGACAGGGCAAGCCCCAGGAAGCCACAACATGTCTGAGCAGGAGAGGCAAAGTGGAGCCTGGCAGTCAATTCTGAGTAATAACGGAGATGGAGGAGTTAAAGAAAGAACCACTTTTGACGACAAAAAAGTAAAGGTAATCTGTCCTGTGACGTCTCCCCTCTTACAAGGGGCATACCTCAGCAGGGATGGTAGAGCCACTTAGATACATTTTGGAAATTTTAGAAGGCTTTTCCCCCCTTTTGTCAGTGACTGGGAAACCCTATAGACATTCAGTGAGAGGGTTCAGGGATATACAGTGTCCTGCAATCAAACAGCTGTCCTGCATCTGCACAACTTCCAAATTATCTCACTGGATATTACATAATGAAAAAAAATCAATGTAGAGCCTAATTTCTCTTATATATAACACAAAATATTTCTGTCCAGTTTAAATATACATTGAGTATTCTAGTAGTAAGTACACATTGAGAGGATGTTGTATTTGGCTTGATTGGAATGATTCCATGAGCTGTTCACCATCTCAGAAAACCACATCCCTGACAGCAATGCTGCTCATGATGTTTGGACCACCTATACAACACACCTGGATTGTCAGTCTGTCACTATCACATTCATGTAGATTCTACACCAAGTTGCAAACATCTGGACGCTAGATTATGTCTAATGGTACAGTCATAGCTGAGCTATTAAGAATTAAAATTAATTAAATTAAACCAAACACATAATAGAGAAAATAAAGCCAAAAGTTAGTTGTGAGAAAGGAGTAATAAAATCAACAAACTCCTAGCAAGACATATGAAAAACAAAGAGAAAAGGTTCACATTACCAATATCAGAAATGAAAAAGGAGATATCTTTAGAAATCATGGAGGCATTAAGAAGGTAATAATAGAATGCTATTTAGAATACTACACCAATTACCTTGAAAATTCATTTGTAAAAAAGGTCAAATTTCTGGAAATGCTTAAATTACCAAAGTGCCATATTAGAAAAAGATACAAATAGTTCTATGTCTATTAAAGAAATTGAATTTGAAATTCAAACCGTTCTCACAAGATTAAATAACATAATTTTACTCAGGGTGTTTCAGGGATTAGAGAAGAGGAAACCCCTGCTGACTTTTGTAATGAGCCGAGCATTTCCTTGACCTCCACAACCCGGCAAGGGCATTTCCTTTTCCAAAAAGGAGAGTTAAAAACTAAGCTCTGTCTTCAAACTAGGTAAACATTCTAAACAAAAATCACTGCAAACATAATCAAGCTCTACATAAAAAAGATCCTACATCACAACCAAGAAGACATCCTGAGGATATGATGCTGGGTTAACATTTGATAATCAAGCAATGTAACTGAGAAATTAACAGGAAAAAAAAAAGAGGAGGAAAAAATATGACTATCTTAAAAGATGCAGAAAAGCATTTGGTAAAATTCAACACTTATTCATGATAATGACCTATGATACATTAGAAATAGAAAAGTCTTCTTTAGCTGACAATAAACATCTCAAAAGAATAGAAGTAACACAAATGCAAACAAAAATCATTACAAATTCAGAGGTAAAATATCAAAAGTTTTAATCATGGGATTAGGAATGAGACATGGATGCTTGCTATCACCACTTACTATTTATAGGGCCGGCATCACAAACCCAAATGCCTACAAGGGTCATGGCAATAGAGAGAGAGAGGTGGGGTCTATGGAATTTGAAAAAGAATCTGCCAAAAGTCATTCAAATTCAATTACAAAACAAGACCAAACAAAACCAAGACAAAACAAAACAAAAATCACTGGTCCAGCCAAACAAAATATCTGTAGGCCAGATTTAGTCTGCAGTCTGCAAACTGGTGAACTTGGCTGGGGTTATTTTGGGCTCAGCCTTTGATAATTCTTTCATATAACCAGCTGATAGGATAGGATACCAAACTTCACATTTTAAGTGAAAACAGTCATCGAGTGTATTACCACCTGAAGGAGACCCTGTGTTTTAATAGATGTCAAAGTCTAAACTAAACTGTGTTATTTGGAAAAGAGACCTGAAAAGGCAAGTCACATAACAGGAGGAATAAACAAGACTAAGGATATAATATGGAAAGGGAGGCTTAGGCTGTGGGCCATCAGGAAGAGTGACGTAACAGCAAAACCACTTGGTTATGAACTATTCCAGGAAATCTCCAGGACACCTCGGCCTGAATTTGTCACATTGTACAAGTGTGAAAGGAAGATAAATTTTTAAAAATGCATTATTGAATTGGCTGTTTTCATTAGTTAAATCCTTTCCTACATTTTACTACTGTAAGTGCTTTGCACGTAATAGCCAGTGGTGAAGCCTTTGAATTGAATAGTTTTGCCTTGTGATGTCTGCTGTCTTTGATGCCCACAGTGACTAGGAATGGTCCTTTGTGTCCCTAGTCTGGTGTCATCAGCTTGCTCCTGAGTTCATAGTTGCAAACACAGGAAGGCAGAAGGAAGGCAGGCCACTTTATTCAGAAAGAGCCACCTCTTGGGTGGTCCTATTTGCACGATGTTAAGGACTAACTTGACCCAGAATTGTCCCTCTCATTTCTGCAGGGAGAGGTTCATGGAATCTTTGGTGCAGTGACTTTCTGAATCTAAACTGACCTTGGCTTTGTTTCCTCGGAAAACCTTCTCTCAGCTTTGCAAGGGGGCTGAGCTCTTTGCCTGCTTCCCAGAATGAGGTGGAGATTGCATGCAGATGGCCAAAAGCCTAAACCCAATCTCCTCTGGTGCCTTTGGCACTTGGTGTGCGTTTCCCAGGTCAGCCAGTTAGGCAGCTCCCAGAGTTCACCCAGAGTCCTCAAAGGAAATCTCGTCCCTGAAGCAAGACCTGTGTCAGCCCAGCCTAACAGAACTGACCACCCGTGCAAAGGCCAGTCTGGGCTGTCACCCACACACCCACTGCCAGGCCTGGCACGTGGATGTAACTGTTCTGAGAAATGTCAGGGGTTGGAGGAGTCGTTGACTATGTTTGTGTTTATGATCACAGCTCTATGTGTTAGATGATGTGACTCAAATTCTTCCACTTGACTTCAGCCTTTCTTGGTCTGCAGATAATCAAGTACACTGGCTGCCACCAAGAGCCTAAGCAGGTGACACCAGGAACCAGGGAGAATTGAATGCTATTACCTACCAACTCCTACTTACCTTTGGACTCCATGCTTAAAAACCACCTTCACTTGTCTCCAATTCATTAAGCTGCCTTTTGCTTCTTCCTGAAAAAGAAGATAACAGGAGAAAGAAACGTTTTTCTTTTATTATAAGTTATTTCAAGCACAGAGCCTGGCAGCACCACTGTGGTCAGAGTTTTGATACATAAGCTAATTTTCTGGAGTTTATCACATTCACTATTTTAATTGTTAAGTTGCAGGAACTTTGCCTGAGGGTCAGAGTTTACACATGTGCTCTTTTTACTGAAACATGACTCAAACTGCAGCTGGCCAGTTGCTGTTTGCTGTGAATGGTGCCATTTGTATCAGATCACACTTATTGGAATGTGCCTTCAAATATAGTTTTGGTTAACATGACACAGTGAACTTTTGCTGAAAAAATTTAAATTTCTGAAATGAGGGCAAAACTAAGCTCAGATTAGAGAGAGAGGAGATAGGTCTGAATTTGGGTAAATTAGATTTATTATGCTGGATCTTGTGGACAGAGACCCTAATTTACTTGTTAATTAACATAATTTGTGCCCAGATAGAACATAACTGGTAGACATGTAATAAATGGCTGTTGAATGACTTAGTGGGAGGAAGTTTACTTTTGGAATTGAGATATCTCATTAAGAATACTTTGGTGGATAGAAGCAGCCAAATAATTATGGACCACATCTTTAAAATTCACATATATTAAGTACTTTATTAAATGGAAAATTGGCAATTTGAAAAATATCATTGGTTTTAAATCGCAAAAGTTTCCATGGGGGAAAAAAAACACATGGCACACCGCAGGTTCCAGTGGTCTCTACCCATTTGGAAGCATGACAGCTAAAAAGGAGGCGGACTCCACTAGAGAAGACAACCCGAAGGTCTTCTAAGAGCCAGGCAGGTATACTGGCAAAAATGGTCATGTTAGAAGCATGGAAAACACTTTCTAAGCAACAGATTCTTATCAAAATTCCATTTAATGAATAATTATTTTGCAGTGGAAAAAATGGGACCACTTTGGGAAAATTCCCTTCCATACTCTTTGTGTGATTCAGGTTGGGCTGAATCCAGCCCCAGTCTGACAGGTATGGAAAATTAGAGTCAATCCAAAGAGTTTTACTAATGCCATCAGAAAAGGGGGGCACTTGTTTTGCTGTAGTTGTGAAGGTGATAGAATGAAGACTTGAGTTATTTGTGTCCATCTTTAGCACCAGGCAGGAAGAGTCTTTCAAAGGATGAAGATAAATGCAAAGAAACTCAGAGATGAGAGGTGAATACAGATAGTTTTCTGGTCATATTATGAGAGCATTTGGATCCAGCTATACCTGAAGTCAATGTCTGTACTTTCTCTTTAGTGAAAAAGTCTTTAAAAATCCATTTTCCCCTCCAGTATATTTCTCTCTATTGCCTTTCCTCAGTTCTCATCCAACAAGGCAATGTTTTCCTTAAAAAATCATGCCAAAATAATTTTATAAATGTTTTAGTAATAAATTACCTGTCTCCATTATGTAACCTTAATTCTTTACTTTAGAAGTGTCTTTTCCTAGTAGAAAATTATTTGAGACCTTATCATCCCAGGTTCCCAGAGGGAGGTGGGACTTCCACTTGTGACCCTTGGACCACAGTCTGTCTTCCCTTTGCTATTTCAGCTTCCTTTGAAGACTTGAATCATCATTACAACCTGGCTGGTTTACACTCCTAGCACTTAGCTACCAGGATTGTGAGCTACTGGGGATCCATCTACTTCTTGTGTCACATTGTCCTTCTTTATCCCCAAAGCTCTCCCAGTTGAAATTAGGGGTGTAGTCGACAAATTCAACTGCTATGACTTGCCCATCAAAATTGCCCCCAAAGACCCAATAGCTTTTTGCCATTGGTTGTTGTGTCTAAACAGAATACTCTGGTTCTCTCCTTGAGAATCTTAGCATTTGTCCCCAGTTCTAGTCACACTGGTGAGGTCTTCACACCATAAACATCTGAAATAAGTGTCAGAGGAGCTCCAGAATTAAGTTCCTAGACAAAGGCACTAAAACTTAATGGAAGCAAGGTGGCCATATCACACAGAAGTAAGTGCAGCACATCACAACACAGCTTCTCTGGGTCCCCAGAGCATCTAATCAAGGATCTGCCCATGCAAAGTGAGTCCAGCCAGATCTGAGAGTTTTATTTTGCAGTGGCAACTGTTCGCATATGTAGCAGATGACTTCTAATTTCTTTGGTCTATTTAAAATCTACACTGATCTATTTGCCTAGTCATGCACACCACCACACTGTTTTAATTACTATAGCTTTATATTAAGTTTTGGCATCTGAGCATAAGCCCTCTTATCTTACATTTCTTCTTTAAGAAAGTCTTGGCTCTCTTAAGTCCTTTGCATCTCCTTATAAACTTTATCATCAACTTGTAATCAAACTTTTAAAAAATCCATAAGAGTTTAGATTGCAGCACTTCATAGACAACTGACACAAGAGTGAGTGTTCCAATCCATTCACATTTTATAACACAGTTTAGATTTAGGTTTTCTTTAATTTCTCTTAGTGTTTGCAGTTTTTTTGTATGGAAGTATAGCACAATTTTAGTTAGGCTTATTCCTAGGTATGTAATATGATGATGCTATTATAAAAGCATTATGTTAAATTTCATTTCCTAACACTTTTCAATATATAGAAATGAACTGATTTTTAAATATAAATTTCATATACATCAATCTTGCAGAAACACTCTTAAGTCTCATGATTTATCTGAGAATTATTAAAAAAATTTTAATATATAATTGCATTACCTGAAAATAGAAGTTTACTTTAATATTTTCATTTCCCGACTTTATACTTTTCCTGTCTTTTTGTTGCCTTACTGCATTATTATGAACTTGGGCAACTGTTGAATAGAAGTGATAACATCCTTCCCTTCTCCCAGTTTCAAAGGAAACAATCTCACTCTTTCATCACTAAGTATATTTGCTGAAGTTTTATTGTTTTGTTTGTTTGTTGTAGATATTCATTATTAGATTATTGAATGTCTGTTCTAACCTGGTTTGCTAAGAGTATTTGTGTTTTTTCATCATAAATGAATGCTGAATTTCATCATGTACATTTTCTGCATCTGTCAAGATTGTTATGACTTTGTCCTTCAATTAATTAATGTAGCATGTTATGAGGAGCCAGATACCACTCAGTGCTGAGGCTAAAAAATTTTTTAAAAAATGTTCTGTGATGGGTAGGGGTCAATTTTGTCAAGGGATGTCAAATTGTTTATACTAATAGCCATTATAAATAAGTGCAGGTAAATCAGAGCATAGGTTACAAGGTACTTTTCAAAGACAAAAGACCTGGATACAGGGGTTGAGAAAAAGAGTTACAAAAGCAAAAGCAATGGCAATTTAAAATATGTTATGAGAGCCTTGGCATTATTGCAACTCATTAAGCATTTACCACAAGCAGTATCTCACTTGCCCTCAAAAAAAACCCTATCACTTCCACTTAAGAAAGAGGAAACTGAAGCTCATTGTGGCTAAATAACTTGCCCAATGTTACACAGCTAATAAATGCTGATGATGGGATCCAAATGGCTCCAGATCCAAATTCTTAAGTTTCTTTTGGAGGAGGCAACATGACATTGCGGGTAAAGATTTTACAGGGTTTAGTTTTGATAAACAGTGTTTTTAAGTGATCTTCTTATAGATGAAAATAATTGACAAGAAGAAATTGTACTCTGAGCCATTTTATAGAGATTATTCATATTATAAAGAATTATAAGAATTATAAAGTATGAAATTCTTTTATTCTGGATACTCTCACATAAGTTTATCTAAATGAAAGAACTTAATTGTGTGTCTTCGGGTCTGTGGGCTGAGCAAAGGGCTGAATGCTTGCCTGTCTTGTGGTAAAATAAATTCTTCAGTTCCCTTCATTCTTCCCTAAGTGAAAACTCTGAATGTTCTTGTAACAGTCCCTAAAATAGTGTCACTTTTGACACTGACAACTACTCCAATACTTTGATGACACTCTGTGATAATGTCACATTCTTCCATGTTCCTTCTGCACTTCTGTTCTTTTTTGTGGCTGTTCCATCCGTCTCTTAAATGTTGATGTTCCCATTCACTTTTTGGAAATATCATATCTTGGGAGCTTATATCTTACCTACCTAGTAGCTCATGCCAGAAAGCAAAAGTGACGTTATTTATACATCATTAATACTTCAATCTAAATATACAATATCAGTATTATTATCAATATTTTCTTTATGCTAATCAGTCTTAACTCTCTTAAAGACTTTTTTTAAACATTTTTTATTGATTTATAATCATTTTACAATGTTGTGTCAAATTCCAGTGTAGAGCACAATTTTTCAATTATACATGAACATATATATATTCATTGTCACATTCCTTTCTCTGTGGGCTACCATAAGATCTTGTATATATTTCCTTGTGCTATACAGTATAATCTTGCTTATCTGTTCTACAATTTTGAAATCCCAGTCTATCTTAAAGACTTTTTTAAAAATTAGGACTTTATATTTCTAGAGCAGTTTTAGGTTCACAACAAAATTGAGGAGAAGGCACAGAGATCCCATATACTCTTTGCCCCTAGTCATGCAGAGCCTCTCTCATTATCAACTGCCTGATCAGTCCATTTGTTACAACTGAAGAGCCTACACTGACACATCATTATCACCCTAAGTCCACAGTTCATGTTATGGCCCACTCATGGTGTTTCACATTCTACTGATTTTGTCCAAATCTTCTGATGACATCCATCATTATGGTATCATACACAGTATTTTCACTGCCCTAAACATCTTCTGTACTCTGCCTATGCATCCTCTCACCACCAAAGACTGGCAACCACTGATCTTTTTACTGTCCCCAGAGTTTTACCTTTTCCACCAGGTTATATAGCTGGAATCACACAGTATGTAGCCTTTTCAGATTGGCTTCTTTCACTTAGTAATATGCACTTAAGGTTCCTCCATGTCTTTTCATAGCTTGATTCTGCATTTCTTTTTAGTGCTGAATAATATTCCATTGCCTGGACATACTTCATTTATTTATGCACTAACCTACTGAAGGACATCTTTGATTGTTTCCAATTTTTGACAGTTATAAATAAAGCTTATATAAACATCTGTGCGTAAGTTTTTTTGTGTGGATAGAAGTTTTCATCTCCTCTGGGTAGATACCAAGAAGTGCAATTCTTGAATTCTATTGTAAGAGGTTTTATAAGAAACTACCAAACTGTCTTCCAAAATGACTACACCATTTAGTATTCCCAGCAGCAATGAAGGAGATTTCCTGTGCTCCACATCCTCACCAGCATGCGGTGTTCTGGATTTTGGCCACGGTGTGCAGTGGTATCTCGTTTCAATTTGCATTTCCCTGGTGACACATGATGTGGAGCATCTTTTCATGTGCTTGTCTGCCATCTGTACGTACTCTTTGGTGAGGTGTCTGTAGATGTTTGCCCATTTTTTAATCAAGTTGTTTGTTTTCTTTATTGTTGAGTTTTAAGAGTTCTTTGTATATTTTAAACAATAGTTCAGATACAGACACTTCAGTAGATGTGTCTTTAGCAAATATTTTCTTCTAGTCTGTGGCTGGTCTCAGGCATTTAAAAAATATTCTTCATTAATTAGAACTTCAACATTGCAGAAAACATGAAGATGAAAATTATGTATGGAAAAAACCTTAAATGTATGAAAAACAATATACTTAGGGGTAATTAAATATGATTTAAAAACACTAAAACATGGAAATGGTGAACAAAAAATGAGAAGAATGGTTAACTCTGAGGAGGGAGATGGAGAAACAGGATCAGTGAAGGGTGTATAGGGTTTTAAAACTCAGATTAAATAACTGTAGACTAAAATATGGTTAAATTTTATATCAAGAATGTTGAATCATGTTCTTATTCATTCATTTCTATGTGTTCAAAATATTACATAATTTAAAGAGGAAAAATAGAAATCAGAAATTGTTCTGTTGTTTCATATCTATGATGCTGGTGAGTCTATAACTTTACTCTAACCTTCTCTTTTTAGGGTTCAATTTCTTTATTTATAAGATTCCCTTCCATTCCAAAATTTTTGGAGTGCTTTTATGATGTTATATTTCACTCCTTTTCTAGCTACATCTTAATTTAAAAATATGAAACTTTAAATATTTGCTTAAGCAATACCTTCTGATTAGTTAGTTCATAAGGATAATGTAAACATATTGTTTCCTTAATGTTCATTTTGTTGAAACAAGTGCTCTCATTTGAATTTGGACTTTTCTATTAGCTGAGTAAGTGAACTCAGTAAACGGTCAGGATGTATGGACACCACTGGTCTAAATACAGGATGTGTTATACCATGCCCAGATAGGTCAACATCAAAAGGAGGTATGTGCTAAAGAGTTTTTCCCACTTCTTTCGGAAAAGCATAATTCTATTGAGCCCACAGGTCAGGGTTTCCCATGTGTAGTATATTTCATGCTTAGCTAAAATTCCAAAAAAAGTTTCCAAAATAATTTGACAAATCACAACCACTACATTTCTAGATGGTCATTTGAGTGGACCAAAAAGAAAACACAGGCTTTCAGGCTCTTCCTGACTGAGGCCTCGAGCTGACCTCCACGGCAATTAAAAAAATGATCTGAGAAGAACTTTCCTCCCTGACATGAACCACACCA
The DNA here is from genome assembly GCF_048773025.1 of Camelus bactrianus. Classification (NCBI taxonomy): domain Eukaryota; kingdom Metazoa; phylum Chordata; class Mammalia; order Artiodactyla; family Camelidae; genus Camelus; species Camelus bactrianus. Next base: position 78,975,689 of record NC_133545.1, read on the forward strand.
TGATCACCTACAGTCCTCTAAAAATATTCTCCAAAAGTGAAAGTTCACATAATAAAGTTGGGACTGGAAATATCTGCATAGGCCTCAGATATGAGGAACTGAGGAACTTTTGACTCTGCTCAGTTTCTCAGTGGATAAGCAAGTGTCAGGGCCTTCAAGTCATGCTAGTTGGAACTTGCTTTCCACAGGGACATGAAGGAGGAACTGGTAAGGCTCTTAATTGCCTACATGAAGGAAGTCATTGATGACACAGCCTGATAAAAGGGAGAATGAGGAAAAAGAAAGAAGCTACGGCTTGAAAGCTGGAAGGAAGCCCTTTCCTCTACTCCCCATGCTCACACTGATTCCAGCATGGATCTGAAATGGCTGATGTGTGGACTTCTAATTCTGTTCGCTCATCATCTAAGCAGAAACAAGTCCTTTTGAAGTCTCCCTGTTTACTCTTATAGCTCATTCTCTACTTCTTAAATTCTCTAAATCCTCAGATGTTGACTCTGTCAAAGGTTTGGAGGACCATGGCAGACTGGGGATCCGTGGCAGCAGAATCTGTCTTAATTCTTTTGAATTGGGGTTGGAATTAAGGAAGGGCAAAGACATGACTTTGGGGACACTGAGCTAGAGGTTGAAACACTTGGGTATATTATAAAGAGGCCTTGGGCCTAAAGTAGATTATGCTGACTTAATAAGAAAGAAATTTGATATTTGAAAGCATCACCTACCAATTCTGGGGAAACTGGATTTTCAATGTATGGAACTTCACTGCATTTTGTATGGTTGTCTGTACCCAGGAGCTATTTTCTAGGAGACTGTACCTGAACTTCTTATGGGAGGACATCTTTATCAGGTTCCTGCTTGAAGGACTCTTGATCTCAATGTATCAAGGTGTAAGGTGAGTGGTGTGAAAGACCAGAGGCAGTACATGTTCTGATGTACCTGGAGTTCTGTGGGGAGAATGTGGGCATGGAGGTGGAGAACAGAAGTGGAAATCAAACACGAGGGTCAGCCAGCCAGCCCGACAAATGGCAAAGAACTGAAGTTTTTTCAAAGAACATTGTCAACACGAACTTTGAGAGTAAAAAGAACTAAGCTCTGAAGAAATCAAGGATAAAGTCTATGACATTAATCAGAGCTTAGAAGGGGAAGAGATGAAAAACCGGACCACCATCTCCCTGTAAGGGAAGATGGGCTGGAATGGGGAGAAAGCATCACCTGGGAGGAGGACAGTGGAGCCCTGCTCATGGAACTGCACCTGAAGGGGACCGGATGCACAGGAGCTGGGAGCTGGCCTGGCCTCTGCCAAAGAAACAGCTGTCCATCCTGAGCTGAGCCAGTAACTGTGGAATCCACTACACTTAAGAGAGCTCCACACAGCTCTCTGGAGGAGTAACTTGGTTGTTCTCTCGGTTATCATACAAAGAAAACTCCCATCTGGAGATGCCTGTCTATCACCTGTGTTGATCATTTGGCAGGAAGAACTGTCAGTGCCCCAAGATTCTGTAGTTCTACCTGAACTGTCTCCAATAGGATCTTCCCTCTTTCCAATGGCCCAGGACAGACATAAGGCTTCTTTAAAAAGAGGCTGGATCCTTGATATCAAGGACAGCAGCGGAGTTTGGAAGGGGAACTTGTACGTGGCCTGTACATGGGTGGTACTAAAGAGAACGAGCTATGGGTGTCTACCTGAGTCAGGGGAGATAAAGCCCCAATCTGAAGCCATAGAGGTCTTTTATTCTGACTCCAGACACCCACCCCTCACCATGCTGCTTGATGCAATCTTATGTTTCTTTGGGCTTCTCTTCATGGACTATCTGTGCCGTAAGTAGTTAATTGCATTGAGGTAAAACCAACAAACCAATAAACCTGAGCATTTCTCTCTCCCTTGAGAATACTAGCATGATTTAAATTCTTTCTTGGGAGTCTATAAATTTTCTTCCCAAAAGTAAGTAGTGTTAAAAAAAATTTCCATCAAACTCAGCTAACTTTAAGAAGTCCCACAGGATAACTGTGAATGTAGCCTGATTATGTTTTTTATAAAGATGATTCTATTTATTAAAATATTACCTAGAAATAATGCAACAGTTCTTCTGCTGCCACCTTTTGCCTCTGCTGGTTCCTTTTCTTTCTCTGTTTCTCTCTTCCTTCCTTCCTTCCTCCCTTCCTTTTTTCCTTACTTCTTTTTTCTCTTTGCCTTCAGGTATTCATTCCCACCCAGTCAGCGCTTAGAGATCTCAGTACTCACAGCTGGTCTCTGACTCTGGTTTGCCTTTTTTTTTTTTTTTTAACATTTTTTATTGATTTATAATCATTTTACAATGTTGTGTCAAATTCCAGTGTTCAGCACAATTTTTCAGTTATTCATGGACATATACACACTGTCACATTTTTTTCTCTGTGAGTTATCATAACATTTCGTGTATATTTCCCTGTGCTATACAGTGTAGTCTATTCTACAATTTTGAAATCCCAGTCTATCCCTTCCCACACTCCACCCCCCTGGTAACCACAAGTCTGTATTCTCTGTCTATGAGTCTATTTCTGTCCTTTATTTACGCTTTGTTTTTGTTTGTTTGTTTGTTTTTGTTTTTGTTTTTTAGATTCCACATATGAGCGATCTCATATGGTATTTTTCTTTCTCTTTCTTTCTCCTTTCTCTTGCCTTCTTAATCTTGCCTGGCCTTTCCAACTGGTCCTAGTATGTGTTCTCTATCCCGGCACTGACTCCTGGCAGACTCCCATTTTTGAGTTGCTGGTGTTTTCTGGCCAGTACATCAGTGTAATTTTAGCAAAGGCAGAAAGGGGAAAAGTTGTGCAATTCTTTTATTCGTCCTAATCTCTCCCCCAGGAGAAATAAATCTGGGAAGAAGATTAGGGAGGTGTGGTGGAAAAGGTCAGCACAGATTGCTGTGCTTCTGAGAAGAGTGAGGATTATACAGACAGCCAGAATGGGCTGGAGAAGTTGGCCCCTGATTAACCATGAAGAGCTTACAGTCCTTTCCCTGTGACTCCTCCCTAGCCCTCTCCCCTGAAGCTGCTACTGGCAATGACTGATAGAATCAAAGGAATTCCATCTAGGAGCTCCGTGACCCTAGTCAATCACATTCCATCACAAGATTGCATCAGCCCAGATCTAGAAAGCCTGTGAACAGATTAATAGCTTCCTTAAATTTCTTTGGGTGATAATACACAGCTGTTCTTGGCTGGTTGATTAATTTTGATTTCAAATAAATTAGTATAAACTTTCTAGTTCATATACAAATTGGCCGCTGCTTCCTTTGTACCAATCCTTCCATCAAAATAACCCCAGGATACACTGTTATTCTCATCTTTGTACTATTGCTGTCTTTAAGCAGATACTGTGTCTAATAGTAGCCAACTATAAGGAGCTGTTCTAAGTGCTTTACATGCATGAAGTTATTTAATAGTCATAATAACCCTATGAGGAAGGTATTTTTATCATTCTCATTTTACAGATGGGGAACTGAGTAGAGAGGTTAAATCACCTCCCAATCTCTTGCCAATAATCAATGGTGGAGCTGGGATTCAAATTGAGATAATCTAACTCCGAAGTCCAGATTTTCAATCATTAAATCATTAAATTGTCTTTATACAGTCAGTCATCAATATCTAGCACAGCGCTAAACAAATGAGTGCTTAATTTAAAAAAAAAATCCGAGTTCATCCTTCTAACAGGGGATTTTAAATCAAGTGCTTTAACAGGATAAGTATTTTATTTGGTACATTTTCCACCCACATAAGGAAACTGACTTAGAGAGTTTAAGAGCCCTGACTTGTTCGGTGGTGCCAGGATTCAAAGTCATCTGACTCCACATTCAGCGCTCTGCCTAGTCTGCCAAGTGATCTTTCTACTCGGCCCATGGAACTGAAGGATCCCCTGGTCCTCTTGTGGCTGCAAGGGCTGCAGAGAACATGAGGTTCTCACACAGTGGATCTGCAAGAGGCCTCAATGGACTCTTCCTGCACAACCAGGGATAAATGTGGGTGGAGACCTGTGGTACCCATGGAACTGAGGTGTCTGCTGGCCCTCAAGTGGTCCTTCCTAAATCTCATCCAATAGCTTAACTCTCCAATCAAAAGTGGGAAAGTCTGGGTTCTGTTCCTGCCTCACCAATAATTCTGAGCTATTGAATTACTTCCCTTCTGTGTAGGGGAAGGGAGAGAAAAATCAGGGCTGGCTCTTCAGCCTCTAATGCATTTTCCAAGAACGGGGAGCTGAACTGCCTGGGTTCCTCAGGAAGGCTCGAGTACAGATGTGAGAGGCTCTTTCTCCTCTTGCAATCCCCCTGAAGACCACTGAGGTAGTTGTCTATTTCAAATACTCCTTTTGCCTTTTGGCTTTAATGACAAATCTCACCATGTCTAGAATTAAGATATAACTTTAAAAAAATGTTTTAAATACAACAACATATTTGAGGGTCCTCAATAAGATACAGAAGAACTTTGGTTTGTAAATAAAGGCACAAAGGTTCTAAGATATCACTTTCCATGGTTTTGGCAGCATCATGTCACTTAACTATTCCAGTGAAACTAAAACTTAACCAGTGGCATTTCATGTGGCTTTAAAGATGACATGAAGTGATGTGTTTAGTTAGCTACCCTTTCACACAAACTCAGGTTTTCCCTCTGTCTTGGCATTCTTTATTCTTTAGTAAAATATTCAACTTTTTTATTCACCCTGTTCTCCTTACAAAACAATAAAAGGTTAATTCACAATCTTGGTAAAATAGAGAAAAAATAACCTTGGGGGATTTTACGAGGTGGCTTTCTAATCCAGACACAGGACTCCAGTCTGACTCTTTGTTTAGAGAGGATTTTTTCACAGGCTGTTTCTCCACAGATGGCACTTTGGTCACTTTTGGTCACTTTATAGTAACCAAACCCCTCTGTAAGCAGTCCCTGTGGGGAGACAATCATGTCCTGGCTCTTCCAGCCAAGCAGTTACATTTCTGTTCTCTCCTTTCATTTCAGGGAAGAAAACTCGTGTTATAGCTCATATACTTAGATATTAAACACTCGTCTTATTAGATCCTTAGGATAAATTTCTTTGAGCATAATTGCTAAGTCAATAAAGAATTAAGGATTTGGATTCCTATCTTCATCCAGTAGATTTGGGACAATTTTCTCTTACTAAACAGAAGAATACCTTGTATTTCTTTATAGGATTTCCATAAAGATTTTTTTTCATCTTTGCTAATCGGTTTGATATCCTTAAAGGAACATTCTCATGATTTATTTTTTGGCTTTCTCCCTCAGCATTTCAGAATCAAGAAAAAAAGAACTTAGGAAAGAGACTATTCAATACCCAATGTTGAACTAACAATCCGAATCTCAGAGATCCAAACGATGATTTGCCTCAAGCCTGTTTTCATGATTTGAAATGGAGTCAGTGTTTAATCAGAGATTGACTGAAAGCAAAACTCAGCTTCTAGGTTTTCTATCTAGTTTTTTCTCTCTGTGAACACCCAGTGAACGTGCACCGAATATAAGAATATGGGCTTACCCTTCATACCATGATATCACTACACTTTGAAAAATTGTAACTGGAGTGGTATGCGCTAGCACCTTTGGGGTGATCAGCGACCTGTATAAAAAACCCAATGCATGCCAAGGTTGGATCACTTATATTTAAATGATGATTAAAAACCCATGCAATCTGTGCAGCAATTCCATGTGCCAGAAGGGGCAGCACACAAACAAAACACTCCCTTGGCTGCTGGTCTCATCCCGCTCATTGTGGTGTGGATTACAGTCCTGTTTTATCCCTTTCTCTTGGCTCTTTCAGCAACAGATGAAGCCACTGAAGCCACTCCGCAGACAAACATGCCAGCTCACGGGCCAGAGGACAATTTGCCTTTCCCAGCAGCAGCGCAGGGCCCTTCCCTGGACTTTCCAGATGACCTTCGTAGCAGCAGCTGACTTTTTGAATAGTTTTTATTTTGATGGCCTAGAGCAAAATAACAATGCAACATTGCCTAGTGAAAAGCCTGGGATTCAAACTCTAGATCTATCTCTCTTTTAGTTTTGACTTGAATACAAGAGACTTTAAAAAGGCAACAACAGTGAATATGCAAGTGTACTTACTCCTCTTGGAGGTTTAACCAGTATTTGAGCAACAGGTGCATTTTACAATTTCCAAAAATGATACTGAGTGTCAAACAAGTTATCTACAGTATTCCAAGATAAGCTTTCAAATGGGTTTGGCCCATTTTATCCCTTCGAAAATCATGTTAATTGATTCTCAGTGGAAGTTTGACATCCTGTTGGAATTCCATTTCCTCTCTGACTTTCTTGATACTGCACTTTCTAGTTTCCCACTACCTCCCTGAAAGTCTCTTTTCTTTCTTGACTGGCTCATTTCATTTATCTCAGACCCTGTACACAGTTGTTACTGAGACTTCAGTTGTGCTTTATATTCTATCTCTACTTTTTTCCTACAACATTAGGAGAAAAAAAGATCAGTTCCAAAATTTGGACAGGTTCCTAAAAGTGGAATCACAATTTTAAATTCTGGTACTATATTTCTAAATTGATATAGCTGTTTGGTATAACCTGTTGATTCTGACCACTTGAAGATAGTAGCAATTTCTTGCATACTCATCAAACAGGTCCCTCCCATGCCCAGTACTGGTAGGTTGACAGACAAAAAATGACATTCAACCAATCCCATGGATGCTCATGTTCTTTGTCTGTTTTTAAATAGTAATATTTATCTTCTTCTTATTTATGTCTGTTTTCTTTATATTACAAATAAGCTTTACCTATTATGAATATTACAAGTGTTTTCCAGTTTCATATATACTTTACTTTTCAGTGTATTGTTCTTTCATGTGAAGAACATTTAACATAGTCAACTCAATTGAGTGTCTATTTCCCATGAAGTAATGACTAAACATAGGACCATAATGGGTAAAAAATAACTTGACGGTGAGGGCATAAAATATGAGTATGAGAAGAGTTAACTTGAGAAATGTGTAAGAAATGGCAGACAATATCAAGACTCCAAATGACCACAGAGACCCTGAATTGGGCACTAATCTGTATGGATTATTTTTAGTCAGGTAGAGCCAGTAGTCTAGGTATATAATTACAAATTGTAGACATTTGTTTTGATCTAGGGTACATTTTTTTTTGGACGAAAAGGAAGGATCAGTAAATGACATAACTGAAAATATGAGCAAGATAATGTATATAATAGGATTATGAAGTCTGGTATGCTTACTGAATTAGATGCTGTTTCAAAATACAGAGCAATACTGGGTAAGTGACAGAGGACCAGACTGTGACTGAAATAGATTGAAGTCAGTTGACCATCACACCAGACAAACATCTTAAGAGATTGTTTTTCAGAGGTACTGAAATTTTCCATTTCATTGAACTTCCTGTCCATGAATATTTATAAATTAATAATAAATAACAACCAGGAGAATCAATGACAAAAATGGTAAGAGGTAGAAAGTGTGCTATAAGAAATGCCAAAATCTCAGAGAACAGAGTTTTACAAAAAACTGGACGAAAAATAGTTTCTAAATGTGCTTATGAAACTAGGTCATCTTTATCTTTTGGGACATGGAGTGAAACTGTTTGCTGAAACAGAGTTCTGAGGTGAGAGAAGGATTAGGTAAGGCAAGAAAGGAATGAAGTGGCTGATGGAAGAGGTGTATGTAAAGGTTGAGGATATGATATATAGAGAAGTTATACCATGTATCAAAAGTTATTTTAAAATTATTTTTAATCTCTGAAGTTCAGTTTTGCTTTAATATGACTTATCCAGTTGTGATTTGTTTTAACTTGTCACATTTGAGACTCAGCAAGATCTTTTATTCTGAAAATTCGTGTCTTCTGGAAATTTCCCCTTCATTAACCTTTTGTATACAGCATGGAGCATTCTTTCAGTTCTTTCCTCATAAAGCTCCTTTTAGACCTGAATTGGTGCCTCCTATCCTATTCTTTCTATTTATTCATGTCTTTTCATATTTTCTATTGATCAATCTCCAGTGTAACAATTCTCTTTAGCTAGTCTCATCTACTACTTATTTAATCCATTGAATTTTTCATGTCAATTACTGTATCTTTCAGTGTTAGTTTTCAGTTGCTCATTCTCCTATTTGTTGCATTTATTGAATTTTCCTCATGGTGATTTGTTTCCAAATGTCGCTTCTAATTTTTGAGTGAGTACCTCTCCAACTGTTTTTGTATAGGTTCTAGAGGTATTTTCAAAAGCAGTTGCTTTTATTGAGAGCCCCTTTAGGTCAAGGAATTTTAATATAGTTCAGTGTTAATTTTTGGCTTGAGTTTATATGGGTAATACGTTTTATACCCCACATCCTAGCATGGCACGGGATTGGTATTTTAATGCCTTAAGGTAAATTTTTATTCCATGTAAGGCTTGAGGGAGCTGAAAAAAATCTTAGTTTCTCAAGTTAATAAAGTAAAATTCTTTTAAGTCTCAGCACTTGAAATAGATGACCAAGCATGAATCTCACCTTTATGTAGGAAACTCAGTTCTGTCTTAAACTCCTACTCATCACTCTAGCTTTGTGTTTCCATTTTTGGTTAAGGCACGCAAGAATTTTCCTTTCTTGCTTTTAAACTATGTTATATATTTTTAAAATATGTGTTATTTCAGGACAACATAAAACTAGAAAATTCTCCAAATAATTTTATGAACCTAGGATAACTTTAAAACTAAAACCTGAAAAAGATAGTATAAAAAATGAGATATAGATTGATCTCACTTATTAATATAGACACAGATGCATAAATTGCATCAAATATTAAACGAAGTTTTTTTTTAATGTGGAACCACCATTGCAGTCCTAAAATAAACCCTAGTTAATTTGCATTTACTATTTATTTTGATACATTGCTAGATTTTATCAATATATTTTATTATATCAACAGATTAAAATGGAAAATCATATAAATATAAGAACTGATGGTGAAAATTGATTGTTAAGACTCTATAGCCATTTCTTATAGAAATTCTGAGTAAAATTAGAATGAAAGGAAAGACTTAAATATGATTAACTCTTTACCAGAAAAATCAGTAGCAACTATCACCCTAAAAAGCAGAACAATAAGACATTTTTATTTAAAAATTGGATCTAGTTGGGGTAGTGAATGTAGTAACAAAATTTAAGTAACTGGTTTGATTATTTGAAAAAAAGTTGATAAAACTATCAGTTTTGCAAAAATATGATTAAACAACTAGAAAATTCAAGGACATTTAGTTACAATAGGAAGAAAAGGATCTGTAGGAGATATTTAACAAAGTGGCTGAATAAAAGCTAAGTATACAAATATCATTTTATTTATTCTATTTTAGCAATTAGCACTTAAAAAATGAAACCAGGGAGAAATATTCCATTTATAACAGAAGTAAACTATAAAATATTAAAAGTAAATATAATAAAAGTCACAAGATCTATATGCAGAAAGCTGTAGTATGTTAGTAAAAGACATGTCAAGATTTGAGCATACGGATATATTCTTGGATTGGAAGAACTGCCATCATGGAAATGTTAATCTCTCCTAACAACATAAAATGCACTAAAATTTCATTAGAATTCTAATAGTTTCTTGTTGGAACTGGACTAAGTTATCAAGTTTTATGTGGAAAAAAAGATTCAAGAACAGCCATGACAATTATTTAAAAAAAAAGAATAACAAAAAGGGGGAGACTTGTTTCTCAGGCTATCAGAACTCAGCACAGAGATACTGGTAAGATAAATATGACATTAGCATAGCTATGGACTGACTTACTACTCCATGGAATAGAATTCAGAATCCAGAAACAGATTCTAGTATATATGATAATTTTAATATTTGGCTAAAGTTGTAATTTTACAAAATGAAAAAAGGTGAGTAATTTAATGCATGATGCTATCACTACTAGCTACCAAGATAGAAGAAAAAAAAAAATGGAGCCCACTCTTAACCATTAAAAGAAACTTTCTAGACGTAGTAATAAAAAGTATAATAATACCTGTTTTACAAACTGTCTAAGAGATAATGTGTACACTCTAAGGCAGGGGAGATCTTAACCAATATTGGAAATCCAGAAGCTATTAAGAACATAAAGATATATTTGAGCTTCCAATATTAAAATTTTATGGCAATAAAACCAAAGAGAAGATGAAAAAAGTTATATAATGATATTTCAATGATTAATAGCTACAATATTAAAAAGTGAGCTCTAACAAAAAAAGGATAAATAACTAAAAAGGAAAAGAGTAAAAGATACAAATAAGCAATTTAAAGTTCAGATGACCAAGAAACATGTGAAAATAATAAATTTCACAGTAATATGAAAATGCATATTAAAGTAATAATAAATTACTTTTCTCTAAACAGACTGAGAAAAAATTAAAACCTTACCTCCAATTGTTAGCACAGACATGGAGAAATATATACTCAGATATTGACAATGGTAATAGGAATTGATGTAAATTTCCTAGAAACAAATCATGGAATAACTGCTAAAATTAGTATTTGTATACATACTATATTTGTAATCCATATATAAATTATTATATGTTTGTTTATGTTTCTGCATTTTAAAGTACTTACAATGTGCATTAAAAACTAAACCACATGGTAGACCAAAACTTTATTTACATATACGTTTCATGGGGGACATTTAGGTTTAGTACTGAAAACCCACATCATTCTACTTCTAATGTGTGTTCTGGTTCTGCAGAGTCTGGGAGGTTAAAAACTACAAGGTCAGACTCCCTTGGTGAATCTAGAATCCCAGATGTGATTTAAGTTTGGCCAATCAGATACACTCGTATAAAATTTGGAAGGCAGAAGTGAGTCTTCTCATGATAAAGTCGAGATTTCCTTTGTCTTTAAGTTTCAGCAGTTCGCATATTATGTGTCTAGTTGTTTTTGTTTCCGTTTTTGTTTGGGGCATTTATCCTGCTTGGTGTTAATGTGAGGTTCTTAAATCTGTGTTTTGGTATCTGTCATTAGTTTTGGAAACTTCTTGGCCATTATCTCTTCAAATATTTCTTCTGCTCTGTTTTCTCTCTTCTTCTTCTGGAAATCCAATTACTCATATATTAGGTTATTTGATTTTTTTTGCACACGTCTCAGGTCCTCTGTTCACTCTTGTTTGTCTCTGTATGTTTTTTCTTTGGCTGCTTATGAGGCTATTGAAGACCCTCTTCATTCCTCTTACTGCATACTCATTTCTAGCATTTCCATGTGATTCTTTTTTATAGTTTTCATATCTTTGCTGAAATTACTCATCTGATCATGCATATTCCACTAGAGATTTAACACAATAACTTTGTTATTTTAAATTTTATGTCTGGTAGTTAACAACATCTGTGCCATGTTCAAGTATGGTTCTGTTCAATGCTTTCCCTCTTAAAAGAATGTTGTTATTTTCTTGTTAAGAGGAATAAAAAAATCTATCCATCAAGAATCTCATATCCTGCTTTCCTTCAAAGGTGAGGGAGAAATTAAGGAAGTTTGTTACCACTCAAGCTACTCTGCAGAAATCCTAAAAGAAGTTCTGCAGATTGAAATGAAAGAACAGCATCTCAGAGCCACATGTAAAATAAAGACATGAGTAAAGGTAAATGCATGGGCAATGATAAAAGCTAGTATTATTGTAACAACATTTTGTAACTCCATATTTTGATTCTATATAATTAAAACACTAATGCATTAAGAAAACGATTATTAGGTTATATTTTCAGACACAGAGGTACAACTGAAAAGGACATGCTATAAATGAGCAGGGTTTTTGTAAGTTATTGAAGTTAAGTTGGCATAAATTCAAATTAGAACATTACAACTCTATAGGATATTAATTACAATGCCAATAGTAATCACAAAGAAATAGTTATAGAACATACATAAAAGGAATTGAGAAGAAAATTAAAATATTTTCTACAAAAATTAACTAAATACAAAAGAAACAATAATGCAATAAGAGAAGAACAAATATGCATATAAGGCATATAGAAAACAAACAGCAAAATTACAGAAGTGAATCTCTCCTTATCAGTAATTACTTTAAATGTAAATGGATTAAACTTTCCCATGAAAAGAGAGATTAGCAGATGGATTTTTTTAAAGTTCCACCTATATGCTATTTAAAAGTGACTCACTTCAGATCCAAAGCCACAAGTGGGCTGAAAGTGAAAAGATAAAAAAAAAAAGGTATTCCATGCAAACAGGAACCAAAAGATAGCAGTGGTGGCTATACTAGTAACAGACAAAATAGATTTTAAATTTAAAAAGTTTATAAGAGACAATGAAGGACATTATATATTTTTAAAATTTTGATACAGAAAGAAGATATCACAATTATAAACATTTATGTAACCAATAATAGACTATCAAAATGTGTAAAAAAAATTGAAAGAATTAAAGGGAGAAATAGGTATTTCCACAATAATAATTGAAGACTTCCATACCCCACTCTCAACAGGACAGAACGACCAGACAGAGATAAGTAAGAAAATAGATTCTTTGAACAATAAAACAAAACAATTAGATCTAACAGACACATACAGAACTCTCTACCAACAACAATAGCATGCACATTCTTTTTAAGTCTACATGGAACATTTTCCAGAATAGACCATATATTAGGACATAAATAAAATCTCAACAGATTTGGAAAGATGGACATCATACAAAGTATCTTCTCCATCTACAATGGTATTAAGTTGGAAATCAATAACAGAAGGAATACTGGAAATTTCACAGACGTGTGGAAGTTAAACAACACACTCTGAAACAACCTAAAGAAAAGAACAAATCACAAGGGAAATTTGAAAATACTAAGATATAAATAAAATTGAAAGCATAACATAGCAAAACTTATAGAATGCAGTGAAAGCAGTGCTAAGGGGGAAATTTATAGCTATAAATGTTTATATTAAAAAAAGAAGAAAGATCTTCAATCAACAACCTAAATGTACAACCTAGGCATTAGAAAAAAAAAAAAGAACAAGCCAAGCCCAAGTCTAGCAGAGGGAAGGAAATAATAAAGATCAGAGGAGAAATATAGAAAATAGGAAAACAATAAAGAAAATCAATGAAATGAAAAGTTGGTTCTTCAGAAAGATCAGTAAAATTGACAAACTTTAGTTAGATTGACTAAGGCAAAAAAGAGAAAATTCAAGGTAGTAAAATCAGAAATGAAAGTGCGACATTAATACTAATTCAACAGAAATAAAAGGCATTGTAAGAAACTGAACACCAACAAATTAGATAACTTAGATGAAATGGACATTTTCCAAGAAACACAAATCCTATCAAGACTGAATTACTAAGAAGTAGAAAACCTCAATAGATTTATAACTAGTGAGGAGATTGAATAAGTAATAAAAACCATCCAACAAAGAAAAGCCCTGGAACTGATTGCTTCACTGGTGAATTCTACCATTTAAAGAACTAACCAATCCTTTTCATACTTTTCCAAGAAATTGAAGAGGATGGAATGCTTCTTAATTCATTCTATGAGGCCAGCATTGCCTTGATACCAAAGCCAGTGAGAGATGCTACAAAATAATTATAGAATACACCTTGTGAATATTGATGTCATAATCCTTAACAAAATTACTGTCTATATTCCTTGTGCTGTACATTACATCCTTGTGATTTATTTATTTTATAACTGGCAGTTTGTACTTCTTAATCCCCTTTACCTATTTATTCTCTGTTTCTGTCCATTTGTTTCTGTTTCACTATATTTGTTCTTTTTTTTTTTTTTTGCTTTTTAGATTCCACATATAATTGAAGGAAGGTACTTTGAAAACATCTACTCAATACAGAGGCAAAAATCAACCATATTACAACTGGTCTGAATAGTTAATACTATGCAAATAAGTCCCTTTCTAGTAAAAATAATTGAAATAAAATTTTACTGGAAACAAATTTTAAAATCTTCAACAAAATACTAGCAAACTGAATTCAACAGCACATTAAAAGGATTGTATACTATGATCAAGTCTATTTTCAAGTACACAAAAAGATGCTCAATATCAGTGAGTAGGGATACGTAAATTGTGACCACGATGAGATATTATCTCCCACCCATTAAGATGGCTTCAATCAAAAAACAAAATAGCTGGTGTTGGCAGGGATGTGGAGAAGTTGGAACCCTTGTGCACTACTGGTGGGAATGTAAAATGGTACAGTGCTATGAAAAAGAATATGGTGTTTCTTTAAAAAATTAAACATAGAGTTACCATATGATCCCAACAATTCCACTTCTGGGCATATATCCAAAAGAATTTAAAGTGTGGTCTCAAAGAGATATCCAAACACTCATGTACATATAGCACCACTATTCATAACAGCTAAAACATGCAAGCAAAACAAGTATCTGTCCAGAAATGAACATAAAAGTAAAATGTTGTATATGCCCACAATGGAATATTACTCATTTAAAAAGGAAGGAAATTCTGACACATGCTACAACATGGGTGAACCTTCCTCAAGGTTATGCTAAGTGAAATAAACCAGTCACAAGAAGAAAATAATGTATGATTCCACTTACATGAGATACCTAGAATGGAGGCAGGACTGGGAAGTTATTCTTTAATGGGCACAAAGTTTCAGTTTTGCAAGATGAAAACTGTTCTAGAGATGGATAGTGGTGATGGTTGCAGAACATGAGTGTACTTGATATCATTGAACTGTACACTTTAAAATGGTTAAACGGTAAAGTTTAGTTATAGATATTTTACTACCAAAAAAATGAAAAACTGTTTCACTAAGAAATGCATATTTTAATTTTAGAAAAGTTTGATTATATTTTTTCTGGGAATAATACAAGTAGCAAGAGGATGAGGAAGGAGACCTTAATCCCATAAAGCCAGTATGCCATTATGAGTGGAATCATTACTTAGCCCCTCTAGGCCTCAATTTCTCTAACTTTAGACTCTGCAAAACAGAGTTATTTAGAAAATTAAATTAGGAAGTGAACGAAAATTCCAAATAAGTTGTCTGTCTAGAGAGGGTAAAGTAGCATTTCAGTAACTAGTAAAATTTTTTATTTCATGTTTTAAATAGAATGGATATTTTTTAAAGTTTGTTTGTTTTTGGTTTTTGTTTTTGCTTGAAGAACATCCAAACACAAAATAATTTCCCATAACTTGTGATTGGCTTAAAATGTTAGGCACAATTTTAACTCTCATCTTCTGCAGTCCTCAGCAGAGGAACACACTAAGTGACTTCTGAAAGAAAAATGTCCCTTTAGACAACTTCTTTTGGGCTACCTCAAATCTTCACATTCCTTCAACAGAGCACTCATCTTCAAAACAGTACTGTTGTGCGTTTAAACAGTTAAGAGCGTCATAGGATATGGTTGACCTGAGTTTGTTATTAATGGCTGGTCACATGGCCTTTGGCAGGCCAAGTGGTAACACTGGCTTCCAGGAGAGAGGATGTTTTGGAAAATGATAATGTATGTGACTATCTGTTCCAGTCCACCCTGTGTTGGCAGAGCCTCCCATTCTACTGTCTGCTTCCTTTGGTTTGGTTTAACCTATTTTTTAGTATCGTCAGTTTAAGTTCTTTCCTGGACTCTGAGAAGGGAGTTTCATTCTTTGCCTTAGGATCATATGAGCTTCTATTGCAAAACCTCAAACCATATTAAATTTGATTGTTCTGAAATATGCCATTGACTGAGTTCCAGGGATCTGCTTAAATACTGCCTCTTGGCCCAAACTTTTCCTTAAAGTAAGAAGATAAATTTTCAGCCTCCAAATGCCAGGCTCAAGTGGATAGATCTTCATGAAGGGGCTGCTGTTTGAAGTTCCTTCTGTAACCCTAAGATTTTTGTCACTCAGAGACATGCTCTTTGAGTACAACATTCTAGTCACCAGAATGTAATCTGGAACTACAGGAGAGAAATTGCAATATTTATAAGAACCTGCAGTAATTTCCATTTTCTTATTGCCAAAGCTCATAAAAGATATGGAGGAGAATCCATGAGACCAATATTGAATTGATCATCCGTAAGTTTTTACTCACTCACTTGATAACAAGCTATACTGGTACCATCAGCATAAAGAAACAAGAAGGGCACAATCATACCTCGGTAAAAAGCCCCATCACCAGGAGTTAACAGCTAGGGTCCAGAAATAATTTATCTCCCTACAACTGTCCTCTAGATTCATTGTTAATAATGACAAGGTACCTCCTACCGTTGTCCCCCTTGAGACAATATAAGCACACGTACAGTCACCTCTACTACGACAAGGCCTCAGAGTGATTGAGCATGTCGGGCCGAGGAGAGACTATCACACTTGGGCAAGTTTCTTTACCTCCATGGAATCACGTGTTCTTCACCTGTGATGGTACCTATCATTCAAGCTTGTTAAAAAGATTTGAAATAATAAATATGTGATATATGTGTGGGTGTGGGCATCTCAGCTTGAGTCAGAGACTGACACATATGTGTGGTTGCTCCTGATGAGTATGTGGGATAGGACCACAAGAAACCCACTGGAAGAGGACCATAGTATTTTAAAAAAAGATTCTTAAAGGAAGCTTCAAGAATAGTGAGCTTGATCCAGTAAAGCAGACTCAGAAACACTACAGTTTTTGAATCACTTAGAATCATTGAGCTGTAGCTCCCACACTGAACTCATATCTAAGAACCTCACTGAGATGGAGGGAGAAAATTCAAAATAAACTCTAAATGACAATAGGAAATAAGCTTCTCATGTATCTTCTAGAAAGTACGTGTACTCCACTCCTGAACTAAAAGTACAGTACAGTGCAAATATGAAGCAGGCTAATTGTGAGTGCACCTGAGACACTCTGAAGACTCCCCAAATCACTTACCAGAGAATTTGGATAGTACTAGGTCCTGTGTTAGAGAGGTAAGTGTATTAGTCGGTGAAATGTGGATTATCATTGTTTGACCTCATTTGTATCCATCAGCTAAAAGCCTGGAGTAAGTTTTGTTTTATTTATAGGAGTAAGTTTTGTTTTATATATATATATACATACATATATATATATATTTTTTACATATATATATGTATATAATGATATATTGTAATATATATCATATATATAATATAATGTAATACTTTGAACCTAGCTCATAGTATTGAAATGTCATTCCCATTAATATAATATGTGCTTCATACATTAACTGAGAATATTTAATTCTGCTATGGGACACAAGAAAAATAAACAGGATGTATAAAACTTACATTTTGTGTTAAGTATAGATAATAAATAAGTTTTAAGAGAAGTAAGACTCATAAAATGTGTTCAGTGTAGATCATAAGTAATCAAACGGCTTCTATGAGATGGGCGGAAGTTCTTAAATAGACAAGTTATCAAACCGTGAGGCATGTTAGATCATAGATAAGTAAGAAGGGATTGCAGGACCAAGAAGCACCTAACATTTGTGACTTACTAATACTTGAGACATAGTAAGCACTCAGTTATTCACAAGGCCTTATATTGATCTCCCACTGCTGAAACCGATTCTAGCCCCACTGGGCAACCCAAGAAGTACAAATAAAATGTGCAGCTGTTCATCAGGCTAACTGGTGAACTACAGCTGTGGCAGATACTTGTCCCTGTGTCTCTTTGCTACAGTTTTCTGCATCAAAGCTGTGTGTATGGTTAACTCTGGACACCTTCCATCTGCTTAGCTTATCCTGAATTCTGGTCTTCATAACTCCAAGATCAACAAGGAATGCTAATGCAAAAGAGGGAGAGGCAAGCTACATAAACATTGCTTTAACAAGAGTCTAGGTAGTGTGGTCTTTCTGCTCTGCTTGCAAGTATAATTAATGTGTTAACCAACCACTTCTCTTTCTCCTTTTTGTGTATTTTAAACTGATTTAGTAACCTGAATGATTCGAGCGCCATAATTTAGTCAACAAGCCTCTTTGATGTAGCTTGATGGTAAAGTATACTTGGACATTACCATTGTATTGAGGCAATTTCCCATGTAAAAATTAAATTTTCTGATATGCTTATGTATTTAAGAAGAGGGATTTAACCAGTAGATTAGAGAATGAACTATAAGAGATGAAAGTCACAAATTATTCTGAGGTGGTACCTTTGGAGTTGAAAAAAGATAATGTGTATGGATTGTCAAAATTTGACCAGATGTGCTTGTTTTAGTACACATTGTTGGTCTGTGTTGGTAGAAGAGTCCTGGGAAAAGCTCAGGGTTCTTGCCTGGTTTTCGAAAAGGTTAGCAGCTCCAATCCTCTGATTTTATCCCTTATTCACTCATTTCTCCTCAGTTCAAGGCAAGCATTATTTATATGTATCTAATAGCATATTACAGCAATCTAATAGCTTATTAGGATAGGCAACAAAGATGAAAATCATTACTATATGTTTCTGAAATGAAGTCATTCTAGCTACTTGAATGAATGTACAATTCAATGTCATTTAGTATAGGCACAATGTTGCACAACCACCACCTCAATCTAGTCTGAATATCTTCATCACCCCAAAAGAATACCCTATACACATTAAACAGTCACTAACTTTTCCCCGTCACCCAGCCCTAGCCACTGTTAATCTGCTTTCTGTCTCTATGGACTTACCTATTCTGGATATTTCATAAATGGGATCATATTTTATGTAACTTTTCTGTCTGACTACTTTCATTTGGCATAATGTTTTTGAGGCTCATCCACAGTGAAGCATGTATCCATACTTCATTGTGTTTTATGTCTGAATAACATTCTATTGCACATCTATGCCACAATTGGTGTACCCATCCAGCAATTGCTGGATACTTGGGTTGCTTCCATTTTTTGGTTATTGAGAACAGTGCTGCTATGAACATTCACATACTGGTATTTGAGTACCCATTTTCAATTTGGGGGGATATATACCTAGGAAAAGAACTGTGAAATCATGTATTACTTCTATGGTTAACTTTGTCGAGAACCACACAGCTGCTTTCCACAGTGATTGCGCCTTTTCATATTCCCACCAACAATGTACAAGGGTTTCATTTTTCCCAACTCCTTGACAACACTCATTCTCCCTTTTCTTAATTATTGCCAGCTAGTGGATCTGAAGAGGTATTTCATTGTGGTTTTGATTTGCATTTCCCTAATGATTAATGAAGTTGAACACCTTTTCATGTGCTTGCTGGCCATTTGTATATCTTTTTGAAGAAATGTCACCTCATATCATTTGTATATCTTAAATTGGGTTGCTTCTCTTTTTGTTTTACACTAAGTATTAAGAGTTCTTTATATACTCTGAATACTAGACCCTTCAGAGATACAATTTGTAACATTTTTTTCCCATTCTGTAGGTTGCCTTTTCACTTTCTTAATGATGTTCTTTGATGCAAAAAAATTTTTAACTTTGACAAGTTTATCTATTAAGTTTATCAATCCAATTTATCTATTTTTTAATTGTGTTGCTTATGCTCTTGGTGTTATTTGTAAGAATCCATTGCCAAATTCAAGGTTTGGAATGAAGATTTACCCCTAAGTTTTCTTTTAAGAGTTTTACAGTTTTACCATTTATATTTATTACTTATATATTTGGTTGTTTTACTACTTATATTTGGGTTGTTTTCTGGATTCTCAATTCTATACCACTGGTCTATATGTCCATATTTATGCCAGTACCACACTGTCTTGATTACTGTGGTTTTGTAGGAAGTTTTGAAATTGTGAAATATAATTCCTTCTTTTTAAATATTGTCTTGGTTATTGAGGGCTCCTTGAAATTACATATGAATTTGAGCATGGGCTTTTCCGTTCCTGGAAAAAAAAAACCCAAAAACATTGGAATTTTGATAAGGTTTGCAGTGATTTTGTAGGTGGCTTTGGGTATTACTGCCATCTTACCAAGATTGTCTTCCAATACGTGGGAAAGGGATATCTTTCCATTTATTTGTGTTTTTAATTTCCTTCAGCAATGTTGTAGTTTTCAGCGTACAAGACTCTCACCTCCTTGGTTAAATTTATTCTTAGGAATTTATTCTCTTTGATATCATTGTAAATGGAATTGTTTTCTTAATTTTCTTTTCATATTTTTCATTGCTAGCTTATAGAAACACAACCATTTATGTGTTGAATTCTTTAATTAGCTCTAGTATTTTTTTTTTTTTTTGTATGGGTTCTTTGGGATTTTCTTTATAGAGTCATGCCATTTGAAAATATAATTTTACATCTTCCTTTCCAATTTGGATGACTTTTATTTCTTTTCTTGCCCAATTTTTCTGGCTAGAACTTCTAGTACAGTGCTGAATAGCAATGGTGAAAGCAAGCATCTTTGTCCTGTTCTTGATCTTGGGAGAAAATTTTCAGTCTTTCATCATTAAGTATGATGTCAGCTGTGGGTTTTTCATAAATTCCCTTTGTTGCAGTAAGGAATTTCCCTTTTATTTCTAGTTCTCTGAGTGGTTATTTTTTTTTTTCAAATCATGAAAAGGTGTTGAACTTTCCAAATACTTTTTCTGCATCAACTGAGATGATTACGTAGTTTTTTCTCTTTGTTATATTAATGTAATATTTACTACACTGATTAATTTTCTTATATTGAAATACCTTTGCATTCCTGGAATAAATCCCACTTATTCATGATGTATAATCCTTTCAAGATGTTGCTGTATTCAATTTGTTAGTATAATTTGGAAACTATATTTTATTTTGGCATCTATATTCATAAGCATCATTGGTCTGTAGTTTCTTTTTTGTGATATCTTTGTCTGGCTTTTACATTAGAACATTGGCCTCATAGAACAAGTTAGCAGGTGTTTTTCTCACTTCCATTTTTTGGAAGAGTTTGAGAAGGATTGGTGTTAATTCTTTAAATATTTGGTAGAATTCATCAGTGAAGCTAGCTAGTCCTGGGCCTTCCTTTGTTGCAAAGTTTTGATCACTCATTCAGTTTCTTTACTTGTTGGTCTCTTCAGATTTCTATTTCTTTCTTATTGAGTCAGTTTTGGTAATTGTACATTTATGTTCATTACTGAAAGTAGGGTAAGAAATCTCCAACTAATATTGTAGAACTGTCTGTTTCTTTCTTCAGTAATGTCATTTTGCTTTATATATTTTGAGGTGCTATTGTTTTGCTGCATATATGTTTATAATTATTACGTCTTCTTGATGAACTGAACTTTCAGTCAATAGA
The DNA here is from genome assembly GCF_048773025.1 of Camelus bactrianus. Classification (NCBI taxonomy): domain Eukaryota; kingdom Metazoa; phylum Chordata; class Mammalia; order Artiodactyla; family Camelidae; genus Camelus; species Camelus bactrianus. The sequence continues at coordinate 78,996,821 of NC_133545.1, forward strand.
TAATATCCTTATTTACTTCTTGTAACAAGTTTTGACTTAAAGTCTATTTTTTCATAGCCACAACAGCCTTCTTTTGGGCACTGTTGGTATGGAATTATACATCCTTTCATCTTCAACTTACTTGTGCATTGGCTCTAAAGTGAGTTTCTTGTAGACAGTATATAGTTGGATCTCCAACCAATGAAATTATTTTTTTATCCATTCATCTCATATCTGTCTTTTAATGGATGAGCTTAATCTATTTGCATTTAAAGTGATTATAGATAAAGAAGGACTTTGGTTATTTTGCTATTTGTGTTCTGTATGTCTTATATCTTTTTTCGAACCAAATCCTCCAATATTGCCTTACTTTATGTTAGATACCACAACTTCCTGCGCATTTTTCTATTAAAATGGGTTTCCTGTTGCTTGCAGGCATTGTGAGCAGCAATCCTTTATGGTAACGGATGGTAATCTTTTATTCTTAGTCTATTCTTTTGATTCACTCATTTCTCTTTTAGCATATTTTCTAGTTATTTTCTTCACTGTTACCCCGAGGTTACAACTGACATCCTAGAAGTAAGGCACTACAAAGTTTATTTAAGACGAGTGTCTCCTTTTGGAAATATTGTTCTTTTTGGCTTTCATTATACATTGCCTTTAAATCTATTTATTTTCTTTCTCTTAAGGCAATTGTGTCTTAACTGGAAATTTCATTCATAATAATAATAGAATATTATCAATTAGGAATTATGTTAGATAATAATAGAGATCTGTCTACAATGGCTTAAACCCACAAGGGCTTATATTTATTAATTTTTGTGCATGTAATGAGAAGTCTGGTAATGTCTGAAATGTTTTCTGGCATGATTCAATGGCTCAAAGATATCAGAATCAAGGTCTCTGCTCTTCATCTGATCTTTCCCTCATGATCCATGAGGGTTTCTGTTAGCTCTAGTCATGACTTAATTTCATGAAAGGAGGAGGAGGAAAAAGTAAAAGAAAAAAGCATTCCAACTAGCTCAATTAGCCCTTTTTAAGAACTTCCATAAATTACATCCAAATACTTACATTTACAGATCATTTGCCAGCCATATCTACAAGAGAGATTTGGACATGTATTTTTTTCTCTTAGCTGAGGGCATTGCCACCCCTAACGACTGGAGGTTTCTGTTACTAAAACAGAGGAGTGGGGTGAGTATTAGCAAGGCAACTGCACATAGTAGTTGCTAACACTTACACAGCGGGTATTATGCGCCAGACACTATTCTAAATTCCCTATATATTAGCCCATTTAATCAAGCAATCCTAGGAGATAGGTGTCTTTATTATCTCCATTGTACAGATGAAAAAGCTGATTCAAGAATAGTAACTTTCTCAATTTCCCAGACTTAATAAACATTAGAGCCTAGTAGAACCTAGTTATTCTCCAGATCTCATTTTCTAAACCATTCTGCTATACTACGCAAAAAACAGATCTTAAATCTACACATACATCTTTTGCCTTTTAACTTTCACAATCATATGGTGATACCACCTTAAATTCAGTATGATTAAAACCAGCCTTTATAACTGGTTCCTTAACTGGCTTCCTACATCTGCAGCCTCAGTTGCTGTTCTCCATTACCGTCAAGGATTACTGCTCATAATGCCTGCAAGCAACAGGAGACCCATTTTAATGGGAAAATGTGCAGGAAGTTGTGGTCCATTTGGTTCTTCATTGGCTATTCCACTTACAGTTTTATTTCTAGAGTCCATCCTAGGATTTGATCACTGCAACAGCCACCTAATGAGTGCTCTCACCTCCATTCTCTGATATTAGTGTTTACGTATTCTATTACATACAGATTTATCTGTGAGTAGTGGAAAGACAATGAAAGCCAGCCTGAAAGTTAGACTTCAATTTTTCTAACATATTTTGAAAATCTGTCACATGAAATGGCTCTTTAATTCTCAGTCAAAATTCTTTGGATTGGAATTCAATATTCTAAACTAGGTTCAATGTCATTATAACTTTATTTTCATGTACTTCTTTATCTCCAATATATTTACAGTCACCTAGGCATTCCTAGCAAAAGCAAAAAGGTACAAACGAATAATAACATCCTCCCCTTTCTGCCCCTGTCTGACAATTGCCCCTTCGCACCAAGTTACTCCCCGACCCTTTCAAGTCTTACTACTTCAGCTCACAGCAAAATAACTTTCATAGAAATGACTAGGAAATCAGAAGACAGTCATTTCACACTTAGGGAAAAGTTATTAACAATAAAAAGCAGAATGAATTCTCTTAAGAATAAAAGGAACTTACTTTTTCTCTATATCCTCTCTAAGAAATACTAGTTTCATTAAGTACTATATGTGTATTAATTGTTTAAATTTAAAACAAAATGTTTCAATTATCTACTACTGCGTAACAAAGAACACCCCCCCCAAAAAAAACTTTGGATTAAAAACAATTATTTATTTGGTCATAATTTTGCAACTTGAGCAGCACTTGGCAGTGATAGCCCTTCTTGGCTCCATGTAATTTTGACAATGGCAGGCAGCTTAGCTGGGGCCTCTCTCACAGGATTCCAACTGGGGTGGTGAGAAGGGCTTGGGTTGACATCTCTCTTTTTCTCTGTTTGTAATCTTTCTTCTTCGAGTGCCCTTCTCTGTCCACTTGGCTTCTTTCTCTCATTGTGCATTTGACTTTTTTACATTATAACTGGTATCCAAGAGTGCAAAAATACATGCTGCCAACTTCTTAAGACCTATGTCTATGAGTCATATAAAATTTGGCTGATCAAAGCAAGTCAAAGACCAGCCTAAACTCAAAGGGAGAAGAAAGAGACTCTCTTTTTACTGAGATGAGAGTAATCAGTGGTAGCCAATTTTGCAGACAATCTACTACATGAGTTTTTGCTTTTGTTTTGTCTTACTAAGACACAGCCAAAGTGTCTTCCAACAAAATATTGTGTAAAAATCATTATTATTGTTCTTTTTTCCCCTACAACCACACAGGAGTTTGACTGCAAAACTACATTCCACTTTGTGTTTATCAAAATTGCAAATAATGTGAAATTTTAGTGAATACTAAATCAGGTGGAAAGAATTCTTTCATGAGTTATGGCTTGTTGTGGGTTAAATAATGGCCCCTAAAATTATGTGTCCAAACTCTAACCCCCAGAACCAATGAATAGGACGCTATTTGGAAAAAAGGTCTTTGTAAATGTAATTAAGTCAAGGATGAGGTCATTGTGGATTAACTCGGTGGGCTCTAAATCTAATGACAAGCGTCCCTATAAGAAAAGACTCAGACACACAGAGAGAGGAATGCCATGTGATGTCAGAAGCAGAGATTGAAGCTGCCACAAGCCAAGGAATGTCTGGAGCCTCCAGCAGCTAAAGAGGCAAGCTAGGATCCTCCCCTAGAGTCTTAAGAGGGAGTGTGGCCTTGCTGATACATTTTTTTCAAACCTCTGGCCTTAATAACTGTGAGAGAATACATTTCTGTTGTTTTTAAGCCAATCAGCTTGCGGTGATTTGTTATGGCAATCCTAGGAAACTAATACATAGTTCTTTATCAAGCTCTTATTGAAGATATTTTAAAAATTTCTATGCTGAGTTCATCTGATTTGAGATGATCTTCATGTTGCAGAAGAGGAATGAAAGTGCCAAAAGAAGTTGCATTTATTTCAAACTTAATAAGATCTCTCTAACAACAAAATTTAAACTTTAATTCTGGAATTGTACAGATTTCCCTCATTGGTTTTCTATCTACAGGTGTAGTATCCAAATCATCTCATCATTTATTTTGGCTGGATCCACTATACCTTCACAACACCTTTTTTTCTCCCATATAGCATCTCTGTCATCTCAGATACTTATGGCAAGAAATCAACACAAAAGTAAAATATTTAATCATTACCATGGCTTACATCAGTGGCTCTCAAGGAATGGCACCCCTTAGAGCAGTATCAGCATTACTTGGAAACTCGTTAGATGTGCAAATTCTTGAATCTCACCCCTGACCTACTGAATCAGAAACACAGCAATCTGTGTTTGAACAAGCCCTCCAAGCAGTTTTGATGCCACTAACACTTCAGAATTGTTGGGGATTCTGCTACTTGCTAGTTGTCTATCATTCCACCTATGCTTTCTGGAGCTGGGGAAGTAACCACAGGATAAGCTCAGGGACCGACAGAGATGAACCTGATCTAAAACTTCATTGATCTCCTGACTTCCATGGCCTCTGACTGGTGGACCACAGTGACATTTTGTGCCTCCTTGAATTAGTGTCAGTTCAGAGGCAGTGTCCAGTAATCTTCAAAAAATATGATTATTTCCTTTTCCGCAATGCACAGTCAACCTGGGGCATGGTGTTAAATTGAGCACTGAGTTTTAGTTTCTACTGCTGGTTGATTGGGCACTCAGGATTGGCTACAGCCAGGTTGGCCTTGGTGAACGGAAGTCCATGTCATTTCTGGGGATTGCAGGCTTCAACTCTTTGAGATATTATTATCTAGTAACTAATTAGATTTCTTATTTGGGGATATGCTAAACATATTTTTTTCCCCAATTGATTTCTTCTTCAGATTTCCTCCCCCTTTTAACCTGCCTCTTCTAGCAAGTGTTTTTTACTAAGTTGGCTGCTGTCCAACATCTGGTTCTGAAAGGAAACTACAGAAATCCATCAAAACACATTTGCTTGATTCCTGTGGGTTTTTGGGTGGGGAATAAATTTAAACTCTGTGTGAACCTAATGAGGATAAAATAAACAAGGACAGAAGAATGAAACATTGGGCTGGGATTGCAGAAAACCAAAACTGTTAGGTTTGTACCCTGATCCTTTCTTCTATGATAGCCATACTGCTGGGCCCAAAGGAACTGGTCTGCTACACCACCTCTCTAGCACTGCAAATATAGGTATTCATTATGTCATAGATATCCTGTAAGCATCACTGAAATCTTTCTTTTTGCCACTTTAGATTGAGAGAGCTACATAATTATGAACAGATTTAATCCCACTAACAGGGTATAGTCTACAAAATACTCTCTCTCTTTCTTCTTTTCAATCCATTGTTCACTACTCAAGGAATGAGACATAGAGCAGAATTTATTAGAAGTTGGACTTAAAACTGTTGCACAGAAGTGTGACAAATTTACCAGAAAATTACAGAATATTCTATCGATGTGAATTATAGAATTGTGTTACTCTCTCAACACTATGTTCTCAGTCTAGCGGTTCTGTTTCTAAGAACATGTATACGGAAATCACATACCTGAAGAAATGGAAATAGAGGAATTTATCACTAAGCACTTGGTAAAACAGTCACCTGGTCCCTTCCAATGGTTAAAAGTTAACTGATATTTAGTGACATGTGGTAACAACTTGAAAGTCCATAGCAAAAAAGAAGAACTTCATGTTTTTTATGTCATCATTTTATGTGGCAAATTTCATGAATCACAGTTTATCTATGATGCTACCAATTGTAAAAATGCATCGTTTTATGTATATCATCAGAAGGAAAAAAGTTACCAATTAAATTATCTTATGTTTTGATTTTATATTTCTTTCTTATTTATTTTATATTTTATTTAATGTTTATATATTATTAAAAGAGCTCTTTTAGACATATGTAGACCTAGATTTTTATCATATGTAACTCTCCTGCTTATATGAATAGAAAACCATTAGTAAAATGAGTACCTTAATATTACTGAAACTTCTTCCCATTCAGAGTTTGACTCTTCTGACTCTGAGGCGTTGATGTCAATGTTTTCCCCCATAATACCACTTCAGGGGCATCAGGAGATGTGGTCCACATTAGGTATTTTAAAGTGCTGCACTCTTGTCTCCAGGCTTTTCTTCCAAGCTCCTGACATGTACTCTTCAAGTTTTGGTGCTGACATAAAAAGCCTATCAGAAGAAGCAAATGGAAGGTTTTCAAACAATTAGGTCTCACATTACTTTTTAATAGCACAAAATATTTGTTTACTAAAATGTCAGACTTGTCTAGTTATGCCATCAGAAATAGCCACAAAGTCACTATATTTTTTGTTGAACTTTTTCTTTAACTCTCCCAAGGCATGTCCACAAAATGAAATAAGAAGTAGTACACTGTAAGTAATGCAGGGCTCTTACCATCAATTTCATACTTGGTAGGTACTCTACTTCATTTTTCTCTCCCAACATGAACCTTGGGAGAATGTCCTTCTGGTCAGAGAGAAACCTTGCTTGTTTCATGTTCCTCTGAGAAACTCCTTCTCTGTCTGAATTTTTTTCCCCTCAGTGCCAAGGCTTTTGACAGTGACATACTGTTGAAGTGACAATGTGAATTGCTCTGCCCAGGTTCACCCCGTGCTGGCAATGACAATCCTATCCCAACAGCAGCCTGGCCATTAGTAACTGTAAGTGATAACATAGGTGTTGGAATAGCCAAGAGCTGACAGTTTTAGATATTTAAATGTTAAAATGTGGGGGAAAGTGTGAATTTCAGAATACATGAAGAAAGGTAATTGTTTTAGATATCCACAAGGGCAGAATCACAGAGCAGACTTACGTACCTCTATACCCTGGCACCTATGTATTATTAAGAAATCAGTAAATGTTTGTTGAATGAATAAAGGGCTCACCTATGGACAACAAAATGCTGATAATGCATATCAGCAACACATGAACCCTCGTTTTGTTTTCCTAATGATAAAAATAACAAATACTTAAATCACATTTTTCTTTGAGTAAGAATATTTCTATCCCCAAAGCAGTCATGAATTACAAGTAGAAGTTTATATTTATATCCTCAAAATTAAGGCTGTGACATAGCAGAAAACTATTTTATTAACATTTAAAAACAATCTAGTTGAACATAATTTGTCAAAACATCTCATATATCCCGTGAACTTTTAGGCAAATTGGAAAGGGACAAATTTCTATGGATGCTTGCTCATTGTTAACATGGGAAGAAAATCCATACATAACAACACACTCTTAAAATGATCTGCCATGATGGTGGCTTTCCAAGTCTCTTAGGTAAACATTCAGTAGTTCCCTTCACTTTCGTTCTTAGTGAGTTAGTCATCTTACACTCAAATAACCAATCTTTATCACCGAGTGTGGGGAGAAATTAATCAAGTCAACCAAACTCTCTGTCCCATCTGACTCTCAAAGAATTTATCTAATCATTCAATTTTCTGTGAATGTAGATTACTTATTCAAGTTGCTATTTTTAAAGAAAACATTCTCAATTAGTGCAATCAGTTAGGATGCAGTAAGGCAGAAACCATATCAGGAATGTGAACAGAGAAATTTTAACATAGAGAACTAATTGGTAAGGGGATAGACGACAAAGAGAAGTAAAGGATGCTAAAGAACAAGTGGAGGTAAGGGGCAGCTGGCTGTGGGGGACACTCAAGAAAGGAACACACTGGGAAGAGCACCCCTGCCTGAGCACTGATTAGACTTGCTAGGAAGACACCCACTGGGGTACACACCACCGGACTCTTGCACACCACTGATAGAGAAGTTGCCCAAGCTGAGAAAGTACCCACCCAACTCCCCAGCAGAGGTGCCACAGGATCAAGAAGGAGAGCACCACAAGGAAAAGAAGCCCTTTTCTCTTTCTTATGGTGTCCTCCAGCACTCGCTCCCGACCAGTCCTAACAGGAGAAATGTTTACAGGGTCCATCCCAAGTATCACAAAGCAGGGAAACAAGGGTGGATTTGGAACTGACAGATAACACATTGACAACTGGCATAATTAGCTTACCCCTTTGTTCTCCTACACCTGTTACCAAAACTCTAACTTTAGAGCCATTCCACACCCAGTACATAAAGACTGATGGGGGAGACGGTGGAAAATCACAGCTTCACAGATCACTGTCACTTCAAATTAATAGCATCTAGTCTCACCTGGGCCTTAGCTGCCCAGCAATGTTGTCATGTCATGACCACTTATCTATTTTCTATTCCCTAAAAATATCCATTTAAAAATTATTTCTTCATGTCTCTACTCTTTAGCCTTGCCTCTTACTCTTAGTAAATGATTTGCTGCTTATTTTAAAGAGAATTAAAAACTTCAGAATGAAATTCACTCACTTTTGTGTGCTTACTGCAAACTTGCATCTATAGCAAACCTTGCTCCTTCCCTCCTATCAGAGTGAGTACGTGTACTCTTCCTTTATAATGCTGCTTCTTCCACCTCTTCTCTAGCCCCCATCCCCTCCCCTACCTCTATGGACCCAGTTTTATCAGTTTTATCCTTGCTTATTTTCCCTTTACTGCAGTGTTTCTAAACTGTGGTATCTGCAATACCTTCCTCACACTCACCTGGGGTACTTGGTTAAACACAGATGCAGTGCTCTACCTCAAACCTACTAAGTCAGCAGCTCTGTAAGGCAGAACTCGGGGGTTTTCTCTATCTGAGTGTCCTTGACAACACTATGCACGTTAAATTTTGAGAATGAGAGATGTGCTATCTTTTCTGCACGCTTAATAATTCTCACTTGTTAAAAATAACTTACGACTCTTCCTTTCTCTTTTATTCCATCTTTCTTTGCCCCTTCACGATGAAGTTCTTTGAAAGCCTTGTTCATAGTGGGTTGCAGAGGAGACTAAAAATCACCATCTGGTTTTCCCTTATGAGATACTAGAAATGTTCTCCTAGGTCATCGTGACTTCTTGGTAATAATTTGCCCTTCTCTCCTCAGAATTCTCCTTCCTCTGAGAACTCCCAAACTCCCAGAGATGCTTATTCCACACAAAGAGAACTTGGAAACCTGCTCCATCGGTGGTGGAAACCGTTCTTCTTCACAGTTGCTGCCACACGATGTCGCTGTTGAAACGCAGGGAACACATCCACCCACGTAAGGCCTCTGCTGCACAACGTTGCTGCTGAGCCCCAGGCCGGTGCTGTGGCTAGTGACCGCTGCAGAGAGCCTTGGTGACCTACAAGCACCACTGGCATCCATCATTTATCTGGCAGCAGTTTCTCCACAGGAAGAAGAAATCTCTCCTTAGTGTCACTGTCAACTATGGTAATTTCCTGCAGCCCTGAGCCCTTCACAACTTGTCTTACTTAAGAGACTATGTGAGTTTACAATTAAAGCCATTTTTACAAGATCCACATTTAATCACCAGAGTGGCTGAATCTGGAAGTTAGCCAGGCAACTGCTCAGAATTACCCTTCCTCCTTCCCACTTTCTTTAAGCAACTTCCAATGTGAAAGAACTTCCTCTCCATCTCTGACCCAATGACCATCCCCATATTTATCCAAGGAAATTTAGCATTCCTTTATGGCAACATCTAACCTTGTTGCAAAAGCAAGTTATGATGTTAATCTCTGAAATTCTTTCTACACTCAGAGAATTGCTCTGCATGGATTAAGTCACTTTGAGGATTGAAGCAGTACATTTTGGTTTCAGAAACTTTTGATTTCAGAACTGACTGTGAAGCATCCTCAGCAACTCAATGTCAAGAAAATGATCCCCCAAATCCCTTCTTGTTGAAAAATAAGGGTGAGATTCATACAATTGAACAATGAATGATATTTAAATAAAGTTTCCAATTCAGTAAAAATTGCTTGTCTTTTCATTCCACTGTATGCCAATGTTCTTTCTCATGGAAATATTTTCTGTATCTTTAAGTAGGGATTTGCAATAGAGAGTAAATATGAAGAAAATGCTGAGGATGGATTTGAGGATCATGAAATGATCAGACCAGAAATGACATTGATAAATTGTTCATTTTGTTCTGGACATATAGTAATACAGATACACAGCTAACTCTCAGCTAATCAGAGAAGAGAGAAAAGCTCACAAATAACCCAGAGTCAAAGCTAAAATAAACTAGGCATCATCTTCTAGTGCTTCCCAATTGTCTGCCTTCTACCAGCCTGTAAGCAGCCTTCCCCAAGTTGTAGTTCTGATTCTCCTAAACCTGCCTTGCCTGCTCTGGCCCTCTGGGCTGGGGGTGGGTGGAGCGGGGAGGGGGATTGTGTTCTAGTGAACATCAATGGCGACAAGTGATAAACAGCCACTGTCTAATTTCTGAGTCCTGCTGCATTATTACTGCAGCTAATTAGGAATCTGATTTACTCAATCCCAGGGAAATTAAGAAGTAGCCTGTATCCCAGTTGCTAAGATCTTCCAGGAAGTAGACTTGCACCTCCTTTCTTGTCAATCAGTCTTACAGGCAATTAACCAGGAAACCATTTTAAAAATGAGTACAGTATTGATTAATTTCCCCATGATTTAGGAAACATGATTTCCTGAGAAGTTATTTATCTTTAAAATGGAGGGTATTAAGTAATATTTTTTAATCAGTGATGGAATATCTTCCAAAGCAAAAAGGAAAAGTTTAGAATTACAGAAAGGGCTATAGATCGTGAGGTTCAAGCTTTTGACTTTTTCACTTACAATAAGGAAGTTCACTGTATTCAACATTAATCTTCTCATCTGTTAAATGAAAGGCTCCAGTGATTTGCCCTCAACCGACGAGTTAGTTTCTGGGGTAGGAAAAAAGTTTAAGTTTTTGTCTAAGGAAATTTAGCATGCTGCATTAGAACTAATCAGTCACTGTCTTCTAAAACAGTCCCCCCACCCCGAAACCAATGATATTCCACATTATAATTCCAGGATACAACTTTCAGAATGCTTGGCTGGAGCTAAGAAGGAAAGTTGCTGGAATTGTGGCTATTCTCTTGTGGTTTAAAGGCAATCCAAACATCAGTTGTGTGTTGTTACATTTCAATTCTCAAAGACTGTGATGGGATCCCATGTTATGGTATGCTTAAAATAAAAACAGAGAGACCTCCTTTCTGAGGCTGTGGGATGACACACAGTTTTGTGCCACTTCATCAGAACTTGGTCTTTTGACCATAGGGTTTATTACAAAGTGCAGTAAAGCGGAACAGAACCACAGAGAAACATTAGAGCTCTCGCTCCCTTTTTGAATTAGCCTGAGGAGAGGGTTTTCCCCCAGAAATAACATGTCTGCCTCAGTGCTCACTAAGCCCAATAGCTCTGTCTCATGGGGTTTTACAAAGAAAATACCTGACTGGGTTTGGGAATCAAGGAAATACACATTTTACAGCCTCTTTCAATGGATGTCTTCCCTTCTTTGAATGGAAACTATATCATCAAGTTATCTTTGGGAGTGGGAATTGAGTAGACAGAGAGGTATTCAGATTTATCCCCATGAATTTGAGTGTGGGACAGGATATGTAAATGAAGATGTCCTTTGACAAGCAGAAAAAATAAATTGAGCAAGGCTTAAATTTTGGAGTTAGAAAAACTGACATAAAGGAATTAAACATGTGCGGAGTTAACTAACACATGCAGATAAGGGTTCTAAAAGTCTGTCACGAGCTTTCCAATCAGTTCCTGCTACCACCTTAATGGTTTGAGTTTATCTTGTTACCACTCTATTGGTTGCATCTCCATCCTTCTGTGATCCTGAGATGGTTAAGGTGCTGAGAAGGATTTCAACTTGCTTTTTTATTTTCAGTCTTTATTTCCCCTTATTCTTAAAAAAAGAAACAAACATTTAAGTTGGCTGGAACTTCTATTACATAGTCGCCTGAGGTCTTGTCAGAGCTGGGAAGCTGAGGAATAAATCAAAGCAAGCTGTGCTCTTGTATTTCTGAATTATTAAACATTTACATTTAACTGGGCACACAGTGTCTTTTCCCTAAATGCATACACCATTGACTGGGTGACAGAGTTTGGTGTCAGTAATTTGGAGGATACCTCATTCTATCAGAAGGCATATTTTAGGCCTAAATCAGCTAAACTTTGCTGACGGAATAGAAAATTTAAGTACAAGGGATTACTTTTTAAAAAGCTTACACTCGCAGAGTACATAAACACTCTTAACCAGCAAAGCAAAGAAAATGATGTGTTTATGATGCTAACTACCAACCTTCACCAGCCCAGTTCAAGATATATTAAAAAGTTGCTTAGCCTGGCAATGGATCTTGTCTCAATTGTTAAGCTTTCACCTTATTTTTCCCCTAAGGTCAGAGCACCAATCCTGAAGCAAGAGCCTACAAAATCCTTATAATAATATAAAGTGATCCAAGAATAAAAGAACACTAAGATAATTTCTACTCTTCAAGATCATAAGGTCACATGCTTCTTGGGTTGGAAAAAGTTCATGAAGCTTTCAAAGACAACAGACATGTAATCAAAACAGAAACGGAGTACAGCACACTCCAGCTTCTGGGTGAGTTGTAGGTGATAATATTTAAGGCTACAATAGAAAACAAAGGTAAACTCTTAACAATCTGTTCTGGAAGAAAAATCATTGATCTATTTTCTTGTTGCCATTTTCCAAAAACATTTTTTGTGAATAGTCCACAATTTGCATACTTTGCAGATTGGGAAATATAGTGGTTATCCACAGTAGTTAATGAGAACAGCCCAAGATTTCCATTTTTTCCATAGTGCTTCAAAACCTCTAAGCTAAGTCATCCTCTCTTTGACGTATCTTTAAACATTACACCTAGTATCAGATTATTCCATCACATAGCATTTTGTTAAAATATATTGAAGCAATTGTATAATATGATATTTCCTGTGGTACAATATTCCCACCTTGCAAATATTCCCACCAGTGATTGCTCATAATTAGACATTATGTCTGAGTGGTGATTGAGGGAATGTCTAATAGATCCACTTTACCATTCTTCTGCATAGTCAGCTCTCCCCAGGCTCCCACTGATGATTGTTTTAACCACATTTCCCTTAAATGATAAGATAAAAGAGGTGGGAATCAGAAAAATTATGACTTGATGACCACTGTGCTGCTTTATCCCCCAGCACTGATCCAGGGCATGATGGAAAGGTGGTTAAATGTGACAGAAATAATCCTTAGGTTCTTAACCTTCTGTCCTTACGCCCAAAGACCAGTCTGGTTCAATTCTGGCTTCAAGAATGTGTTGAGGCCTCAGAAACATAGATTCCATCTCCCATATTCTCACCATAAGTTCCTGACCCTCCATTTCTCAGAGGATCTCATCATTGTCTTCACCCCGGAGACCTGCCTCTCCTTAGCTCCTCATCTCCCCTCACCCAATCCTCTTACCAGCAGCTTTACGGCCAACCTTGAACCTCAGGCTTGACCTCCTCTCTACCTTCTCACCAGCATCTTGGTTCACCTACATCTTACACTCCTGCCATGCCCACTCTGCAAATTACCTGACCTGTGGATAAAAGACAAGCAACAGCCCTCCTTTCCTCCTACTCTATCCAGGGGACTGAGCCTGCTGGAACAAGCCACATAAGCCTGCAAATGGATGAAACCACACTTCGAGGCTCTGGCTTGACAAGCCACAGGAACCTCTCATCTGCACTTCTGTTTCCCCTTTCGTTCCGTGCAGTGACTCTCGTAATTCTAAACCATCACTTCTCTGTCATTACATTCACAACCCAACTTCCAGTCTCCTACCTTCTTGTTCTCATACACTTCCCAATGTTACCTTCTACTTAGATTATGCTTAGAGCTTTTCTTGGTTTATTTGTTTTCTTTCTGAACCTTTCACCTTATCTAGAAATACATTTTCCACCAATTCAATTCTATCTTCTTTCCACTGGTCTGAGTTCTCCCTACATCAAGTAATGGCCAACCACCCAGTCCTTGAGGCCATGCACTCCTTTCCATCATCCATTATCTTTCTTTTAAGTGCAAGCTCTTCTGGTCCTCTTGTTATTTCACCCCATCTGCCACAAAACAAAATACGAACAAATGCCTTCCCTTGAACTGCATTCTTCAAGAGCAACATTTTAATCTCTGAAGTCCAGATTCACAAGGGAGAAGAGATCAGTCTAGATTGGTTTGTCAAGCACTTGAACTTCATCTGCGGAATTATGGCTCCCACTCTTAGCACTCCACTGAAGTTACTCTTGTTGGGTCCATAATAACATTTTCACCACATTTAACAGCCATTTTTAGTTTCTCTTTTACTGGATGTCTCCATATTGTATATCCCATTCTTTTAAAAATTTGTTCTGCCCTTGTTATTCAAGGCACACTATTTTCTTACTTCTATTTCTATAAGTGAAAAGGAATAGAATAATTCCTGGAATAGCAATAGGATAGAGTAAGAATAATTTCCTACTTCCATTTCTGTTTCTATAAGTGGAATCTCTTTCTTTCATATATTCTTTAATTTTGCGTTCTTTTTTCCGTTCTCTGCTTTAATTGCAAAGAATATGTAAAATTGTGTCATTTGAAACTACCAACAGTATGCTTTTGACTTCCAAATCTATATTTTCATTCAACTCAATCCCCTCACCTTCTTGAGATTTGAATACATTGTTGCCTGGACCTATTTATTAATCTTTGCGAGGAACTTAAATCTGGTATTTCTAAACTAATCTTTTCCCACCACCCTGCATCCCTTCTCTAAGCCCATCCATATACCTGTGATACTGTGATTTATAAGAAATATACATTTGGTCATTCAGATGATCAACATATATTTCTCATATATATTTGGTCCTTGTCCACAGTTCCTGGCTCACAGTTCCCCAAACCCTTGGAATTTCCTAAGTGCTGAGAGCGATAAAATGTTATGTGAATGAGGTGATTTTTGGAAGCACCTAAGGTTGGGGTGGGGGCTGGTTGCCAGGAGAACAAATCATGTGATTAGAAGTTTAGAACTTTCAGTCCCACCCCTCCAATCTCTGGTGGTTGAATCAATCATCAATGGTCAGTGATTCAATCAGTTATGCCTAATGTAATGAAGCCTCCATAAAACTCCAAAAGGACAGGGTCTGGGGAGCTTCCAAGTTGGTGAACATGTGGAGACTGAGAAGTGGCACCCCTGGAGAGGGCATGGAAGCTCCACGCCCTTTCCTCATACCTAGCCCTATGCATTTCTTCCATCTGGCTGTTCTTGTGTTAAATCCTTTCACAAAACAGTGATCCAGTAAGTAAAATGTTTCTCTGAGTTCTGGGAGGAGATGTAGCAAATTAAATCAAATCCAAGCAGGAGGTTCGGGGAACATAATTTACAGCTAGTCAGTCAGAAGCACAGGTAACAACCTGGGCTTGCAATTGGTGTCTGAAGCTGGGGCAGGGGAAGGGACAGTATAGAAGGACTGAATCCTTAATCTGTGGAATCCGATGCTGTCTCTGGGTAAACAGTGTCAGAATTCAGTTGAATTGTAGGACATACAGCTAGTGTCTGGAGAATTGTTGGATGTGTGGGGAAACCCCCTATCCACACATTAGACATTGGTCTCAGAACACGAAAGAGAATATCCAATACCCACTGGATATTCAAACAGCCACCTTAACTAAAGCTTGAAATCTGGTGTCAACTTTTAGCTCCCTACTCCCTCACCGTTTTATATCATGCCCTTAATTTAGTCATTGCTTATATCTCAAATATTCTGGTTTCTGGAATCTTCTTCTCCATCTGCACTAAAACTGCCAGGCACTGGGCATCAAGAGACAAAAAAGAAGACTACATACTCTCTCTGCTGCTGGCTTTGTACCTTCATAATCATTCTCCACAAAGCTTCCAATCACTCTTCTTAGATGAAAACTGATTACATCATTCTCATGTCTAATACCCACCAATTATTGCCTATAGAATAATGTCTGGGCAACTTATTGTGATACTTCTTCATGATGCATCCCTCGTCTCCCCCTTCAGCTATGAATGTCACAACCCCTTACCTCAAACTGGACACTGCTACAGCAACATGGAGTGAACATAGGTATCCCCCAGATTCTTAAACTGTTTCTTTCCTTGCTGCCTTTATGTATGCAATAACTTTCCTTTTCCATTTTTTCAAATGGAAGCTTTAAAAGGGGGGTATCTGGTAGAAATTGTGATTGTGGAAGCTTTTCATATATAAGGGGAGTTAGAGGTAAATCTTCTCTGACAACCTTTTCTTTTTTTGTCCTCCAGGACTCAATTATATACAAGTCCTCTGTTATTCTTTTTCTATAAAATAAAGTTATTCAGCAAAAATTGACTCTTCATTTTTGTCAGAGAATAATTTTAATATATATATATATATATAATTCTGGTTTACATTTGATCTAATAATAATTGAAAAGTTATAATCCTGTTCTGAGATGTCTGGTAAAGTCCAGATCCTTCAGCACTTGTAGGAAGATGCTAAAAACCACGAGGAGCAAAGAGCTAAAAGAAACTAAGGGAGACTTCCAACGACAAACATCCCTGCCACAGGTGAGGACAGCATGTGCTACTAGTTACCCCCATATCACCCTGTGATGGCCCACTTTCTCACTATTTTCACTTTCTCACTGTCATGGTGTGAATTATCACAGTTGGGTGATTCTGAAATTAGGAGCTAATGCCAAAAAGTGTCAATGGGAAGAGGGTGCTGGGTGATGTTTATACATCTTGGTCTAAACTGTATTCCTTTGAATCAGGTTTGAAGTGATGTAAGGAGCTGGGGTCACCTGAGGCTCGTTTGGGTATGTCACTGTCCTTGTAAGGCCAGATAATATGTAACTGCAAGCAGGACCTATCTTTGCTTTCAGTAATCTTCTCTTGTGTCTCACAGGGACCATGACTCTGGAAGGAGTCTGTCTAACATTTTTTGCCTGAAATCTCCTACCTCCTTTTCTGTATCAGATGCCACTAGTGCCTGTCTTAGACCTTCTCAGTCTCACCCTTGATTCCATGGCTGTGGCAAACAGCTCTCTGAAGACTCTGTCTCAGTCTACTAACATAACTAACGCTTCAAGTGCCCATCTTTCTACAGGGTTTCTCATTGCTGGGGCACGGGACACAGAGGACCACTCTACACACATGCATTTGCAGCCCAGAAGCTCTGGAGTTTTAGCAACCAGCGGGGGAACCCTGAACCAACAGGGGTCAGAAATTGATGGATAATCACTCTCCTACTGCTCCTCAGAGGCATTTACGCTTCCTTAGGGATCCAGCCCCAGTAACTCATAGAGATGACTTAACACCATTTAAGCAGGCAGCAGTATCTGTACTCAGCAAAAAAGAGTGTGGGGACTTCTGCAAAGAATCAGGTTGGTGCCATGTGGGCAAAACATAAGAAGAGTGGGAAAAACCCCACATGAAGAAAATTAGCTACATGCAATCCCATCTGTCAGCACATTACATCCCTTCCTCATAATCAAAAAAGAAAGACTGTGGTAAAAACATGCTAAGTCCAAGGAGGGCTAAAATGGAAACACAAATAAAGATGAGCACACAACCAGTAATCCCATACACTGAGGAAAACTATAAAGTAATAGAGTTAATAGAGCAAACTAAATGAAACTGTAAGAAGTGTATAGATGGAGACACCTCCCCTGCAGAGAGGTTCAGGAAGATTTTGTATACATCAAAAACTCAGAGATCCACAGAATTAAAACAGTGATCATCAGATTTACAAAATATACTCTAGAAGTTGGATTAACAGTAAAATAAACAATGCTGAAAGACAAATTAGTGAGTTAAAAGATCAAGCTAAGGAATTCTCCCTAAATGAATTCCAAATGAACCAAATGATAGAAAACATGGAAGAATGGCTAAGAGACTCAGTATGTACATCCAGAATTTCCAGGGGCAGTTCCAGAGGAAGACAGCACAGAGAACAAAGGGAGGGGTGGTACATTAAATAAATGAAAGAAAATAAGAGAAGAAAATGTCCTAGAACTCAAAAGGGCTTGGTGTAAGACTGAAAGAGCCTGCTTAATGCTAAATAGTAGATTAAAAAGAAATCATACAGGAAGCTCCAGCTTTGGTACTCCTTAAAGTAAAATATCAAAGTATCAAGAAAAAATTCTAAAATGTAGAAAAAAAGAAAATATAAAATATTCCTTATAAAATAATAGGTATTAATTATCTTAGGTGTAGTGAAAGGATTGTGGTGAAATGAAGACTGTCCTTATTTTTTTGAAGAGTATGCTAATTTTAGGGATGAAATCTCATGTTGGCCGTGATATATTTTTGAAAAGTTAAGCAAAGAATGTACACACATATAGAGACAGGACTATCAAGTAAATATGGCTAAATGTTTATTTTGGTGGCAGATACATGGGTATTCCTTATAACATGCTTTCAACTTTCCTATTTGTCTGAATACTTTCCTACTATAAAGTTGGGGACAACTTCTCAGGATCTTGTTGACTGGTAACTAACAACTAAAATTCATCTATCAACTAACAGGTGTCAGAATTAAATTAGATATCTCACAAGTAACACTAGATACAAGAAGATAATAGAGTGTTATCTTCTAAGCCTTGAGAGAAATACCTTTTGACTCTCCCAGCTCAACAAACTATTATTCAAATATAAAGGCAAAGTAAGTAATTAAAAGTCATAAAATTTACTAACTTCAAATTGCATTTAGTATAATTACTAAAGGATACATTTTAGTAAAATTAAAATTACTAAATCTGAGATGAAGTCAAATTAAGCATTAAATATATGGAGTCAGTCAACTATTCATCTAATCTCCCTACTAAAAATCCGCTAAAACTAATAGTACAGAGAAAATAGATATAAACTCACAAATACAAAGAGAACATGAAAAGAGGAATAGCAATAGAGGAGGAATTTCAATCAACGTTTAGAAAATCAAATATACATGGATTTAATGATGCTGAGGAAGCCATGGTTACAAAGCCAGACAGTGAATGAAGAGTGACAGTTCACTTGCCAGTACTGGGAGGGGCTCAGGACTAGGACATGCGAAGTTGGAGGAGGAAAGTGAAGAGGAGGCACAGGGCAAAATTGAGACAAAATTGGAGACAGTATAAAAATTGTATATAATTAGCTCCTCCACCCTCTGACCCACCTTATGCATGGAAGGCTGATAGCTAAGCTCTTCCCATCTCTCACCTTGGGCAAGAGATTGGCAGTTTATTCTCTGAAGAACTTAGTGGTCCTTGGGATATGCCTCTACCAGTAGAATTGCTGAAGCAAGTAAAACAGCCAGTGAATGAGCAGTCCTCAAGCTAAATCACACAGCTTCCAATCTGCTTTTCAGAATCTCACTATGAAATATTAATGGAAATTAAATTTTATGAGATATTTAAGAAAAGTCTCCCATATGAAAGAAAGATACCGAAACAGTCAGATAAAAAAAAAAACCCTAGAGTTTTTTTGAGGTTTTCTTTAATTATTATCCTTAGGACAATCAGAGAAGACGTTGCATCGATAAAATAAGAACAGAGCACTATGTAAAGTTAATAATTGGAGAATAAAAACAGGCTCTTAAAAATAAAATTTTCTTGTCTTTGTTTTACTTTTCTTTTTTAATGGCAGTACTGGAGACTGAACCCAGGACCTTGTGCATGCTAAGCACATGCTCTGCCACTGAGCTATACCCACCCACCAAGAAATAAAACTTTTTAAGGGTTAATACGAAGATTTAAAGATAAAAATTAAGGAAATCTCCCCAAAAGCATGACCAAAAACCAAAGGTGAGTAGGCAAATGTGATAGAAAAGATTCAAGAGGTCCAAAATCTTAATAACAGATTCATAAAGAGAGTAGAGAAAAATGAAAAGGATGAAATTATAACAGAGATAATGCAGTCAAACTTCCTGGAAAGATTGTCCAAACCAAATGGCTTTCAAAGTGTCTAGCATGACAGGTAGATTATTATTTACCTTATACTTTATATTCAACAAATACTTTAGCTGATCTAGAGAAAGATATTAACTACATTCAATAAGTAAATCTGAATATCTCTTTGTAATAAATATGCCTGTGTTTCAAATTTGAGGATTATGCCATTTCAGTTTTTGAACATCCAAACATTTCATTAAACAAATCTTTAACAGAGTTAAAAAACTACAACCACAGGCCAAATTTACCTTGCACCCTGTTTTCACACAGCCTAGAACTAGGAAGGATTTTTACACTTTTAAAGAGTTATAGAAACTGAAACAAAACAAAGAAGTGACAGAAACCGTAAGTGGCCTTTAAAGCCTAAAATATTGGCTATCTGAGTTTGCTGACTGACTATACTAAGCAATCAACGAACGTTGTATGCTGTCACTATATTATGGTAATCCTCTTCCAGAGCACTAAAAAGTTTCTTAAAGTCTCCATCATTAAGAAACTGGGAAATGGAGGGATCTCAAATTAACAGAACAGTTTTTTGACAAGTGGTACCCTACACCATAGTGAGTCCCAACGCAAAGGATTTGGTGCCAGGCTGGTTGCTTACATTAATGTGAGAAACCGACGAATGAGGTTGCAAGATGCCCAGGAGCAGTGGAAGGGGCAAGTGAGGAACCAGAGAGAGTGTGCCTGAATTAAAGGCATTCACATTCAGAACACAAACAAATGTGCTGTTTATACAAATTTGTGTGATTTGTACTAAAATCATTGCCATACAGATGAATATCATGTTATACAATTTCTGCTGCTTCTGTAACTTTATTTTATCATCTTGATAGATATCTAAGAACCCAAATTTTGCTTATATTGAGGTAATTTCCTCTCTCTTCACACATGTCAGGCCAAAGATTTTTCGGGGATGTAACAGAAAACAAAGAAATCTTGAAGCAAAGGGAAAAGGTACTTGTGGGTTGAAGCATTTAAAGACCTCGTACGATAAATCACCTTCCAGACGACCTCCAAGAACCCCTACTTCCTGGTATCCACACGCTGTGTAATACTCTCCCCTTGTGTGTGGGCTGGACCTAATGAATAGAATACCTCCACTGATTAGGTTACAAAATTGTGAATTCTGTCTTGTTTATAGACTCTTTTGTGGACCTAAAGACATGTCTCAGAGATCCACATGGCAAGGAACTGGGGGCGACCTCTGGCAAAGCACGAGGGGGAATTGAGGCCTTCAGTACAACAGCCAGTGAGGAACAGAATCGTGCTGGCAAGTACTGAGTAAGCCTGGAGCAGATGAACCACCAGAGAATATTTGAGTCCCATTTTACTATGTTTTGCCATAAAAAAAATTGAGTTTTCTTTTCAAGAAATTTTCCTACAGTTTGCTTTTGTATTGTCTTGTGGGAAACTGTGTTGATTCATTATTTGTTTGCTATAGTTAAACTTACTCATCACCCTTGTAGAATTCAACCCACTGTCTGTGACTTCACTGATGTTGCTATGAACAACACAACTGCCAATACAAAAGCAGTGTGGATTCTCTAGGAGTTAAAATAAGCATTTGTAACCTTCTTTTTTCTTATATAGGTTATGGCAGATTTATTTTAAAAATACAACATGAATTCTGCAACTTTTCACGTGTGCTGAGTTACTGGTTTAGCTATCCTGATAAATTATACGGGAAGGGATCCTGGCCCACCATAGACTCTATGGCCATGGGAAAGCCTCTTTGCTTTTCCAAGTCTGCTTCTCCATAAGTAAAATGGAAACCAGCTCTGATCTGAAAACAGTTAGTTATATGGCATAGTGGCGTAAAATTCTTGGTAAGTGCTCAAAAAAATACCATTTCCTTCCTTCATATAAGAGACAGGTTAATTTTCCTTTTATTTGTATAGAATCTTTTTTTTTTTTAAAAAAACAAATAATAACATAGTGTTTCATAAACAATTATTTAGAACTCTCATTCAGTTAAAAGATGATGATTGGGCAATTCATTATGACGATGATATCATTACACTAGATGAGGCAGAAGGGAAATTTCAGGGTTGTGAATCTGAAAAATCACCATCCTCAAACTCAGAAAAGATTTAAGCTGTCACCTGGATACTCCTTACTTAAAAAAATGTGTTTAGTCAATGGGAGAGTTATTTCCAGATACACATTATGATATTTATAAGCTGAGTGCTTTACTATTTTCCTCCTCAGAAATACTTTCCCATACTTGCTTAATGTTTCCCAAACTGCCTGATCATGAGGGTCTTCCTAACTTAAAAACATATGTTCAGAGCCCCTCCCCTGGAGAGACTGATGCATTGGGCTGGGGCAGAAATCTGTGCATTTAACCCAAGTAGTTCTTACGATAAGGTGAGCATAGAGAAACGTGCATCAGTGATCTACCCGTTCTGCTGACTGAGGGAAAGTCATACATGCAAGTCAACCACTAAAATTACATTTTTCCTGTCATAACATGCTCAAATTCAGTAATTTTTCCCTCAGAGTTAGCAGGTGGTTAGTAGCCTACAGGGCTGAAAAGTTAATTACAGTGAAGGTTGAGAAGGTGATTTTGCCACACAGCCTTTTTGTGGCAGGGGGGTTATATTTCAGCATTAATCTGTGTGTTTTCCAAATAATTGCCCCCCACTCCCCGCTTTCTCACTGCTACACTGAGGACTTCTTTTCCTCCTTCCCTCCTTCCCACCCTCCTTTCCTCCATCTAGCAAACACCAAAGCATAAATAAAGACTGAAAGAAGTTGTCTTAGTCTGTTTGGGCTGCTATAACAAAATACCAGACTGTGTAGCTTATAAACAACAGAAATTTATCTCTCCCAATTATGGAGAACGGAAGTCCAAGATCAAGATTTGACGTCTGGTAAGAGCCCACTTCCTCAGAAACAGCCATCTTCCCACTATAAACTCACATGGTAGAAGGGACTAGGGAGCTGTGGGGTCTCTTTTATAATGGTACAAATTCCATTCATGAGGGTGCCGCCTTCATGATGAAAGCACCCCCCCAAAAGCCCCACCTCCTAATTCCATCACATTGGGCACTTAGGTTTCAGCATGAATTCGGGGGAGGACACAAATATTCAGTCTATAACAGAAGCCTTTAACTTCAGTGTTAGACAGTAAGGTTGTAAGACATGCTTGCAAAGATCAGATCAATATAGAAGGAAGAGAGGAAGACAGAAACCAAAAGGGGATAGGGGAAAGGAGCAGTGGGCTGAGGGATACAGAACATACATTCTTCCCATCAAGATCAATTTGTCCCTCCCCTCCATTCAACAGCACATTTTATGCATCAATTATCAGTGTGATTGCCCTGTATCAGTAACATCTGTGTATACAGTTGATCCTTCAGAAACATGAGTTCGAATTGTGCGGGTCCACTTATACATGGATTTTTTCAATAAATACATACCATTGTACTTGAATCTACAGGTACAGAAACTTGGATATGGAGAGCTGAC
Source organism: Camelus bactrianus (assembly GCF_048773025.1). Taxonomy (NCBI): domain Eukaryota; kingdom Metazoa; phylum Chordata; class Mammalia; order Artiodactyla; family Camelidae; genus Camelus; species Camelus bactrianus. The sequence continues at coordinate 79,019,829 of NC_133545.1, forward strand.
TGTGATTATACACAGATTTTCAACTGCATGGGGTTGGCGCCACTAACTGCCAAGTTGTTCAAGGATCAACTGTAAATACCATGTATGTGTTGGTAAAATGCTAGGTATCCCTAAAGGACACTGCATCTACCATCACTGTACCTGTCCAGCTCCTTGGCAGAGGACCTGATGCATAAAAGATGGTAAAATGTTTTTGCAAGCTTTAAAGGGCTATACAAAGTGATTCACAGCACTAACTGTGATACAGAAGTTAACAATTATCTGTGCCTATCTGGCTTCCTATTTCTGTAATCCCCTTTCTCTGTCTAACCCCAATACTGCAGTTCTAGAAGAAATCCTAGCTTTAGTCACAATTCCTTATTTCTTTTGCTAATAGTCTGCTTTAGCAGTAATTTATCCCTGATAATGAGTTTCATTCTGACCTTTTATTCTAATTCTCAAACCTTGACTTCCATCTCATTCTTTGTTTCCTACAACATTTCTATGCAATCTGACCACTACTACTACAGTACCTGTAGAACTGGGTTTAGTCATTGTTATGGGTTGAATTGTGTTCCCCATAGAGATATGCTGAAGTCATAACCCCCAAAATTTCAAATGTGTCACCTCAAAGTGTGACCTGATTTGAAAAAAAGGTGGTTGCAGATGTTATTAGTTAAGATGAACTCATACTGGAGTAGGATGGGCCCTTACTCTAGTTTGATCAGTGCCTGTGTAAAGAAAGGAGGACAACTGAACACAGACACATAAGGAAAACACCATGTGATGTCAGCGGCCAAGAATGGAGTGATTCAGCGGCCAAGAATGGAGTGATGCAGCTGCCAGCCAAGGAATGCCACGGATTGTGGCCCCACCAAAAGCTATGTAAAGGCAAAGAAGGATACTCTCTAAAGCTTTCAGAGGGAGCATGATCCCACTGACACTTTGATTTCAGACTCCTAACCTCCAGAACTGTGAGACAATACATTTCTGTTGTTTTAAACCACTTAGTTTGTGGTATTTGGGTAGAGGAGCCCTAAGAAATTAATGCAGTCTTGTTGCCAACTTCTTTCCAGGTATTATAGATAATTTCTGAGTATCAGCAATCACAATGCCTACCTCATATACATGTAACAGAAAAGAACAAATCTGACTCCGTATTAGATCTGTTTCTTTGGCTTTAACCCTGTGCCTTGTTTTCTAGGCTTAGTCTTGCTAGTTCTGTACCTTTTGTAAAGGAACGTTGCCTTTAGCCTCAAATATACAGGAGGGCCTATTCTCAAGGCTCTGATCTTTAAGGATATATACACTTTTGTACTTATATAAAGATAAGTTGTAGAATAGAAAATAACATTTGTTTTGTTAGAGGTTTTACAGGGGCACCATGGCCTGACCCACCTGGACAGCTACAAGAACAAAGAATTCCTACACCAACAAGTTTGCAACAACCAACCATGCAACAACCAACCACATTCCCTCCCCTTTTTAGTATAAAAGGAGCCTGAATTCTGACTTGAGTAAGATAGTTCTCCAATGCATTAGTCTGCCATCTTCTCAATCTGCCAGCTTTCTGAATAAAGTCGCTATTCCTTGCCCCAACACCCCATCTCCTGATTTATTGGCCTGTCGTGCGGTGACCAGAATGAGTTTGGAGTCAGTAACAAATTTTGGCAAAGCCAGCCTGGAGCCTTGCTGCTCGTGGCCAGCCAGCCTGTCTGGGGAATTTTCAGGTAAGGCCCTAGCAGCTGCTAGGACCACTTGTCCTGAGGATCTTCCCTTCAAAATTCCCCAAAGTGACACTGGCTGCTCTAGCGCTTGGCAATTGGAGCAAGGAATCGCCATCTGGAGGCCGACGTGCTCCACACAATAGGGTAAGTTGCCCTAGTGTGGGAACAGAAATTGACCAATGCAAATATGTTTAACTGATTTTGACAAAGGTGCTAAAGCAACTCAGTGGAGGAAAGATAGACTTTTCACAAATGGTGCTGGTTTAATTTGACATCCATAGCCACACACACACAAAGATTGAGAGAGAGAGAGAGAGAAAGAGAGAGAGAGAGAGAGAGAGAGAGAGAGAGAGAAAACCTTAACCTAAGTTTCGTGCCTTATGTAAAAGTTAACTCAAAATAGATCATGGACTTAAATGTAAAATAGAAAACCACAAAGATCTTAGAAAAAAATCATAGAGAAATATCATCAGGATCTAGGGCTAACAAAGAGTTCACAACCAAATAAGCATGTTCCATAAAAAGGAAAATTGACAAATTGGACTTCATCAAGATTAAAATCTTTTGCTCAGAAAATCTCTGTTAAGAAGATGAAAAAAAGCTATAGACTGGGAGAAAATATTTGAAACCACATATGTGACAATTTACTATTATTTAGAACATATAAAGAATTCACACAACTCAACAGTAAAAAAAACTTTAATCCATTAGAAGAAAAAAGGTAAAAGACATTGAAGAGAAATTTCACTAAAGAGGAATGACAAATGACAAACAAGCACATGGAAGGATGCTCAATATCACTAGCCATTAAGGAAATGCAAGTTGAAACAACAATGAGATATCACTAAACACCTGGCAGAGTACAATAAAAAATAGTGACAATAAATGTAGGTAAGGATGTAGAGAAGCTGGTTCACAAAACTTTTTATATCTACACAATGGAATGCCACTTAACAATAAAAAGGAACAAATTATGGATACATGAAACAACATGGATTCATGTTAAAAAGCACTGTGCTACATACAGTATCATTCCATTTATATGAAATTGTGGAAGAGAAAAAATTATAGTAATAGAAAACAAGTGAGTTGCCAGAGGCCAGGATATGGGGAGAGGGATTGCTTGCACGGGCATAAAGGAACTTTCTGGAGTGATAGAAATGTTCTGTATTATGATGATGAATATATTTATCAGTCATCAAATTTTCACTTAAAAGTTGTGAATTTATTCCGTGTATATTTTACCTCAATAAACCTAATTCTCCCCAACACAAAGCAAATGAACCAAACTGTTCATTAATTTAAAAACACAACCACACAAAAAATATGATTATTTCAAGTAATTTTGTAATATTACTCTCATCATAAATAATGCAATTTATTCTAAGGACCAAAAACTCTGCAAAGAGATCTTAAACTTTAGTCAGTATGCTTATTGTTAGCAATACTATTGACAATAATTTTGAAACAATTTTAAGCATATTGTAGAATAAAGTAAATAAATGTTTTAATATTATTAGGATCAACATTTCCAGTATCATAGAAAAGACAAGCAAATATAAAAGAAGTTGAGAAAAAATTTCACTATTAAGTTTGAAATGGGACTATCAATATGAGATTCCGATTTTAAAAAATACATAATTATTAAGTTTAATCCATAAAAGGGTCTAAAAAGAATAATACTCCAATAGCAATTAGCATATCTAATGTTCAGATCTTAGTTTCCAAAGACAAGGGCCCACTTTTAAGGACCTGGTATTTCTTGAAGAAATGGCTATTTCTAGAGCTGTGGATAGGAAAGAACAAAGTGAGCCTGGGACAAACTGTGATAAAAAGCAAGAAAGGACTCAACAGTTAATGGAGTCAGGTCCAAAAAGACAGTGATTAGATTGATATGGTTCCCAATGGTCACATTTGGGACAATTTAAACATCAAAAAGAAGAATAATGGTAAATGATTATTACATATTAAATAAACTTAAAAAAAAATCCGAGTCCATAGTAATAATCTGAAAGAATTAACAAAAAGAAAAGAAAGTGAGTGAGAAGGGAAAAGCTGGGGAAATCTCTTCTTTACAAAAATATCACCTAAGAAATGTAAAAGAAATGATAAAATTTGAAAATTGCCATTTTGCAACCCCAAGTGCAATCAATGGCTCATAAAGCACCATCAACAAATTAAAAAACCATTAGGAGACAAATTATTAGGCCAAATATTATTCCATAGTTTACTATCTAATTAAAACAAGAAAAACGTATTTAAAATGGAACGATCTGCAAGTCAATACCTTAAAAAGGTAGTCAAATTTAGCATCATTAATAATGGAACATTTGACATAACTGGTCCTCAGATTTGACAGCAGTATGATGAAATCAACATCACCTATTGAGTGTCCTTGCCAAAAATGTTTCTTCTGAAGCTTATCAAGCCTCTAGATATAACCATCAATTTACAGAAAATACAGTACGCGAATTATCAATTTAGTTATCACCATGAGAAAATAACAAAAGTGGTGATTTAAACAATGATTGTATATTAGATGATATTATGGAATTATTCATAATTCTTTTAGGTGTACAAATGTATTGTGGCTATGTGGCAAATTCCCTTATAGTTGGATGCTGAAATATTCAGGTATGAATGTCATGCTGTCTGTAATTTACTCTCAAATAATTCATAAGGGGAAATACACATACATACACACAAAGAGAGTGAGAGTACAGGAGAGAAAGAATATGGCAAAATGTTAATTGGGGAAATCTGGATGAAAGGTAAATATAAGTGTAGAACCTTTTAACTTTTCTGTAAGTTTGATTTCTTTCAAAATAAAGAGGGGAAAATGGTTCAAATGAGAATATAAACAAATAATTTCTTTCAACTGAAATGCTGAAAGGAAAAATAGTTTTTATTGCAATTCTCTCTCTTGACTGTATATTTTTTCTTTGAGAGCACAGGACATTTAATTCATTTTTTTCTGATAGTATATGCTTTCTAGCTTTCCCACAACTACTGGCAATATCACTAATTATCTTCCTACAAATGTGGAAACTGGTTTTTGCTGTTTATAAAATAGAAAAACAACCCCAGCCAACTTAAATTAGTTAAGGCTTGGTAGTAAATTAAATCTTGCACAGTTTTGGAAAAATAAGTAAATAATAAATACTTTAATAAAAACTAAATTCAACTTAATACAAGATAAAAAATAGTAAGTTTAATAACAGATGTTACATACCATACAATATCGGATAATACAGAATAAATACTATTACTATAATAGAGTGGGCAGTTAAATAGCCTAATAATGCTGCTGATTCTAGAATGTATATGTAAGTGCAAAGGGGCAAGAATCATGTTGCTCATGAAGAAAAGAAAAGTCAGGGGAACTTAAAGTAGGGCTTTTCCTAAACAAGGAACAAAAAGTGTAAATCACGAGAAAAGAATAAGCTTGACCACATCAAAATGAGTGACAGTTTAAAAAAAAGCCATCATAAAGAGAACAAAAGACAAGAAACAACTTGTAAGAAGATTATAAAACATGATCAATAAAGGATTAGTGTCCAAGATAGATACAAAATTCCTACAAATAAGCAACAACAACAACAACAAACTATTGTGAGAAAAACTTGCCCAATAGAAAAATGGTCAAGAAAAGTGAAGAGAAATTTCACAAAAAAGGAAGTAATATTGGTGCTTATTAGTCAGCAGTGAGTCCTAATTAAGACAATAAGATACTCTTTCTCATCCACCAGACTGGCAAAAATTTAAAAGTTGTTCAATGTCAAATGTACATTAGAATGAGAAGCAACTTGAACTCTTGTCCACAACTGGTTATACTGCAACAACCACTTTGAAAATCAATTTGGCATTGCCTGAAATACTGCATATAATCCAGCATTATATACCTTTCAGGAACTTCTGCATATGTGCACCAGGAGATGTGTGCATAAATGTCTACTATAGCCATGTTCATAACAGCAAACCTTAAACGTCCAACATCAGAATAGATAAATAAGTTGTAGTATATTCATACAACAGAATACTACACACCATGAAAAACTGGTGAAACATAGCTACATGCATCAATAAGAATGAATCTTAAACAACATATTGAGTAAAAGAAAAAGCAGTTCATTTATTTTGCATTCGAAAGAAGACAAAACAAAATTTTACTAACAGATACAAACATAGATAGAAAAAACAACCAGTAAAGGTAGGGAAATAAAGGCTCAATATAAAACTTAGACACCGATTAAAGATGAGGGAAGGAGAATAACCCATGAGAGCCCCATAAATGGATTCTGGGGCATGGTGATATACTCTTTCATAGAGTTTTTGTTGGTAAAGATATAGGCATTTTATAGTTGTTTTATAAACAGAATGAATATTTACTCATATAAACTGCATTATAAAAATGCTATATTTATCTGTATTTAAAAAACTTAATGATAGCCACTAAAAGAAAAGAAATACAATCTGTAGCTTCCAAAATAATAAAAGGGATAAAACATTAGAGCAATCTTATAAATCCAAGGCAAAGGATGTTAAAATATTTAAAGACATAACTGAGATTTGTAAACAAGATAAATACCTCTCTGAAACTGGAAAAAAAAATGTAAGTGGTCAGCAGGGCTGAACCCACAGAACTGTTGAGCTATGGGTGTGGAATTAGAGTCTGGGAGATTCAACTATGTGAAGTAAAGACACCAGAAAGAGATCAAGGAATCAAGAGACAAGGAATCAGTGAACCAGACTCATGACTTAATGCCAGGGATTGGGGTGCAGCTGCCCTGATCATGAAAGGGCACTGAGGGGAAAACCAACCAATTGTGGCTGACCAAAACAGCATGTGGCCTCAGCTTTTAGGAAGCTATGGGCATAAGGAAATGGGAGGACCCAGAAACAGCCTCATAAACAAGAATGGAAACCAATTGCCTCCTGGCTCAGACCTTGATCTACATTATGTCTATATCACAGGAGAACTTGAACAGTAACCCTTTCTTATATAAGACCTGATTCTAGATTGGGAGACTATATGGTTCCAGTGGAGCCAAGCTTGAACCTGAGACTGAGAGAATGAGGGAGAGACAGAGGGAGTTAGAGACAGAGATAGAGACAACACATGAAAAGTAACCAATCTGATATACCACATTAGCAGAATGAAGAATAAAAACCACATGATCATCTCAACTGATGTAGAAAAAGCATTAACAAAATTCAATACCTTTTCATGATAAAAACACCCCAAAACCAGGAATTGAAGAAAACCAGTTCAACATAATTAAGGCCATATATAAAAAGCCTGCAGCTAACATACTCAATATGGAAAAACTGATATATTTTCCTCATAGATCAGGAACAAAGCAAGGATGCTCACTCTCATCACTTCTATTCTACACAGTACTGGAAGCCCTAGCCAGAGCAATTAGTTAAGGAAAAAAAAGATATACAATTTGGAAAAAAAGTAAGATTATTTCTGTTCACAGATGACATATTCTTACATGTAGACAACTAAAGATTACACACACACACACACACACACACACACACACACACAAACTGCTAGAATTAATAAACAAATTCAGCAAGTTGCAGGACACAAAAACAACAGGTAGAAATCAGTTGTGTTTCTATACACTAACAGTAAACAACCTGAAAAGGAAATTAAGGAGACAATTCCATTTATAGTAATATTAAAAAGAACAAAATACTTAGGAATAAATTCACTCAAGGAAGAAAACGACTTGTACACCGAAAACAACAAAACATTGCTAAAAGTAATTAAAGAAGATACAAACAAATGGAAAGACATTCCATGTTCATGAATTGGAAGACTTCAGATTGTTGAAATGTCCATACTACCCAAAGCAATCTAAAGATTCATACACTCCATGAAAATCCCCATGACATTTTTGCAGAAATTGAAAAACAATCCTAAAATTAATCTAGAATCTCAAGGGACTCCAAATAAATCTTGAAAAAGAACAAAGTTGGAGGCCTCATACTGCTTGATTTCAAAACATTACAAAGATACAGTAATCATAAAAGTGTAATACTGCATAAAGACAGATACACAGACCAATGGAAGAGAATAGAGAGGTCAGAAATTAATGCTCACTCGTATGATTATATTATCTTGGAAAAGAGCACCAAAACTACACAATGGGGAAAGTACAGTATCTTCAACAAATGGTGCTGGCAAAACTGGGTATCCACATGCAAAAGAATGAAGTTGGATTGTTAGCTTATACCATATACAAAAATTAACTCAAAGTGAGTTAAGGCCTACACCTAAGAGCTAAATCTGTAAAACTGTAAAAGAAAACATAGAGGAATATCTTCATGACAATAGATTTGGCATTAATTTCTTGGATATTACACCAAATACACAGGCAACAAAAGGAAAAATAGACAAATGAGACTACACTAAACTTACAAATTTCTGTGCATTAAAGGAAATAATCAACAAAGTGAAAGGGCAGCCTACAGACTGGGAGAAAATATTTGCAAATCATATATATGATAAAGAATTAATGTCCAAAGAACTCCTACAACTCAACAACAATAATAAAAAACCCAATTTTATAATGTGCAAAGGACCTGAATGGACATTTCTCCAACGAAGATATACAAAGGCCAACAAGCATATGAAAAGATGGTTCACCATCACTAATCATTAGGGAAATGCAATGAGACATCACATACACTTACACACACACAGATACACACTCAGAAAATAGCAAGTGCTGGTGAGGATATGGAGAAACTGGAACGGCGCACTGTTGGTGGGAATGTAAAATGGTGTAGCACTATGGAAAACAGAATAGAAGTTTCTCAAAAAATTAAAAATAGAATTACCATATGACCCAGCAATCCCACTTCTGGGTATTTATCCAAAGGAATTAAAAGCAGGATGGAAGACATCTTGCATAGCAATATTTATTGTAGCATTAGGCACAACAGCCAAGAGGCGGAAGCAAACTAAATGTTCACAGAAAAATGAATGGAGAAAGACAATGTGGTATATACACATAATGGAATAGAATATTATGCTAAGTGAAATAAGAAATGTCAATTACAAGAAGACAAATAGTATATGATTCCACTTACATGAGGTACCTAAAGTAACCAAACACATACAAACAAAGTAGAGTAATGATGGCCAGGGTTTGAGGGGATGGGGTGATGGGGAGCTGTTGTTCAATAGGTACAGAGCTTCAGTTTTGTGATATAAAATAGCACTAGAGGTAAGTTGCACAACAATTTCAATATAGTAAATATAATTAACATCACTGAATGTTACACTTAAGAATGGTTAAGATGGTAAATTTTATCTTACATGGTTTTTTAAGCACAATTAAAATAATTCAAAATACCCAGGCCCACAGATCACGGAGCCATCTTACAAAATTACATTAAACACCTTTCCTACTTGCCTCCCATCCCAACTCTCTTTCTTCCCCATCCCTTTAGCTCCAATTCCAGCAGGGTCAAAATCACTACTGTAAATTTTTAAACAGACTAATTTTTTAAACAGAAAAAAAAAAACCTTACTCACTCTATCAGTTCCTAGTAATAGTGAACGAGTTCACCAAAAACAAATACTGATCATTATAGGACTTTCTGCTGGTAGTATTTTCTTTTAAGAACTTTTATGGATAGCATAATTTTACAGAGAAATTTTACATCAACATGGTGCTTCCAAAAGTTAAGAATTACTAACAATAATTTGACTTGAATTCCTTTTTTTTTTTTTTAACATAGAAAGAACATTAGGTTACAGAGGCTTCCAAAAAGACTAAGAAAACCCCAAAAAGTCAAAACAGCAAGGAGGAAAACTTTCTTTGAAAATAATTAATGATAATGGCAAACATTGTTTTCCTGGATATTCTGCCATTATTTTGGCCCTTTCTCAGACGTTACCACTAGAATCTTACAGCAGCTGCTTCTTGCCAACATAAGCATTGTGTGAAAACTTCATAAACAGCTGGGAAGAATAGACAATGACCTCTATATGACTTCTTAGCAGCTTTGCAAGACGGAGGCCTAATTTGACATGTGGACTTGGTGGTTTGACCAGCCTTGGCTAACATCAGGTCCACATGTAAGGGAGGGTGCAGTGGTTCCCTACTCCGGGGCACCAACTCAGTCTCATGCGCCATGAGTCACAGTGGCAGAAGAAAGACTCCTTCCTGGCTGTCTTGACTCACTCGGGAGCCGAAGAGGATGCTCATTGGGGTTGTGGTCCTGTGTTACGTGAGCAACCACGGTGAGCTAAACAGTTTCACCAAAATGCAACCAAATCCCTCAAATTAGGAGAGAACAGGATGAGAATGACCAAATTCACTGATGTTTTGGGTTGGCAAAGTTTGAGTTAGAAGTTCTAACATTAGCTCTGGTTTCATAAGTCAAGTTTTACTTTGTCTTTTCAACTTCTAATAGTTAAATTGCTGCTGTTGAAGTTGTCTTTTCAATAAATTCTATAGGAATTTACATTCTGTTCAAGAATAAATTAGTATTTAAAGTCTATCTTGGATCAGACCCAAATGTCCCAACTTGCTTTGGAACCCATGTCTCTTTGGACAGTATGGATACTCCCCTTCTCAACAGGTATCCACTATTTCATTCTTCTCCAGGTTTAGTGTGTTTGTTTTTTTTAATTTGAAACCACCTATCCAAAGGTTTTCACTTTTTAATTTATACATTAGTATTATTTAACGGGAACTAAATTACAATGTGCATTAGTGATTCTGAAACCAAGCAGGACCCTGCTGGGACTTCCCAGGGACAGACTCCTACATGTCCCCAGTGTCTGTAGAAAAGCTTTAGTATCCAAGTTTCAAAGAGCAAATTTAATCAGAGAAGTGAGAAAATGCAAAACAAACAAAACCAGTCAAGCAAGACAAAATAATAATAGTTTACCCATTAAACAAAGTCAAGGACCTTTAGTTCCTCCTCAAGGGCTAACGATAATATCCTGAGTTATATCTTTGAATTGTTTTATGTATACAAAAACCCCCATCAAGTGGGAGAAGTTAACTGCATGCTGACCACCAACATGTAGACTCTAGACCAGTTGGAACCAGAGGTTGATGATTTAGATTCCCAAAACTTGACCCTGTTACCTCATGATCAATCAATCAGAGAATTGTGCATGAGCTGATCACACACCCTGTGACCCTGTAACTCACACTGTCTTTAAAAACCCTTCCCTGAAAGCCACTGGGGAGTTCAGGTTATTTTAGCACAAGCTTCCCATTCTCCGTGCTTGGCACCTGCAGTAAGTGCTGTACTTTTCTTCACCACAACCCAGTGTCAGTAAATTGGCTTTGCTATGCATTGGACAAACAGACCCAAGTTCGGTTTGGTAACAATATGCCTAATTATTAAATTACTAAAAGGATTGCCCCTTTTAGATAAACTCCTAAGACTATTTTAGTAGCAAAAAATAAAGTAGTAATAAAGGGAATATAAGAAAAACATTAGAATAAAATGTGTTAATCCCTCCTTTTATCATATGACCAACTATAGCCCCTCTCAGAATCTAAAGTGATTTATCAATTTAGATAATTCAGGGACCTAGAGTTTTATGTACCATTCAATTATGGCTACCCTCAAGGTTACTCACACATTACTGCCACCATTTTTTTTTTTTCCTATAATGCTCATCTTCCATCCTCCACTTATTTTCTTACTGCTTTATCCTTAAAGACCCAAATTACAACTTATCTCTTTAAGTAAATATTCTCATATTTGCCTCATAAATCCACGAGGATTTTTATTCTGTGTTCTCTTAATTCTTGCTCACTCTGACTTAAATCTTTATCACTTCATCATTTTCAAAACACTATTTTCTCTAGCCACTCATGAATCTTCTCCTTGTGTTTTCTTTGATCTCTGAGTTCACTGTGTCTAGGTTTCCCTTTGGTTTCTTCTGCTTCCACCTACTTAAATGATGATATTCTCCAGGATTCTTCCCTAGATTCTCTTCCCTTCTGCATCTGTGCATTCCCTCTCAGTCTCTGGGCATGACTCCCTCCCAAACTCCCCAGGTTTAAAATTTAGATGCCTACTGGACACGCATTTCCAAATGAACCATACTTATTTTAAACAGAAAATGTTTAAAAGTGAGTTTATAATGAAGCCTTGTCCAATCCAGTTTTCCTCCTGAGTTCCTGGTTTAAGTTAATGACAAAATTCTCCAACTAATCACCCTTTCCCTACTCCTTTATTTTCCCAAATAAAGTTAATTGTCAAGTCTTGTCAGTTGTACCTCCTTAATAGCCTATATATTCATCACTTCCTTTCCAACCCAGGCTAATGTACATTAATGATTTCCACAAAAACCTATTGCAAGACTTCAGGCTTTCATCATAACTCATACAGACCAACTAGTGGCAGTACAGAGGATGGATTAGATGGGATCATTGTATTTGCATAAACATTTTATATATATGTATATATATACATAAATGTGTATATATATAAAATGTTTATGCAAATACAACATATATGTATAATGTGTGCATATATATATATATATATATATTTAATAAATATACATATTGCAATTTCATTCCACAAGTATTTCCAAGCAACTGATCTGGGGCAGAAAAAGGTGCAACTAGTCCAAATGGAAAGGAGGAGGAGGAGAGGCATATGAGTTAGGCACTTAGTGGTAAAATTTCTATTTTTACATTTACATGTCTATGCAGAACATTGCAAATATGTTTCATGGAATTAAGATAATTCTCTCATATTTACAGTAGCTATAGGTCTTCCCATTACCTCAAATCCATAGAGTTTTGGGGAGGAGAAGAAACCTCATTTGAGTATTTTTCTTTCGAGGGTGGATGGGTCATTGGATTGCTATTTTTAGAACTGAAGTGATCATGGTGTATAATCCTCTTAATGTACTGTTGAATTCTGTTTGTAAAATGAATTTGGAAATGTTGCTTCCTCTTCAGTGTTTTGAAAAAGTTTGAGAAGGACTGGTGGTAATTCTTCTTTAAATGTTTGGTGGAATTCACCAGTGAAACCTCCTGGTCCTGAGGTTTTCTTTGTTGGGAGGTTTTTTGACTGCTAATTCAATTTCCTTACTTGTTACTAGTTTGTTCATATTATCTATTTCTTCTACCATCTGATCCAGAAATTCCACCCCTGGGTATATATCCAAAAGAACTGAGATCAGGATCTCAAAGAGATATCCACACTGCCACGTTTACTGCAATATGACTCACAACAGTCAAGATTTGGAAACAACCTAAATTTCCATCAACAGATGAAAGGATAGAGAAAATGTGGTATATGCATACAATAGAATGGCATTTGGCCTTAAAAAATGAAGGAAATCCTTTCATTTGGGACACCATGGATGGACCTAGAAGTAATTATTATCTATGCTTCTAAATTTTTATCAAAATTGATTTTTCATTTTAAATGTCCTTTTATATAAGTAACAAGTGGTTCAACTAAAGCAAAAGCTAAAGTGTTACTTCTTGTATTTCTTGCTTTTCAAATTCAATTGGGTGAGAAATGATTGCAATATCTAGTTTTAATTGTTTAAAAGGCATGTAGTATAGATCAATTGCTCAACCAGAGACATCTCCTTTGCTTCACCTGGTTCAATCATTATTTTTTCTTCACAGTACCTGTCTTTCATAGATAATTCCTAGGTTTCTGGAATACAGTTTCAGGGCTAACACCTCTCATGGGCTGCCTCAGCAGTTGTGGCGGCTCCAGAGCCCAAATCAGGGTCGGGGCAGAGAAGTTTTTGAGTTTGGGCGCCTGACCTGGGGGAGCATGAGGTGAGGACTGAGTCAGGCTGTACCTGGGGATGGGGAGAGGGTGACCTGCAGTTGTAGCAGCATCTATTACCTGCTTGTGGCCCTCTTATGGCATCAACCATCCGAAGGGGAGACACCGAAGTCCAGCGTAGCTTGTGGTGCACCCAAGGTTCAGAGGGAGGAGCTGGAGATGCAGCACTTCCATGGAAAGCATCTTGCCTGGAAATAAGTCAGTCACAGAATAACAAAGATTGCACGATTCCACTTAAATGCAGTATTTAGTATAGTCAAACTTATAGATGCAGAGAATAGAATGCTGGTTGCCAGAGGATGGGGGAGGAGAAAACAGGGAATTTTTCAATGGTTATAAGGTTACAGTTATATATAAGATTAATAAGCTCTAGAGATTTGCTGTACAACATAGGGCCCATAGCTAATATAGGTTGTTACTCACTTAAAAACTTAAGAAGGTTGATTCTTGCTATGTGTTCTTACCACACACACATACACAAAAGCAAGAGGATACAAGAAATCTTTTGGTGGTGATGGATATGTTTATTACCTTGTTTGTGATGATGGTATCACAGATCTATGCATATGTTCAAACTCATTAGAATGAATACATTAAATATTTGCAAATTTCTATATATTCAGCTTATCTAAATAAGGTTAAAAACAAAAAACAAACAAGAAGAGGAACACAGAACTGAGAATATCTGGGAATATTAAGTGCTGGCAAAGATTTGGAGCAACTGGAATTTTCATTCACTGCTAGCGGGTTGTAAATTGATAAAACCAAAAAAACCTGTTTGGTAGTGTCTACTAATACTGAATATATGTATATCCTGTGGCACAGAAGTACTGCTTGTAGGTACATATCAAAATCAAATGTGTAACTATGTGCATCAACAGACAGCTATAAGAATATTCATAGCAGCATCATTTGTAGTCACCCTAAACTTTTAACAACTCAGTGTTAAGCAATATTAGAATAGGTTGTCATTCTAAGTGAAGTAAGCCAGAGAGAGAAGTAAAAATACCATATGATATGACTTTTATGTGGAATCCAAAAAAAAAGACAAATGAATTTATTTACAAAACAGAAACAGAGTTACAGACCTAAAAAAAACTTATGGTTACCAGGGGGAGACAGAGGTGGGAAGGGATAAATTGGGAGTTCAAGATTTGCAGATATTAATATATATAAAATAGATAAACAACAAGTCCACACTGTATAGCACAGGGAACTATATTCAATATCTTGTAGTAACTTATGGTGAAAAAAATATGAAAACGAATATATGTATTCAGTGTGACCGAAGCATTGTGCTGTACACCAGAAACTGACACAACATTGTAAACTGACTTCAATAAAAAAAAAATTTATATATATATAAATACTTCAATTAAAAAATATATAAAAGAATAGATAAAGAAATTTTGGGATTATTTACAGACATGAGAAGGAATAAACTACTACTATATTCTTTACTATGGATCAATTAAGAGTCACACAAGAGTACATACAATGTGTGGCCATATATAAGCTTTTAAAAACAGGTAAAACTAAATTTGGTGACAAAGTTCAGAATAGTGGCAATTTTTTTGTGTGCTGCAATGACTAAGACCGAGCATGAGGAGAGCTTCTATACTGCTGGTAAATATTTAAAATCTTGATCTAGGAAGTGGCAACACAAGTTGGTTACCAAGACCAAGATAAACATTCATGATTATTGCACTTCTTTTGTACACATTACCTCTTTAAATTTTTTCACATACATCCATTTAGAAAACTTTAAAAATTGTATTTCGTCAATTTTGATGAGGGTGCAAGGAAAGGGGTGCTCATATATTAGGGTAGGAATGTGACTGCAACAGCTACTTAAGTAGAGCAAATGGGGAGACTCTACTACTGAGGTTTAAAATGTGCACTCCCTATCCTGCACAGTCACGTTAGTATCTGCACTAGAGGACACTTGGATATAGGTGCGAAAAGGCACAAACACATATTGAAGGTAGCAATACTGCTAATAACAAAACAGAAACTATATGTCTGAGGGTAAGGGAATCATAAATTAAAACTATTGGTTCTGAGGACTATCATGCAGTACTTCAGAAGAGTTTGGTAAATTTATATGTAGATATGGAAAGATCTCAAGGATACAATACTGATTGGACAAAAAAAAAAAAAAATGACACCTACGCATGTGTAAATGCATAGGAACCAGGAGTCATCCTGCAGGCACTAGTTTGTAATTACTGACTAAAATGGACTAGCCTCATTTGTGATGTTTCAATTTATGGTTAGGTATAATTCAAAATAAATAACAAACAGCCTGTATAATGTCTTTGAAAGAATATCCAAAAAGTCAGTAACGCTTGCCTCAGGCACTGACTCCAATAGGGTAACTGAGTGACCGAGGGTCTGGAAGCGAAAGAATTCTTACTGTGTAACCCTCTATTCCTTCAAATACGTGAACGATGTAACTGTAGCACCTTTTAGGAAAAAAGTTTAATTGAAAATATAAAGATAATTTGAATTAAAACGGTAATTAAAAGATGCCCAATTTTGAGGTAAAATATATACAAATATAATTCAACGTGGCTACTATTAAGACAGAGGTGCTAGTTATGTGATAGGAGCACAGAGAACAGGTATCCTAAGTCTGAGGGGCTTGAGGAGAATTCGAAGCTGAGGTGACGCTTGAACAGAGAAATTGTCCTACTTTTTCATTCCCGGAGAGCTCAGTGCGAGGAGCCCAGGGACCCTGAAATCCAGTCCCATGATTATTTTCCAGAGCTGGAGCCTAAATCTCCAAGAGACTGAAGGCGGAAGCAGAATCAACGAGGAGGGGGAGCGACGCCTAATAAAACTGTGTGGTACCGGATTCACGCAAGTCCAACCAGCTCTGCGCGCTCGAAGCCGAAGTTCTAGATTCCCACTCTCCCTTCAGCGCAGGCTGGCCCGCCCTCTCCCTCCTACCCGCGATGCTTACTGGGCAGTAGATGACTGACAGGCTCATCTACCAATCGCTGGCTAGGCCAAGGGGGCGTGCCCTGGCCCGGTCTTCGGTCTCTCCGGCGAGATGCGGCCCCTGTGCGTCGACGTCAGCGTGCTGACGTCGCGGGCAGGGTACTCGAGGAGGTCCGGGGGCGTCTGTCCGGGCGGTGGGCTGTGCGTGGCCTGCAGGGCTGGATCTCCGGTCCCGTCCCGCCAAGCCCCGCCCCTCCGCCCGCTAGGACTCCCGTGGGCGCAGCCACAGATCCGCTGTCGCCGGGGCAGCCTGGGGCGGCCGGCCCGGAACCCTCCGATGAGGTAGGCTGGGTTTCTCGTCACCCTATTTGACAGATTGAAAAACTGAGTCACCCGGGATCAGATGACTTGCCCGGGGCTCACTGTGGACCCGCGAACGGAGGCCTGAGCCTAGCGTCCTGTTCTGTTTGTTAAGCCCTCGCAGTCCTCAGGGGAGGAGGAGGGGCTAGGTAGGCTGTGTTTATAAAGGATACAAAAGTGAAGTTGCAGATTGCGGAGCCCCTTTCATCCAGGGCTTGAGCTGGGGGTTAGGGGATGGATGTAGGTAGCGAGGTCTCCATCCCTTCTCCCTGCGGACCCCGAAGTGTCCTCGGTGGGGTCCAGCCCGGTGCTGGCCCCGTGGGCCCTCCAGAGTGACCAAGAACGCTGACGGGGTGATGCGTGAATTATACAGACGAGGTGGGTTACTGGCCTCTTTATTCATCGAGAAAAACTGTTCAAAACAAAATTTAAAAATTAAAGCACAAGTCACGAACGTTCTGGCTGTGGTTTCAGTTCACTGCTTTTGCCTGCTCATGGGTATGTGGCCATAATTTGAAATCTCAATAGCCTGGTTAGTTTTGATTTAGGATTAGAAAGAGATCTCCCTCCTCCCTTAGGTCAAACATGAGTTAACATTGTGGAACTTTTCTTATCATTCTCTTAATATGCCAATTGTTCACCATGTCATTTGTCTTCTGTTTCACAGATGGAATCACTGAATTCATCACTTGACTCAGTAATAATAGTTTGGATAAGTTTAGCAAGGTAATAAAGTAACAGGTCGAATCTCTCAAATACACCGGAATTACTTTAGTTTGTTTCTCAGAATTCTTTGTTGAGAAGGGTTGTGAAAGAGAATTTCCATCTACATACTGTCTACCTATACATCCTCACAAAACAAAACAACTTATGGTACCATTGCTTTATTTATGTGCTTAATAAGTTGGGGCATAATTTCATGCTCATAAAGTGAAAATATGTGCTGTACAAGATATGAATCCTTATATAATATTTTATATTGTCATGAAGAATTCATTCTCTTTGAATCTTGCTGTCTCAAGCATTGACCTTTTAAGACCTCATTATTGCATAAAATGGCACTAAAGAAATGAAATTAAAGCCAGTTCAGGGGACTTTTCCTTGCTTATGTTCACAGAGGATGGTTATTATCATTTGAATTTATTCTTTGGACAGATTTATCTGATGAATGCCTCATCTGTGCCATGCTTTGTTTTGGGTGTTGGGGATCAAATACTGGAAAATTCAGATAAGGTTCCCTCCCTCAAAGACCTTCCATTTTGGTGGAGATACTATAAATATGTAAAATAAAAATGACAGTTTTAGATAATGATAAATGCTAGAAAAAATATTAGAGGGCAAAGGGCTGGAGTGTGACTAGGATTTGGGGGAAATAGATATAGGTGATCAAGGAAGATTTCCTTGAGGAAGTTTGGATGAGACCTGAATATTTAGAATGAGTCAGCCGTGGGAAGATCTGCTGGAAGTTTCCAAGCAGAAGTAACGACGCAAAGGAACTAAAGGAGAAATGAGCTTGGCATGTTCCGTGGATAAAACAGAAGCTGAGTGAACATAGGGGAGAGTGAGGTTGGGGGGACAGTGGGAGGAGATTACCCTGGAGAAGCAGGCAGGAGGTGGGACCATCTGAACCCATGTAGGAATTACAGACAGGCAAAGGAAATAGGATTTATATATTGTCAAAACTCTCTTCCTTTTTTTTTTCTTGACATTCATAGATGCTAATCAGCTCTCTGCTTTATATTAGTTATGAAATCATTGTAGTAAATCTTTTTTTTTAACCAGTGATCCTCCTTCTCAATGGAAACATATCTTCTTCCCTCCAGCACTGTGTTCCATGCAGTTTGTTTCCTGTTCACTATGTGCAGGACTCTTGAGCTTATCTAAGCTCATCTTCCTCTCCCTGCTTTTTTCCTTCCTACTCTCAACCTTGAGTCCTGTCCAGTATTTATGTGCAGGCCATCAGCCCCTGCTCTTCTCCAAGCAGAGTCTTTGGAAGCTGCATTTCAAGTGGATTCCTGTTTTCCATTAGAAGTTTTATTACTGACCAGAGACTTCGTGTCTGCCTTTATTTAGTGCCTGCCTGCACCATGTGTGTTGTATACACTCTGTTCCTTCTAACCCGTTGCAAAGGTAGATGTTAACCCTTCCTGATGGAAGAGGAAACTTCCACTTAAGGCCACCCAGCTGGTCCTGAGGGAGCCCAGCTTTGAACACTCCAGTTAGCCTGCCCCCAAAGCCTAAACACCTCACTGCCTGGGTACACGACAACAACTACAAATCTCTATTGTGTGAAATTAATATTTTATGAAATAGCATTTTAGATTCGATTCTCTTAGTTTAACGGTGAGACTGGAGGCCTGTAGATATTCATTGCTTTTCAAGACATAACTGGCACCAAATTCTCACCCCACTAAATATCAGCCTAGTGTTTTTACTGCTATACTTGCCACATGACAATTCCATCATAAGGGGCTTCTGTGTATATAAAAATACAGTATCTCAACATCTTGAAGTTACTGACCATAAACTCATACAAGGTAATTTATAGTCCCTAAATTCATGATGTTTTGAAACTCATAGAAGGTAATTTTAAAAAGGTAAAACAGTGCTACTTCTTGGGCGAAAATAACCCTTGCTTTATTTTACTTCTCTTTCAGCGGTGAGCAGGTATAAACTTTCTGAATGTATCTTGATTTTCTTAGTAAAAAGTGGTTTCAAAATGAGTTTAAAATTTAAGTTTTAGTTTCATAAATCTTTGTAAGGGAGTTTAAAATTTATTTTTTTCCCAGCTAAACCCAGCTTTACACGATGCTGGCACATAGTTTCTGTTGGCACATGGAGTTTCTTCCTATAATTGAGGAAGCCATTGGGTCATCTCAGGAATACAACTTCTCTTAGGAATGTATTGATTTTAATGAGTAAAAATCAGTTGGTAAATTATATGGTTGAAAATGGTTTACTGCGTTCATGCAATTTAAGAATACCCATTCTTAATTTCTAAGGTTCGCTTATGTTATTATGATTGGGATATGGTTGATGAATAATGGCAAATTAACAAATAGTTAAATTTACTTTCTGGTGGCTTTTTGACTCTCCTATGACTTTATGGAGGTGGTCTTTTCTACTAGTCAAATTAGAATAATGTTCATGGAATTAGTAGCACCGTCTTTCTTAAATGTTGGAAGATATTTAAATTTAAGCAAAAGGTTGCTTTTGCTCTTCACACCATCTACTGGGTATTTTGACTGGGTATCTCTATCCTTTAAGATTATTTATGCAACTGACACCCACTTTCTGAAGACCCAGGCTGTTATGATTTGGTCTCAAATAGTTGCGCTGTCCTTCCGCTGTGAACCCAGTGCCTGAAACTGGACTTCTGGCCTTTCCAGCTTAACTGTTACTGCTTGTGCTCTGCCTGCAACCTGGAATGCCTTCTAGATGGACAAATCCAGCCAAAATTCTACCTGTCCCTCTGTATCCATCTGGGCTGCTTTCTTAATGAGCTATTTTTTGTGTCTCTTTAATGGAAGGCTTCTCTCTCGGTAGTCTTTCTCTGTGATGCAGTTTATCAATCTTGATATCATTGGTAAAGCACTGTTTTGTACCTGAGTGTTCAAATATATGTTGACTTGGGCGTAAAAGAGACTTTAACAACTTGTGTTATACATACAAAGTCTTCTGTAGATTGTCGAACCCTTTAGTTTAGCTCTTTGGATTAATGGAGTGTTTATTACCTCATCTTTGCAAGAAGCATTGTTACGCTTTTCTTGGCTTGGATTCAACAGAACCTCTTTCCTGTTTCAGTTAAGGGTCTGCCTTCTACAATTACCAAGGGGTCTCTTGAGAGGCGCCCAAGTCTTTGGGTAGTAAATATTGAAGGTGCACTGCCGCAAATAAAAATCAGTGTTCTCTGCATTTATGGTTTCAGGGAAAAAATACTAGCAGTTGCACTTTTTAATAGTGAAGGTGAGAAAACTGAGGCCCAGAGGACTAGCCAGGGACCCTGCAGTGCTGGGCTAAGGAGCCCAGTCAGCACTCCTGGTTCACGGCAGTGGGGGCTTGTGCCCCCACTGTCCTACATCAGATCTCCTGGTGGCCTCTTAAAGAGTATCAGCACAGCTGAGGCCTTTCTGGATTGTTTCACTTGCTTTGCTAGTGAATTGACCTGGATCTGGAAGATACCTCTTGTTATGACTCAAGGTCAAAGTAGGACCTCTTACCAAGGATCCCTGACTGAGCTGTTTAAACCTATGGGTTCTTCCTGGGTAAGCACTGGCTGGTGTCGGGTTTGGTACGCTCTTTAGTTTAAAACTTCTCTCTTCTACTTACCCTCTCATCACAGTTTTCCAAAAAATACCATGAGCCTGGTGGGCATCCTCTGTATTAAGCTTGGAGTTTGGAGGAATTTGGTTGAGTGCCTTCTAAGTTGTAGTGAGCACAGGTTTCCATGACCCACCTTTTCTGGGATGGGATACTTTTCAGATACTGTGTGTTGTTGCTCACTAGAGCATGTTCTTGTTTGCTTTTTGTTTCAGGAAAATAGATTCTCATAATTCTTTCTTTAATTAATTAATCATTTGCTGAATTAATGATGTAGAGCCAGGGAAGTTTCAAGTCCACTTTCGTATTTGTAAGGTATGTCCAGTTCTTCTAAGGTAACACGTGGAGCTCTGGAGAAATTCACAGTTTTTCCAGCTGAGGTGGGAGCACCAGCCAGGACTTGCTTTTGTTATTATTGATAATAAGTGACACTTAGAGGGGCTTCTTCCCTGTCAGCTGCTGTTTTAAATGTTTACATCAGGATCTCTCATCCTCAGCACTGTTGACACTTAGGGTTGGTGGGGGCTGTCCTGTGCGTTGTTGGGTGTTTAAAAGACGCCAGGGACGCCTCCCCTCGTTGTGAGAACCAAAAATGTCTCCAGACATTGACAGATGTCCTGAGGGGAGTCGTGGGTGGGATCCTTCCCCTCCACAGGCTGGACACCTTGAGAGCCACTGCTTTATATAAACGAATTTATTCCTCACGACACGTGGGTCATATTATTGCCTTCATTTTACAGAATGAGAAGCTGCGGCATGGAGAGGTTAAGTAACTTGTCTGAGGTTACATGACCAGCAAGCAGTCATACTGGATGTGAAACCAGGCAGTGCTCTTTGTGAACACTGGCCCGGTGCAGCCAGCTCAGACCCGGCACCAACTGTTAGGGAGCCAAAGACCCCTGTAAACCAGAGACAGAACAGGTGCCAGCGGGACCAGGCAGGGCCATAAGTGAGGTGGCTGAGTGAATATTGCCAGAATTGCCTGTTTTTCAAGAGAAGCTAGAAATCTGGATTTTACTTGTGTGAAAAATTCTTATCTTTCAGTATTGGCATTCAATTCAGTGTTTACAGAACATCCTTCAGCCAAACAGCGTCACCTACAGATGGACAGGGTTTGGCCCCAGGCTCTCAGTTTTCAGTCTTTTTTGTGTAAACTTGGCAGCATCGTGACATTATAGAGAACTGTATATTCATTTGATGAGGGGAAATGAGGAGGGCAAATGTTTCCCTTCTTGGAAGGCTCTGGAAATGAGGATGGGTGGGCTTCTAAACAAAAGTTGTGGTCTTGCTTTGTTTTAAGCCAAAAAGTGCAAGAATTAAAGCTGGCCACCCATCACACTTTGAAATGGCAATGCTCTGCTGCTCGGTGCAGACTCAGTTGGAAATTACCTTCAGCAGCATTGTTCATAACTGTTTCTTTCATGACCTCTGCTTGACGAGGTGTTAAATCCATATCTTATATGACATTGAGAAAACATAAATTGTAGAATTCAATGACTGTATCTTGGAGAAGCAAACCACAGCCATACCTCCCCTTTTTTATTTTAATTAAAGTATAGTTGATTTACAATGTGTTAGTTTCTGGTGTACAGCATAGTTATTTAGTCATATATATAGATTCTTTATCAGATTCTTTTTCATTATAGGTTATTACAAGCTATTAAATATAGTTCCCTGTGCTGTATACTTAGGACCTCGTTGTTTGTCTGTTTTGTATATAGGAATTTGTATCCGCTAATCCTGAACTCCTAATTTATCCTACCTCCTTTCCCCTTTGGAAACCATAAGTTTGTTTTCTGTGTCTGTGAGTCTGTGTCTGTTTTGTAAATAAGTTCATTTGTGTATTTTTAAGATTCCACCTGTAAATGATATAACATTTGTCTTTCTCTGTCTGACTTACTTCACTTACTATGATCATCTCTAGGTCCATCCATGTTGCTGCAAATGGCGTTATTTTATTATTTTTTATGGCTGAGTAATATTCCATTATGTATATATACCACATCTTCTTTATCCAGTCATTTGTCGATGGGCATTTAGGTTGCTTCCTTACCTTGGCTATTGCATATAGTGCTGCTATGAACATTAGAGTGCACGTATCTTTTTGAATTAAGGTTCCCTCTGGATATATGCCCAGGAGTGGGATTGCTGGGTCATATGATAGCTCCGTTTTCAGTGTTTAGGGAATCTCCATACTGTTTTTATAATGGCTGCACCAAACTACATTCCCAGCAACAGTGTAGGAGGGTTCCCTTTTCTCCACACCCTGTCTAGCATTTGACATTCATACCTCACTTTTGACAGCCAGCAGCTGAGTCCAGTTTAACTCTGTAGGGAAAGACCAGACTCTCTGCCTGTGTTTTAGCAGCAGGTGGACTTCTGCCGGCCTTTGCGGTGTTTTCCTTATGCTCAGGACCCTTGCTTCTTTAATTGAGCTTGTGAGCCATTGTGCCGCTGCTCTGGGTGTTGAAAGCGACCTCCTGCTCTCATGCTGACTTTTCATGGCCCTTGGGCTCTGTCCGTCCTTGTGTGTCAGTGTATGGGAGATTACTTGTAACTTGTGCCTGTTGGAAGGTACTCCTGGGCAAACTTGTAAATGACATTCCCTTTTATTCACTTGCTCTAGTTTGTGAAATAGGAAGCTGGCCTTGGGTAACTCCAGGGACCATTCATGTTATGTCTTCCCCAGTGCTGCTATTAGTGTGCCACCTCTTCCAGCTGTAGAGCCACTCCAGGGGCAGTGAGTAAAGGATGGCTCTGTCACCTAGGGTGACACTTGCAGGAACCCTTATCCTTTCAGAGACTCTTGCGTTGAATGAAAAGAAACTTATTTTGCCTCCAATATCCACCTGGGCTTTGCTGTCTCCTCATCAGCTAGCGACTTGGAAATTTAACTTCTGTTTTCTCTGCATGGAGAAAGATAGGTCTGGGGAGGCCTGTGAAGGTTGTGTGATGAACACATTCTTAATTCTAGTCTTTGCAATGGAGAAGGATAGTTACTGAAACAAGTGTACACTTGTAGCCACCTTCCTATGATTCCTAGGAGAGCAGTGAGCTCACTGCCTTGAGATGTTATTGATTTCCAGACCTAGATCAATAAGATCATCAGTTCCATCCTGAGAATTGAAAGCATTTGTTTGAAAATTGCTTGCAGTACGTACTGAAGAAGCAGCATTACGTAGTGCAGAGATGTCCTCATATGCAGTGGAATGTATTTCAAGTTTCTTACTTGAGGGAATTTTATCTGTTTAGATAGTAATATGACTGTTGATTCCATCATTGCTAAAGCTGGCAACACATCTCTAAGAGGAAGCTTTAAATATTCATGAGAATGTATGCACCAAAGAGCACCATAGTTCCTCTAAATTACTGTCTGCTGATGGTTGGCTAGTTGACAGTAATAATGAGGTCAAAATTGGGAGAAATAGTGGTAACTCCATAATAACCATTAGGTATTTTGTAACTGATCTCTTGTGATTTTTTTTAGGAAAGTTCAAAGCAGATTTAGTTCTATGGGAACAAGAAAATCTTCTGGAAAATGATGGGCAGTCAGCAACCAAAAAAATCAGTAGTCTTTTAAACTTGTGGAAATGACTTTGACTCATGAAGGAAAATGGAGTTACGTGTAGCGTCTACGATTAGGAAGATTAAGACAAAGGAGTTTCTAGGTAGGGTGTGGAGGAAGTCTTTGGGTGTAGGAGTTAGAACTGAAGCTCAGAAAGGGGAAGAAGCTGCAAAGTCCATTTGAGCACCGGGAGAAAGCTACTAGGAGGAGAGTCAGGTTGGAGAGGGACAGTAGAAGCTGGAGGAAGGTAGCTGTAACGACTCTGTTGTTCCAGTTATTCTGGGCCACCTGATAGCAGCTTCCAAAAAAGATGAAAGACAAATAAAAGAATATTCTTGTTTGTCAGAGGCCATGTTGAGACGGACTTTGAAGAAGTGATGTGATGTAGCTACAGCATACCAGCCATCTGACTCAGCCAATGCTGATGACATAACTGGCTACCAAGTTGTTGACCCTTGCAGGGTGGTGACCTAACAATGTGTACTGCCCAGCGTGACTTTGGCCACTCGAGGCATGCTGTCATTTTGCCAACCTGTGATCTGTGGGAGAACAAATATACATTGTCAGATGTCCTTCCTCCATGCAGCTAGCCCAGCCTCCCCTGGACCAAGCGTCATCCCAGTGGCATGGTTATTGTCAGGAGTACACACTTGATTTCCTTCCCTTCTCTTCAGTCACCCCCTTGTCTTATTAGTACATCTGCCTCCTTGACTGGTTGGAAGTTCTGCTGAGAGCAGGGGAATTCCTGCATTACCTTTTGAATCCTTTTAAATGCTTGGAGTTTTACATTTTGTAGGTGTTCAATGCATATTAATTAATAAAATGGAACTCTTAGTGAATGTTAATAAGGCCCACCTCATAATTATTTTCTGTTCTACGAATAAATGCCCTTTTTTTTTCATCTTTTATGGAGAGAAGGGAGAGCATTCTAACTTCTCTTCCATCGCATGGCTGTAACTTCCATCTATATGCTGTTAACTCCCACATTTCTTTTTCTAGCTCAGACCTCTCCCCTGAACTCCTGACTCCTATCCAGCCACTTACTTTATCTCTACTTGGATGTTGAAAAGCCTCTCCTACTTGATGTGTCATACTGAACCGGTGTTCCCCCTCAGCGTCGTCCCTCCTCTTGCTTCCCCGTGTC
The DNA here is from genome assembly GCF_048773025.1 of Camelus bactrianus. Classification (NCBI taxonomy): domain Eukaryota; kingdom Metazoa; phylum Chordata; class Mammalia; order Artiodactyla; family Camelidae; genus Camelus; species Camelus bactrianus. Next base: position 79,045,681 of record NC_133545.1, read on the forward strand.
AGTAAGCAGCAGCTCCATCCTTCCATTTCCTCAGGCAGCTAGCCCTCCCTGTGTCCTGTGTCCCTGCCCAACCCATCTCCTGATGCTTTTGGCTCTGTATTTAGAATCAACCAGTTCTCACCATCTCCGCTACCACCCTAGTCTGCTAGGTCAGTATATCCTCTCTGTCTTGACTGATTGCCGTAGTCCCCCACGTGGTCTTCTCACTCCAGCTTCTCTCAGCCAGAGGACCCCATAAAGCTTAAGCTGCATCATGCTTGTCACCAACTGAAAAGCTTCCGGCAAGGAGGGTATAGCTCAAGCAGTAGAGCGCCTGCTTAGCAAGCACGAGGTCCCTGGGTGTAATCCCTGGTACCTCCTCTAAATTAAAAAATAAATAGATAAAAAAAATTTTTAAAAACCTAATTACCTCCCCCCGCCAAAAAACAAAACAAAACAAAATATTAAAACAACAACAACAACAACAACAACAACAACAAAAAGCTTCCGATGTCTTCCCATCTCATTCAGTCTTTCCAGCGGCCCGGAAGGTCCCACCAGACCCTGACAAGTTGTTGACTTCTCCGTTAGCATCTCCTGCCTCTCTGCCTTCTGTCCCTTGGCTGCTGCAAAGCTGAAAGCTGATGACCGGGCTGACCTCCTGCCTGGACAGCCCCACCCTCCTCAGAGCCTCGCCCTTACTCTTACCTCTGCCTGCAGGGTTCTTCCTTCTGATGCTGACATGGCATTTCTTCCTTATCTCCACCTTTCTTCTTTACTCCACCTTTACTTGGCCTCAATGAGGTCATCCTGACCAAGCAGTTTAAAATTACAGTGCTGCTTCGTTTGTCCTCTGTCCCCGGACTGTAGAAGGTAAGCTCCATGAGGGGAGGAAATTTTGTTTGGTTTTATTCATTGCCACAGCCCCAGTGCTCAGAGGAGAACCTACTTGTGAAGTAAATGTGGTAGATGTGGTATATCCTTGGCAAAATTGTTGGTTGTAATTCTTGCTGGACTGCCCTCTGTCACTTCATTCAAGCCTTGTGATGTCAACAACATCAAAATAATTATTAGGTATTTGATACTGGCTCAAAATTCAGACAGAATGACTCCTATCTGCAGTCACGAGCACTTTAGAAGTCTTCAATCTCCACTTGCATTTAGGTAATTTGATAGTTTTATTAGGAGCAGAATGAATTGGATGGCCAGAAATCTTATAAAGGTTTTCACTTGCTCTATCATTGTGTCTCAATGAGAATTATTATATAAAAGTATGTGTGCAAAATCCATCTACATTCTATTTTATATTATGATCTGAGAGGTTTTCTAGGATAATTCCAGTTTCTTATACTGCTCTTAAAGGCAGCTCATACTTACAGTAAAGTTAATTTAATGATTTTTTGCGATGAAAACTGTCCTTTATTCTCTTTGATACATATTTATATTATATACCTATATACATGCATACACACACTATGTATGCTTATGTATACTATATACATATTTTGTTTAAATATATTTCTCTGTATTGTGTATATATGTTTACATGTACTGGATGGGCGGATGGTTGATAGATAAACAGAGCAACTCTATCCCCAAACATCCTTATGTTCTTTTTTTTTTTCTGAACTAATCGGGGGTTAAGTTGTGTACCTCCTGACTGACCGTTCAGTACCTCATCATGCATCTCCTAAGAATAAAGACATTCTCCAACATGACCAGAATACTAAACTGTAATCAATTTTCCAGTTGTCTTTTGTGGCTGTATCTTTGGGGTTTTGTTTTTGTTTTTGTTTGAATTCAGGACTCAGTCTAAGCTTGTGCATTGCATGTGATGCCTGTGGCTCTTTATGCTTTTTTAAGTCTTCACATCACTTTCCTACCTTTTGTTCTTGTTTTGTTTTTCACCACATTGACTTCTCTCAAGATTCCAGGGTAGCTGTCTTGTAGAATGTTCCACAACTGCGTTTGACTGTTTCCTTAAGACTGAATTCAGGTTAAACATTTTTGGCACTGGTATGTCGTAACACGTACTCCTGACTGTATCATAGTATCAGCTTGTTCTCCTATTGGTAATACTATTTGATTACTTGGTATGGGTGGTGACTGCCAGATCTCTCTGTTACTGCCAGTGAAATTATTAAATAATCTGAAGGGTAACACGTTGAGACTGTGAACATCCCCTTTAATAATTTTTAGCATCCATCAATTTGCCAGAATCAATTACTCCAACTGGGGGTTTCAAACTGTTGATTTTTCTAACTTCATTATTCCTTCTACATTTTTTATCTAACTTTTTTTTTCTATAAAGGAAAACTCCTACCTTATCTCCCTTTTTTTTACAGTATTACCATGGGCTCATGGAACTTAATAATTTTTCCAACATAAATTCCAATATTACAGTCATTATTTATTTTTATGTTCAAGTTGTTCCAAACTGACCGATGAGAACCCCTCATGACAGCCTACACAATTTTTTTTTAATGATTATGGCTTTTTGTGCCTTCTTTTAAGAACTCTTAGCCTACAAAAAGGTTTTTAAAATATTCTGCTGCACATTCTTATAACAGCTTTATACTTTTAGTTCTTATGTTTAGGTCTGTGATCCATTTTGAATAATTGTTTGCATGGTGTGAATTAGGGTTTGAGGTTGATTTTTGTTTTTCTTTTCTCTTGTGATATCTAGTTGTCCCAGCGTCATTCTTTATTTTCCGTTTGGATTGTTTGGACATCTTTGTCCAAAGTCAAATGATCATATAAGGGCAGATCTGTTTCTAGGCTCTCCTTATGTTCCATTGATCTCTGTTTGTTGATCCTTATGCTGGTGCACACTGTCTTTAAGTAGTGGGTCTTCCAGTTTATGTTCATTTTCAAGATTACTTGAGTTATCCTTATTCCTTTGGCATTTCCATATACAAGCTTGATGAGGTTATGATTGGGATTGAGTTGAATCTATAGATCAGTTTGGGGAGACTTGAACTCTTAACAATGTGGATTTTTTCCAGTCCATAAACATTGTAATCTCTATTTATTTTTATCTTCTTTGATTTCTCTCAGCAATGTCTTACCGTTTTCGGTGGTGGGACCTTGCATATATTTTATTTGCTTAGTGTTTTATGTTTTTGATGCGATTTTAGATGCATTCCTACTGTCTCTTGGTTACTTTCTACTCCCAACTGCACAAAATGAAGGGCTGGTAAATGGGTGAATCACAACTCCTAAATGAGCTTTTTTTTTTTTTTTTTTTTTTTTTTTTTAAGTAGAGCAAAACTGATCTTGAGGCAGCATGATAGATGTCAGTAGAGACGTCTTTGTCCACTGTTCTCTGATGGGGCAGAGAGGTGTGGAAGAGGGGGAGGAGGCTAAAGCTGCCCTGAGAAAGCGACCCTTGAGCTGAGGCTCACTGGGATGAGGAAGAGCAACAGGGTTAAAGGAGAGTAGCGCTTCACATCAGGAGGAAAATACGGGCAGAGAGGTAGCTGAGAATGTGATTCCTTTAGGGAACTCCTTGGGATTTTTGTGGCGCTGAAGTGGTTCTGGAGAAGTAGGCAGAAGTAGGCCATGTGTTAGGTTAGGTAAGATTAAGGGGTCTGAGCTCTACCTGAAGGTCCCAAAAACTATTTAGTAAATGGTCTCATAAATCTCATTTGCTCCTCTAAAAAGTTTGCAGGTGTTGGATGAGAATTAAATTAGTTTATTAATACATTTCTTTTCCTTATGTGCCTTCACTTTCTTTGCCCATTATCTAATTGAGTTTTAAGGTTTTCATTACCTATCCTTCAACACTTTTTAAAGTTTTGCTTCTAATGTTCTTAAGTTTGAGAAACTTGATTTTTATATATTTAGTTTTGTTTCCCATTCTAAATTTTCTTAGAAAGAACTTCCTCATCCTCAAATCATGTGTTATGCACCTATAATTTCTTCTACTTTATCAACCGTGCAAATGATCTTTTATTAGTTTTTTAATAAAATCTTCAGTATATTTTGATGCATAAATTTCTTTCTCCGTATACTTGAATGACTGGTTAATAGTTTTATTCTTTTGCAACTGAATTTTGATGGTATCTCCATCATCTGTAGATATTTTTTGGTTTATATGGGTTTTTTCTTACAGGAAAGCTTAGGAAAGTACAGACCACGTGGTGGCTTATTGGTAATGAGTTTTCCTTGACCATCAGTGCCTTTCTTATTTTTAAATATTGAACTAATGCTTAGTATTTGGGAAATTTCCTATGACAGTTCAGATTTCTGGCTTCTACTGATAAATCAACATTGTGGCCCTTGTCTACATGTTTGTCCCCCAAAGATTGGGCACACACTCCTCTCCTGTTTGTTTGCCAATCGTTCCTCATCTCCAACTCTGATCATCAATTGCCCATTTTCCTTCAGCTTATTCTGTTTTTTTCTTATTATCACTTATATATATCCCTATGTTTCTTTCAAGCCTGGACAATAAGAGACTTGAGAGAGCTACATTTGAAGAAAAGTGGAAAACAGTGAAGGTCTAGGTGGAAATGAAGAGTCCCATAAAGTTTGAAGTTATGCCAGGCCCTCAAACTCAAAACCAGTCAAAACATACATAATTTCAAAACACTTTGGTCCAAATGAATTTTAAGTTGTGTTCATGCTTGCATTTGAAATTTAGTGAAATATTTTAATGGGTAAACAGAAATATTTGCCTTCCTATTAGGTTTTTTTTAAATGTGGGTTTTGACTTATGTTTGTGATGTTCCAGGAATACATTCTAATATGTGGGTCCTACTTGTGGGAGCTGTTGTGAGGCTTAACTGACATAGTGTGTGTTAAGTACCCAGCATTGTGTCGGACTCAGTCTCAATGTGAGGAAGCTGTTGATTTTGTTGTTATGTTAGTATAAGGCACACACCATCCATATTATAATAGCATGTTAGTACATGGGGTATGTTTATACTTTTTGTTCTTTTGTTCTTGTGTTGTGTGTGCTTGGTCAGATAATGTTAGAAGTATGCTAGATTTATTTAATGAGTTTCTGAAGTTTTTGTGTACGTATTAAAAACCTTTGCTGAACTACGTACCCTCCCCTGCTTTTTATTGAGTGTGAATTCAAAATCATACCCAAAGACTTAAGCAGATGTTGTATCACCATTGCATAGTCAAGTTCAATTATCATAGCTTTGTTCTGAGCTTGAAAACTGTGATGCACTTAGTCATTCTACTTAAGGAAAATTATTGATAATAACTTGCCAGTTTATAAAGAGATATTGGAAGAATACCACTTTTATATAAGTCTCTTTTGAAATGTTAGCACTTGCATACTTTATTTAATAGAGGATATGCTAATATTTTATTATGGCTAACCATACTAACATGGCCTCTGGGTGATACCTTTAGAAGTTCCTAAAGGGCAGTTTTGTAGGATAATACTGTTAAAGTGTCATCGGGTCATGTCTAGACATCAACCTTCCAAAAAGCTTCTCAGTGGCATCACACTGGTGACTTCATTAGGTTTGAGTCCAGCCCTCTTTCTTACGGACTGAGAAACAAACCTGGTTGGTCAGTTTCAGTGTCCGGAGCCCAGTGGAGAGTGGCTCTTCCTCACATGGGTGAACTCACATCTAAGAATCTGCCGTGAACAGCGTAACTGCCATGTGGACTGAATGCTCATTTCAGCCTAGCCAGTCTGTTGTTTCCCTATGACATTTTAACAAGAAGCACAGAATTGTGAAAGTTTGTGGGAGGTGGGCGGGGACTTACTAAATTGTTCAGGGACAAAAGTCACCCTAATGCCATCATACTAATCATAGGAATAATAATCGTAGGAATAATCTGGCCAGTGGGTTGGAGATACTTAAAATCTAACAGACGAGGCAGCCCCACTTGAAGAGGGCCAGGCTGGCCACAGCCGCCATTTACCTGTGACATTCCTTTTCCTGTGTTTTCCAGACTAGCTCACCCCCTTTCTGATGGGCACATTCCATCTTCACCTCTTTAGACCTGAATATACGTCCTGTCTACTTGTTCTTATTTCTTGACCTACAAACTGTTTTTGCTTCTTTAAGGACAGGGCACATCAACTCTGATTCATCATGTGTTGATTTTGTAGTTTAACTTTCAGAGGGCAGCATCCTTTTAATCATTTCAAAATTCTTTCCTTTTCTCCCCCTGATGAAGCCCTGATGATATAGGCAAATCTATAAAAAGCCTAGCAGAATTTCAGACATGCACATAGATCTTTTTTTTGTTTTTCTTTTTCTAAACATTTTTACTCATTTTCAGTTGGAAAATTAATAACAGTCTGCTGGCAAAATCTGACTTCTTGATTCAGGAAAGATTCTTTTTCTTTAAAGTAATACCAAACAATTGGTTGGTGATTTTATTTAGATGCTTTTAGAATTTTTCATTTATTACTTTGAAATAACTTTATTTTCTACACCTCTCTGTTCAGTAATTTCCTATTACTACAACTACTAATTTGGATGTGATGTGTGGGAGTTTTGAAATTTAATCCAGTAGTCCAGATTTTAGAAATGCTTTTCTAGACATGGTATTTAACTTGGAGTATATAAGGCATAAAGACAGCCAAGACAGTTTTTTTTAATGTTCTTTTTTTATTTGTCGTTTAAAAACAAACTTTGAAGAAGCAAAATCCAAAACTTGCCCTTTGCCTCTTGCAACATAAATTATGTACAGTTCAGAATGATCGCTGGTACAAAACATGCCAAGGACAGGGGCGCGGGGTGGGGAGGGAGAGAGGGCACTTTTAAAAAGGGGAATCATTTCATCCGCTGTTACGAAGGACCAACCTTGCTGTACAGGATACGCACAACACAAAATAAAGACCTGTTTTGAAATGTGAACATAATGGTGATGGACACTTGCCAAAGACCAGTTTGTTTGATCTTGATTTTATTAAACTTCCTGTAGTGCTTCATCGTGCTAGTTCTCCAGCCCAGGAAGCTAGCATGTTACACAAATGCATCAACTCCCTAACCCTGCCCGCTGCCAGTCTTTCTAAAGCCGCTTTCACTGGAGTTCTGCCAGGTCTTTCCTTCCAGAGTAAAATCAACATACCTGTAGCATCAGTAACAAGAAGTACAAGACAGTGATTCACACTTTGTTTTGTTGTTTAGAGCATCTTTACTATAAACCAACTTTAGGAGGTTTTAATAAGCAGCTCATTTAAGCAAACACTAAGTAGAAGTTTTTATTTTATGAACACCTGAATAATCAGTTGAATCTGACATGTAGAATTTCCAGGTCTTCTTAGGCACACAGAACTTTCCTCACCTCACGCTGGTACCTTTAGACTATGAAGGCTATCTTATTATGTGTTTCTGATACTCTGGGTTTGCTTCCTTCCTAAGGCTCTCTCTTCTCTGTGCATGTTTACTTTTTAAAGCACCTGTGTTTCTTAGTTGTTATGTCTCTCATCCTGACAAAATATTCTCCACTTCTAGCTGTTTCATTTTGTAACCTGTGGGCTCTGAACAGGACTTTTCAAAACCATTATAGACCAGGTCTCATAACACGTGGTGGCCCTGCGAGAGAGTAACCAGCTCGAGGTGCTTCCTGCCCCAAGAGAAACCCTGTCCCAGGATGGAGCGAGCACAGCTGAGGCAGCCCAGGTCCTCAGGGACTCTCAGATTCAGTGACTGCATCCTAGGGGCCATCTGAACACCTTCTGGCGTCCCTCCTGTTTCCTTCCAGGAATCAGGGGTGAGTGAGGCAGGGTGATGGAGAGGGAAGAAGTGGAAAACCCAACTTTCAACCTTAAGCTATATCTTGAAATCTCTTTAATATGGGGGCATCCTTATCATCCCCATAGCCTCAGCTGCTGCTTTTTTTGCTTTTTCATCTGTAAGCAAACATTTATAGGCAAGAATAATTTTGATAACAAAGATGAAGAAGGCTTTAAAACAACGTGATGAGACACAAGCTTCAGGTTTGTACTCTCTTTGCCTGTAAAACAAGGGCATTGGACTAGATCCAAGTGGCAGACTGAGATGCTTCCAGGCTGGGTCAAGCGTGAGGCCAAGTGCAGAGTCAGTGCTCCATCTAAGGAGGTCAGCAGCTTGCTGGCTTTATTCTCCTGGTAAGGGAATGCAGGCCTGGCCATCCTATGTGTTAACTTTTCCAGAGAAGCTGGACATCTGGAATTTTATATGAAAGTTCATTATTTAAAATGTTAGCAACTAGTTCAGAATCTTTAGAAACACCGTACAAGACCGAGCAAAACATGTCTGTAAGCCACATCTTGCTCCCCAGGCCTTTGGATAAGATGATGACTAAGGTCTTGCTGAATTAAATATTTTTAACGTCTGCTATTCATTCTCTCTCTCTGTCTCGGAGGGGAAAATGCAGTGTCCTGGCTGTGGCTTCTCCAGAAGTAATACGGAGAAGGAGGCTGGGTGCTTGGATCGAGAGACTTGGTTTGGCCTCCACCAGCAGGTGCTCAGAAGCCCTCTAGACTTGTCCTAAAAGAGACCTTGGGACTTGGGCAAAATGCTAGCATCAGAGCTCCTGTACCAAGCGTCCTGTTTCCCATCTGGGTGGTAGCAATTCCATGCTAAAGCAGATGGAACTGAAGTTTTGGCTCAGCTTTGCAACCAGCATGGGGACCAGTGCAGTAGCAGCATCCCAGAGATGTAAGCTAGTCTCTCTGGAATCAAAAGGATCTCAGGCTGTGGTTTTTGTTTTTTTCCACCTGGACAGGATATTATCATCATTTAGGAAGCTACCAGGAGAGACAAGGTAGAATTTTTCTCCAGTTCTAGTGGTGCGGCATTAAGGCAAGAGAATAGCAAAGAGAAGCGTTTGGGCTGAAGGACCGCTGCGGTGGCCTCAGGACAAGACCACCTGTGCCTGAGCTGTGCTGTGTCTGGAGAGCGACCTGTGGGAAGATAAGAATGAATTAGAAGTTGCTCTAATTGTAGAATCAGAGCATGTATTGGCAAAATTACTATTCATCAGTTAGCCTAATCTTTTTCACTAATTACAACACAGTAACTCAATCTCACCCAACTTCTCTTTGAGAAGCTAATGGAAGCAGCAGTCCCCCTTCCTAGAAAAATGCGGATAGGAAATATTTTAGGCTTTGGGAACCATATGGTTTCTGTTGTGACTGTTCACCTCTCTTCTCTTGGTGGGAAAGTGTCCATAGCAGTGGATACCAACAGAAGTCCAATAAAACTCCATCCGTATTCGGAAACAGGCAGTGGGCCATATTCCACCTACTAGGTACAGTTTGTTGCCCTCTGGTTTAGAACACAGAATGGTGCTGGCTGTGGTAGATGGGAATATTTGTCAGCAAGTATTCACTGACCTCCTCCTCCTCTTTGGGTGGAATGTGCATCCCAGCTCCATGCCCTTTGGGCTTGGCCTTGAGATAAACTTTGGCCACAGAGCACGAGCAGACGTGATGTGTGCAGAGATTTCAGATACGTTCGTGGGGTCTAGCTTGTCCCGTGTGCTCTTTCGACTTGCCATGAAGAGAACATGGCCCAGGTAGCCCTGGTCCCAGGACAAAGACAGACCCAACACATGGTTTGAGGCTGAGCTCTGCTCCCCGGAGGGGCCTGAAGTAGGGTTGCCAGTTGGGCCCAGACTACTTCAGGCCACCTGCAGACCTGTGAGCTTGAGAATAAATGTAGATTGTTTAAAGCCATTGAGTTTTGGGGGTTTTGTCATCACAGCAAAGTTGTAGACATTGCTGGCTAATACAGAGGACAGGTACCCATCTAGATAAAGCAATTACGATACGACTCTCTTTTTCAAAAACCAAAACAACCAAAAGGGGTTCTCATCTCCTTACACAAGTTCCAGAAAAAAAAAAAAAGGGGGATGTTTTCCTTTATTTTATTAATTCTCCCCCACCCCCCACTCCTCGCCACCTCTCCCACACCCCCCCATGCTTCTTCCATAGTTATAAACCCTGTATTATAGATTATACGGCTAATCAGGGCTTAACAACCTCTTCAGAGAGACGTAGTTTTCCTCAGGCCAGCCCCGGAGAGGACTCTGTACAAGAACTGGATGTTTAATACTTTCAAGTTCTATCTGGGAAAATGTCCAAGCTCTTCCACAGAAATGAACAGTGTGATCTCCTCAATTCACCAGAGATTTTGGAGAGCCTGCTCTGTGCTAGCCTCTGTGCTTGAAGCTAGACAGAATTTATTCTGTCCGTATCTGTTTTGTTCCCAGTGCGTGCTGGGTACCCTGCGGTGTTTGAGGTAGTTAGTTCCTGGGGACACAGGGATGTGTAAATCAAGTTCAGGGCCTTCAAGGAGGCCTCCAGCTAGCAGGAGAGGCATGCAACTAAGTGGATAATTAAGGCACAGTGTGATAAGCATTACCATCGATGGCGTATCTTTAGTCTGAGAAGAACTTGGAGGAGACGCACTGGGCCCTGCCTGGGGATTGGCACATGGGGAGCATTTCAGGGAAGTCTTCTGGAAGGAATTGACAGTTGAACTGAATCTTTCTGAGGGTATGGTTAGGGCGAAGTCCTGTAATTCTAGAATAGAAAGAGGCTGTAGAAGTATCTTTGTCTTTACACATTAAAAGGAAGCTCTCTCTTCCTTTTAAGATTTTCCTCTGTCCCAGACAGAGGTCAGTCTGGTTAGCCTCAAGCTGCTCTGGGTACTGAGTAACTTTATTATTGAAACTATTGCAAGTATCTGTACATTCTAGCTGATTGTGAATTAGTGCACATGTCTGAAAAATAATGTAATGATTCTCATTTCCCAAGTCAGGGGTGTAGCATTGGATGATGCCAGTTTTTAGTTTGAAACAGCCTCGGATGTCTAGGCTCGGTGTTTGGCTTTGTTGTCCTTTTCCATTCATGAGGGGTGGGCTCAGGAAAGGGGGAATGAGTGAGACTGATGTTCTTCCTAAAAGCAGTCCTCAGCTTGAATTGTGAATTTGTTGAATTTTCTGTACAGTTTAGTGGATTTAACTTGTTTATATGTCAATAAATTATCAAAAAGTGAGTACAGCCATGTTAGTGCTACTCAGGCCAAGAAATACGACTTGACCAAGCTTGTGCCTTCTAGTCACTTCTTCCTCCTTCTCAAAGGCAATCACTGACCCAGTTTCTAATGACGTAGATCAATTTTTGCCTTGAAGGTCTACAGTTAATTTCCATTAGATTTCCAGAAGTAGGGCTACTGGATCAAGGAATATGAATATTTTACAGTATGCTACTTCATATCACCAGATTGCTTTCCAAAATGTTATGTTATGAAATCACCACATTGTATGAAAATGGGGAAAGGACTTCTGTTCCCAATTTTGGAGAGGGAGAGAAACAAAGGTCAGGTGTAAAGACATGGAGTTCTGGACTGTGAATAGGACCCGATGGGACCCTGTTACTTTTGGGAAATTCCAGCAATGTTTTGAAATTATATTTTACCCACCTTGAAAATGTTCTTTTTGTGGACATTGCCAGTCATTGTGGCACAGAGACTAGCACAGAGCAGGCTCTCCAAAATCTCTGGTGAATTGAGGAGACCACACTGTTCATTTCTGAGGAAGAGCTTGGATATTTTCCCAGATAGAATTTGAAAGTATTAAACATCCAGTTCTTGTGCAGAGTCCGTGGTGAGCCATGCACTGGTTCTTGAGATCTGGACGCCCAGTGGCACACATCACATTGGCCACAGAAAGGCATGTGAGTTCAGTAGAGCCAGGGGATATACTCCTCCCCCAGGGAGAGGTAGCATAGGAAGGGAAACTGGAATATTTGGCAAACAAAAGTACCATCCACCGTACCCTCTATTTGATGACTTTGCCTCATCCGTGAGGAGATGAGATCGGTGAGATGGCCAGTCTTTTACCTTTATTATAGAAGCACATGCGACCTTGTGGGGAGGGGTTCCTGCATCTCCAAATGGGACTGTGACTGTTGCCACTACCAGTGGGGTATGTTTGTTTGCATGATGGTAACCTTTTGGTGCATGCATACTTCTTTTCCAAGAAGAGGCCCAGAAACATGCTAATTCATTTAGAGGTAATGGAAATGCTAAATTCGGTTTATTAGATACCTGTGGTGGAAAGCAGTTCCTCTTGAGGAAACAGGTTTTTTTTTATAGCCAGTTTGCAGGTTCTGGTTGCATGCCCTCTGAGCAGCTATTCAGTAAATGTTTTCCCAGTCCATGGGTAAGGACACTTACAGAACTGTAGAGGTTTTCTGTCTGGCACAGGAAGGGAGCTGGCTTGGCTCGTTCACCCAGAGGCTTGCCCCAAAGTTACCCGGCACCTTTGTGTTGTGGTTCACAGCCAGCCTCTACTGTTTACTACCTACTGTAAATTTGCATGCTGTCTTTATTAACCGTCTTTTCTGTAACAGTTTTTTTTTTTGGTAGTATTGATTGATAACATGAATAATTGCTCCTCATTTTGCTTTCTCTTTATGTCTTCCTCAAGACATAACATCCTCGGTTAAGATGCCTGAATGCTCAAATCAGGGAACGGTGCACAGTGGTGGGGGTAGCACTGTGGTAGCGGTGGGCTCTGATTTAACGTGGTGTCTCTCTTTTATTCCCCAAAGATCTCTTCCCTCTAGGGATGGTGAAGTTGGAAAGAGGCTCCTTTAACCCTCCTGCAGGATGAACCCCCTGCCAGAAGACGTGGAGAACGCTCTCACTGGGAGTCAGAGCTCTCATGCCTCTTTGCGCGACGTCCATTCCATCAACCCCACGCAGCTCATGGCCAGGATCGAGTCCTACGAAGGAAGGGAGAAGAAAGGCATATCTGATGTCAGGAGGACTTTCTGTTTGTTTGTCACCTTTGACCTCTTGTTTGTAACATTACTGTGGATAATAGAGTTAAATGTAAGTGGTTTTTTTTTTCTTTTTCCATGATGTTACATGAATTGTTTCCAGAAACAGAAAAAAACGGTCTTCTTATTTTTCTCCTCACTTCTGTCTCATTGTAGTGAATTCCATCTTTTTGCAAATGAGGCAACATTGGTCTTCTCTGGCTGACTTGGGCCTTTCTTGTTTTTTACTATATTTGTTTAAAACACACCTGGTTAATTTAAAATTCATTTCGCACATATAAAAGTTGAATCCATGATATTTTGCTCTATAACAGGAGTTGGCAAACTGTAGTCTGAGGGCCAAATTCAACTGGCTTGTTTGTATAAATAAAGTTTTATCAGAACACAGTCCTGCCCACCTGTTCGCATACTGTGTGACTGGCTTTTGTGCCAGTAGTTGAGTAGTTTTGACAGAGTCCATCTGGCCCACAAAGGCAAACTTTTTTTATTCCCTGGCCCTTTTCAGAAAAAAATTGCTGATCTTTGCTTCCAAAAATGTAGCATGCTTCTGGAATATGTTTTAAATGTTGCGTCTCCTTTCTAGTTCCCACAGTTAAGTTTTTTGTTCTATTTTGGTTTTGCTAAGGGGACATCTGGATCCCAAATTTAAGATTTTGCATGTCATTATTCTTTATTTTTTTGCAAAGGTATTATTTATTCATATTTTATCCAGAAAAATCCTAGAGACATTTGGAAGTTTGTCTCTATTTTGTTAGGTTTATGCAGTTCTGTTGCCAAATAATTGTCTAGACCAGTACTGCCCAGTAGAAGTATAAGGCCTCACATGTAATTTTAAGTTCTCTAGTTGCTACATTTAATAAAAGTAAAAATAAGCAGGTGAAATTCATTTTAATAATATGTTTTATTTTTACCCAGTGTGTCTGTTTTCTCCAAAGCCTCAGCTTTGACTGGGTACATTCCTTACCAACAATTGGTGAACTCTTCCAGAATACTTCCTCCCAGGCAAAAACTGTCTATTTCCTTCACTTTCAGCAGTTCTTTTCTTTCCAAGAAATATCTGCAAAGGCTTGGGTAGCAATAGTTGTCAGCTATTGTTTATTGTTGCAGTTACTCTTTGCTAAACACAGTGCCGGTGCTTTATAAGAAATTTATTAAAATAGAGAAAAAAATGAAAAGATACTGAGATGCCTTTGGAAAATGATTTTTAATTTCGCTTTATAATAGAAAGAGTCAGCGTCTTAATCTAAACTGATTAATATTCTGATCCAAAACAGCAATTTTAGTTCTAGATTCTAGACTCTTAATAATTAGGGTCGTTGGACTCAATTTAATTTCATCATGAATTCTAATAGAAGAATAAAGCTATTTATGAAAGCAGATATGTACTTATAGTAGAAAATAAGATTTGTCCTCCAATCAGGGTAATACGCAACACGAATCTACTGTTAAGTTTCTTTTTACAGATTTTCCTTCTGTTAATCTAGCACTGTGGGTTTGCCTTATTTTTATTTAAAACCAAATAAGTCAGTGATATGACAACAGTAATTTAAAGTGTTTCTTTTTACTGTTTGTTGCATATGTACACATTAAAGAAAATACTGAAATTGATGTCTATTTTAAAGGAGTAACGTGTTTTCAAAACTAGCAGCTGTAGAATGAGAGGTGGAAAGGAAATGCATCTTTTGACAGGGAAGCATAGCCGCCGTTTGAATGAAGCACACTTAAAATTATTGTGTGACAGCAGAAAACCAAGGAGTTCGTTGGTTTGCCGCTGATGCGACCACTGAGTGCGTTTAAGTGAGGGAAGCCCAGGGGTGGAGCTGTGGGGGGTCATGGAGCTACTCTTCTCACTTCCCTCCTTTTTCACTGCTTTGAGGAACTTGAAATGGAAGCAAAGTAAGTGGGCAGTACCCTGTTTTGTTCATCAAAAGGGATCTGTCTACATCTGCTTGAAACTTGTTATAAATGAAAAATCACCAGACCTCGCAGTTAAGAAATGTGTCTTGATCCTCACTTTTCCACCAACTGCCAGTTTCCACAACTGTAAAAAGAAAAAAAAAATCATACAAGAATGTGTATCTATAAGATCATCTGTCATGTCTTTCTCAGCAAGGCTATTTTTGTTTTTGAACATTTAATTTTCTAGTTCTGTTTGTTTTGAATTGTCAGTCCTGACCTGGGTTTTTTATGACACTCTGTACCATCCCTTTTCTCTTGTCTTTCTCTGTAAATCTCTATAATCATTCAGATCCATCATGATTTTTATATGTCTCTGCATTTACTGATGTCAGGACACAGGCTTCTGATTCCGGGGTTGCAGGCTCTACAAAAAGATTTAAAGTTTGCCTCATGGTGTTGGTCTTTAAGAGAGGAAAGAAGTCACATTAAAGGGAGCGTAGACCTTCCAAGAGCATGGGGACCCAGCTGTTCTGTGCAGTCATAGCAATCACCAAACTCTTTTGCCTTTGTGTATGGCTTCCAACTCAGCCGCCTTTCCTCCTGGCCGCAGGGAGCTGGCCGGCACCCACCCTGCCTGGAGTGCAGGGACCCGGCCAGCTGGAGAAGCCTGAGGGCACCTTGGTTTCCTTTTCCTCCTGGCCGACCTTGGGGCAGCTGAGTTCTTCAGCGCCAGTTGCAAGGGTGGTTCTGGGGTTCTGTCTCGGGCCTCCCATTGCACCCTTGAGTAGACTGATTTCCCACATTGGACCTGGAATTCCTCAATGGCTTGATTTGCCTGAGGACTCACTTCCCCTCCAGACTCTTCCCCCAGGCTCTTAGACTGATAGACCCAAATGGCCGTAGAAGTTGCTTTTTCAGCTTTTGACCCTTCAGTTGAGATTCTGGTTCAAGAAAGGCCTTTATCAATGCTTACTGTTCATGTTATTTTCTAACTGCTGTACTAGAAAGTGTCAGAATGTTTCTGATTTACCCTGGAACTGTCCATTTACGTTCTCTGGGCTTTTGTTTCTCAGTCAGTTAACTGAGCTGATACCTGTCTTGCCTTCTTTGTGAATTCTTGTGAGGATCAAATAAAGAGACATATACAACAGCCCTTGGCCGTTAGGAAGCTCTATGCAACTGTAGATTATGTCATTTACTATTAACCAAAGTAAATTTTACCCAGAAGGAGGGGAAAAAAAAGTTGGTTATTATTCTCTTGCTGTTGTTACACATATTTCAAGTATTTATTATCCCACTGATTCTGATTCCGATTTTATTACCCATTGTCACTGTGTTCTGTCATCAAACTGTGATGACCAATGGTAACAAGTTCATTCAGGTTGCAGGAGGTCGGTGGGTTGGAGTTATCTGAGGAGTGAGTGGAGGAGATGGACTGAGTTGGGTGTGGAAGGATGGGTGGAATTTGGAAATAGAAGGA
This sequence comes from Camelus bactrianus, assembly GCF_048773025.1. Classification (NCBI taxonomy): domain Eukaryota; kingdom Metazoa; phylum Chordata; class Mammalia; order Artiodactyla; family Camelidae; genus Camelus; species Camelus bactrianus. The sequence goes on from NC_133545.1 coordinate 79,061,796, forward strand.
TGATCTGGGATTGGGATGTGGGAGCAATAGGAAAAGGGTTTGGAGATGAAGGTCAGCAGAAGCACTGAGACAAGAGTGTGTGTGTGTTTTGGAGGGAACAGGGCTGATGCAGAGAAAATACTAGGCTGGTTAGAAGGTCAGGTTTATCTATAGGAAATGAAGTGCATAGGTAAGCCGGCTCTAAATGATTAACATTCTTAAAGAGCTACATGGAAGCGTTGGATCTCCTGCAGTCGTGAGCTGAAACAGGTTCTAGAGCAGATCGGAAAACATGGTTGTGAGATCTTCCAGAAGGTAGTGACTCGCTTTCGATATTACACCATGACCTGCCTGCTGTGCCGACTCGGATGCCTAACTCAGCCTGCTCCCCGGCAACGCATACACACACCCACCCTACTTCCTTGCCTCTTTCTTGATCAGTAAACAATGTTCAAATGCTCAGGCCAAAAATGAGGACTCAACCTGAATGGATTGGCTTGTTTGTTTAGTATTTCTCATGCCCCACATCTAGTCTGAAAGGAAGTCCTGTCTAATCCACCCACAACGCAACGCAGTCTTCTCTTCAATCCTACTGTCGCCACCCTCAACCGAGCCAACATTGTCACTCATCCATCATTTACTATGACTTTGTCACATATGATTGTAGGTCTGGTCTGTCCCTTATTTAGTTTAAATATAGATGTATAAATTGATAAAAGTGCAGAATTTTAAAATGCTCGGAGCAACATGGTAACTGCTGTCACTGATAGTTGCTAAGAGATCAGGGGACCTGTTGGCCTCTTGGTCTTCCAAGACCCAAAATAGTGGAGAGTGATCAGAAAGTAGGGGGAGCCCTAGATAAATGCGAATGGTCTTTAAAAAAGCACGTTTGTATGATTGAAGACTTTCTCTGACAAGAGAAGAAACGTTTCCATAGTGAACATTTTGGTTTGCCCAACTGTGAACTGCAAAAAAGGCACTGTTCTTCCTTCTACGTTTACATTTGTTGAGTAAATGAATTCAGAATCGAAGTGAGAAGTGCTCTTCAGCATCCTTCTATTGGAATGATGAGGGTTCTTTTCTTTCATATTTTAACACTTCTGGATTCTGAGACGACAGACAGAAAAGTGTATACAAAACCTTACTTGCATGCGCTCTCGTATTATTTTTACACATAAAATCTGTCCTCATTTTTACCCCTTACTCTCCTCCCTAGGTGAACGGAGGTATTGAGAACACATTAGAGAAGGAGGTGGTGCAGTATGACTACTACTCTTCTTATTTTGACATATTTGTAAGTATTTTCTGTTTTCTGTTTCAGTTCAGATGTGATGAAACTAACCAAAAGGCAGATTTGCTATCAACAGACCTCAGATTCTATGCCATTCTTTTTGTCCTCTTTTAAACATTATCTTTTCTTTTCCCTTATTACTGGCCCATTCAGTGTTCTCTCTGTCTCTGTCTAAGAAATTGTCTGGCCATCTCAAGGAAAGGAAAGATTACAGAGAGATACGGGGTCTCAGCAGAAGCTGTTCTGATTTTCCTTTGTTCTTGAAAATGGCTGAGATAGACGTCATGGACACACCCTAATCACTGAAAGGAAGTCACCTCTACATATAATAACACAATGAAAATGCTATTCCTTTTCTGTCTTGAGATAAATTTCTGAGTATATCTTTAGTAATAATTCTGTTTCACTTTTCAATAATAGGAATTTTTGAGAAAAGTGATTTATTGATCATCTTGGGAAACAGTCAGCTGTAGAATTACACGGGTGCAGTCATCTGTAGGTGAGGCGTTCACTTCAAACGAATGCTTGCAGCATGTTTCTAGGACACACTGTGACTCAGATTGGGTTTGATACATCTCTGTGGTATGTCTTTTCGGTTGATAGTGTCTGTAAGTCAGACTGTAACATTGTGTTAGTCACAGCATAGGCAAAGTTCATAAAGAATTCGCCCCAAATTCAACTACTTTATTTACTATGTTTAGAAGCTGTATGAACAGTGGTTAAGAGTAGGACCTTAAAGTCAGAAAAACCTGGATTTGACCCACAACACTATCACTGATTGTCTGTCTTTGACTGTCTCTAGGTCTAAACTTTAGTTTCCTCATATGTGAAATGAGATCATCGTCGTTCTGAAAAGTAAATGAAATAGTACGTGGAAGACACTTGGCCCAGTGCTAGGTACATCCTGGAAGCTCAGAGACTCACCTGCAATCACTGTTACCATCATCATTGCTTTTGGTAGAGAGTATTAGTGATTATAGTTTCTAGTGTGTTTCAGACTACTCTAAAAAGTCTTGTTTTGTTTGGTCTTTCCCACACATGCTGCAGAAGCGAGTATAAGGAGAGATGGAATTCTCAGGAAATAGAGATCAGGGTTCCTTGTCATCACCCTCTTCTAAACTGAGTAATTCCATTTTCTTCTGTACAGTATGTTAGAGTTCCAATAAGACTGAGTTGCAAAAGCGTTCAGCTGCTACAGAATATTTGGAAAACCACTGATAGAACTTAATCCCCTTTTGCAATTGAAGAAACCGAGTCTGCTGGTTCAGTGCCTTGACCTGCCCAGGCCACAGAGCATGCTAGATCCCAAATCTCTTGATAATTCTTTCTTGTAAGACTATTGACGTAGAATAACAAAATTTGATTTCTCTTTTTCCTTTCATTTCCCTTGCTGAATTTATCTTAAAACAGCCTGAGCCAGGAATTGCCAGGAAGCCAGCTTAGTCCCTTGGCCAGATCTCCAAGGGCTGTCTGTATGCCATGCTTAAGGAGTTGATGGCGCTGGACAAATAGGTGGGGCCCTTTAGCTCAGATTGGGAAGACTGTCATGCCTGGCCTTGGAAAGGGGCACCGCCTCCGGGAAACCTTGGGATCTTGGAGACTTTGAGATGGAGGGGTAGAGACTTAACTACTTTTGCCAAGTCCAGGATGCAGAGATAGAGCTATGAGAAGTAGAGAATAAATGGTTAGCAGATTATCGGAAAACACATTTTTAATGAAGGCAGCAGATTAAAAACAAATGTAACTGCGAACTTCATGTACGTAAAAGGACCTTAAGTGAGGTCATCTAGCCAGTGGTAGCAAAGAAGTTGTCGGGCTCCAGCCTTTCAGCAGTTTTGATTAGTGAGGAACTTCTGGCAGACCCCCTACCCTGAGGCATTGCTCAAGACCCACTTGACTTCCGTCTGCTCAGAATAAGCGTATTTTCCAAGTAAAATTGGTAAAATTGCATTCTATGTCAGTTCCTTAATAGATGAGAATTTTGGAAACAGCTGTGGCATAGTGGTTAAGAGCCTGGTCTTTGGAGTCAAGCTGCCTGGGTTCAGATCCTGGCTTCCTCACTGGGAGTTGTGTGGCCTCAGACAAGTTTTCTATCCATCTTATGTGTGTACTGGCATTAATGATAGTTGACTCATGGGGTTGCTGGGGTGGGGATTACACGGGGTAATGATGCACATAAAGGGTTTCAGAGGAGTCCCTGAACCACCCTGAAAAATCAGAGGATAGCCCCTGGGACAGCAGAACCCTCACCACACCCCAGAACCCAGAGCTTTACAGTGGACTTCGCTGAGAATCTGGCATCTTCCAAAAGTGAGTGTTTGTACCTGGCATGGAAAAGTCAACTTTGAAAGCATTTTCTCCCACCTTCAAAGGGTATGAGAACATATGTAGACTCCAATAGAAAAGAAAAATCAACATCGAACTATATGTTCTTTTGTTGGTAATGGGCATTTAATTTGAATCCCTGTTCGAATGGTATTCCATAAATTCTAGAACAGAGATCCCAAATGCTGATCTGTCAATCAGGACCAGTCTGTGGCAGTCCTAAACCAGAATGATGAAGACACTTTGGTGGGTTCTTCATAAAACCGAATTACTTCACTTTTGTGTGTGTATCTTAAAACTTATCTTTTTTTTTTTTTATATATAGCTTTTGGCGGTTTTTCGATTTAAAGTGTTAATACTTGCATATGCTGTGTGCAGACTGCGCCATTGGTGGGCGATAGCGGTGAGTATGGTCGGTGAGTGGTTCATCCCCTCCAGGGCTGAGGCTCACGGCAGGGCTGAGCTGAGGGCAGACGAGGTTTTCATCTGGGTTGAATTCCACTAGCTTCTCCCCGGTCCCCTTCCTCCACACCTCAGTAGGTTTAACTCTCCGGGGCTTCTTTCCAGTGGTCATGAGTAATTAGCTTTGTCTCTATGGAGACTTGAGACAGACAAGGAATCCAGAGACCCAACAATGACTGTTGGCCAAGCACCAACCCACCCTCTACCTAATTTTGCAAACAGGAGATGAATTCAGTCCCTCTGTCACAGAGGCACTTGAACAGTTTCCTCTTTGGTTGAAACTGCTTGGTGATTTTTCTGCTTCTTTTGATCACTGCCTTCCTCACTGTTTTATCCACCTCCCTCCAGGCTTCCAGGCAAAAACTCGTGTGTCCCTTTTTATTGTTGCCTCCGGGTTTCTTGAAGGCAGTGGCGTTTTTACTCAGCTCTGTGTCCTTGCATCTAGCCCAGAGCTTTAGCACATGCTGTTCACCCTCAATAAATGTTTATGGACTGAAACAAGAACTATAAGCAACTCTGCCTGAATTATTTTTGCCATTTCTGCAGACGTCTGAACACTCACCCTTGTGAGAGCTCTGACGAGGCAGGTATCTGGGAGGCATGTTGACATCTCAGACGGGAGAGACACGGTCAGGAATAACCTGGAGTCCTGCTTCTGGAGCGTGAGGCCTCGGTCTGAGTGGGGCCCATTGCGGGCTTGTCCAGCTGGGCATGGCATTGTGCTGCTGTCCCAACAGAGAGTCCGCCAGAGGCCACCTCTGCCTGGGCCATCTCTTCTGAGCATCCCCAGAACCCCAGGGCTGCCATCAGACCATCTCTTGAGCCCAGGCTCACATTTCACGGATGGAGGCTGACAAATTTCAGCCAGGCTTGACTTCCTTTCCTGAAGACGCTTTTGCTGACCCCACATAGCTGTAGTGAGTGTCCCTCGCCCATTTTCTAAAGCAGTCCCTGTTTTGGACATTCTATTCCGGAGTCTCCAGAATGTGCACTAGTATTTGCCAAACCGTCTGTCGCAATGTTTGTTTCAGCAAAGTGGTTGACACGCATTGAGAGTTTTAAGAAAGTTTCTTCAATATCTACTTGCAAATTATCACAGGTCAGATGTAGCATTTTATTGTTTCTGATTCTTGTTTTTCAAAACATGTGCAGAGAGGAGCCAGGCAGCTGGAAGGAGAAGTCAGCTGGTCCCTAAAGAACACTTAGTGTCAGCCTGTAAAGTTAATTAGCATCCGAATGTAAGATGCCTCCTCTCCTGTGTGTGTGTGTGTGTGTGTGTGTGTGTGTGTACACACATGCGTGTGCTTTGCTAACAAAACTGACTGCAACTTTGTTAATACTGTCTGAACGTGATGTCTGATGTTTCCCTGACCTCCTTGCTGGCACTTACTTCAGTCAGGTTTCACATGGCCATGGATCTTAGTTAGAGGATGGAATGACAGGGCCCAGGTCCTGTGGAGCTATCCCTGGGGAAGCTCTACCGCTGTATTTCAATGGTCCCTTCTGTGCTGATAGCATCTTTGCATGTGGCACCCTCTAGTGGACAAAATTTAGCTTTCCACCACACCAGTGTGCTAAGACATGGGTTAAGGGAAACCTCAAGCTGCCAGGCAGGGCTTGTGTGCCCCGTGGAAGCCCACTTTGCCTCAGTCTGCTTTCGGGGATAGAGGTTGGGAGACGTGGGAGGGAGCCCAGGCGGACAGAGCCTTTCCAGGCATCGCCTGCTCCTGGCTCAGCCAGGTCTCTTGCATGAGGTAGGTGTTCACAGTGTAAAGCATCTAATTTGAATGGTACTGGATTATTTGTCTTTCAGTTGACGACAGCGGTGACCAGTGCCTTTTTACTAGCAAAAGTGATCCTCTCAAAGGTACGGCCCTCCACTTTTTCTGCGTGGTGGCTGCCACCTCCTGCCAGGTGAGCTCCCGGTAACGGCCTTTCCCTCTGCTGTCCCGTCTGTCCTTCCAGCTCTTCTCTCAAGGGGCTTTCGGCTACGTGCTGCCCATCATTTCCTTTATCCTCGCCTGGATTGAGACGTGGTTCCTGGATTTCAAGGTGTTACCTCAAGAGGCAGAGGAAGAGAACAGTAAGTTTGGCTCCGAGGGGGCCTCCTGAGAGCGGCCGGGCGCAGAGGAGGGGCTGCAGGTGTCCGGCTCCAACTGGAGCTCCAGGTGGGGTTGGGCAGATGGCATGTCTCCATTCTGCAGGGGCAGGAGACATCGGGAGGGGTGGATGGGAGGGCAGGGGCGGGATGTGACTCCTCACTTCAGCTGTCAGGCTAGACGTCCCTGGAAGGAAGTGGGGACGCTGGTGGAAAAGTCATTCCCAGGGCAACAGCAATAGCCAACACCTCCTTCTCCTCCGACAGGTGCACCTTTTCTCCCTGTTTAATAGTGGCCGGAGGGCACTAAGCGTTTTGTGCCGAGGTAGCAATTCTAAATAGAAGTCAGCATTTCTCTAAGGTCTCATGTTGCTGTCCATGCAGCAGGGGGTGCCTTTGAATGGGCCATCATTTGAGCAGCTGAGAGCTGAGGGGGGACTGTTGATGGGTTGATGATGGAGTTGGAGTTCAGAGGAGGAAGTTAGCAAGCCAGAGAAGTGTCCACCCATCTCAGGCTCTCCCCGTCCTCCACCGAGGAGCAGAGTGGTAGCTGGCATTGTGTGATCGTGAGTCCTGTCAAAGCTCTTATCATCTCCGGTTGTGGCTGGTATTAACTGGGAGTCCAAAGGATTTGATTGAGCTTTAGGATGAATTCCTGGGCTGGAATTCTCTGCATGATGGCCTTGGTGGAAGCCCACCCATCCCACCTGCCCTCTTGGGGGTGATAAGGTCAAAGCTTGATCCAGAGACCCAGGCAGTTTCAAGACATGCTGCTTTTATGCTCTGTCAATCACCTGGCTGAATTTGCCCTGCATAATAGGGAAGACAAATTTTTGTATGTCTTATAGAAAGTTAAGCATAATTACAACCTTGAGAAACAGCAGAAGGAAAAATAACCTTGCAAGTGGTTTTCTTTTTCAAAATCTCATTTACAAAGAAGAAACCCATAAGAAAAGAATTATAGTTTAACATAGATTCTTTCTTTTAAAAAGTTATTTATTTATTTTAATTTTGCGGGGGAGGAAATTAGGTTTACTTATTTATTTATATTTAGAGGAGGTACCGGGGATGGAACCCAGCACCTTCTGTGTGCTAAGCATGTGCTCTACCACTTGAGCTATACGTTCCCCCAACAGTAGCTTTTAAAACACATTAATCAGACCAAGATTCATCTTCTGTCATGTGCCCTCCGCTCCTTTGTGAAAATGTAATGTGGAAAAGGGACAAAGCTGATGGAAGTCACTTTTGAAAAAATTCTATATAAACATCAAACTGAACTTTACTGAAGGCATAGCAGCTATTCGTGGGACTGCAGCTTGAATGCTTCTGTGATTAAACCACATTCAGAGTAACTAATAAAGCAGAACAAACTTAAGGAAAATATTTAAAGCAGCATTGATTTCCCCTGTAGCGTATATGACACGCATACCTGGCACCTGCTGTCTGGCCCAGGGCTCCCTGCAGCTTGATCTCAGTGTTAACCCTGCTCCAGCTGGAAGAACTCATCGCCGATGGTCACCTGCTAGTGTTTTTATGCTTTATGTCTGGTATTGCTCTAACCAAATGCAGACTGTAAGCCATTTGTGCCAGCTGACCAGGTTTTTTGGTTTTGCTTTGTGCTTTGGTTTTGATCTTGTGGATTTCGATAGGGAAGTAGGTATTTCCAAGGGGAAGAGGCTATAAATCCTGAACCAAAGAATCCCATAAGTAACAGGAAGCAATTTTTTTAAGCTAGTTGGAATCTGTCCTTACAGCGCTAGTTCGTAGCTCATTAATACAACTTACTTTCTGATTGATTTTCGAAGTACCTCTTCTTGCTAAGTGTTTTTTAAAATGTGATAATAACACCCTTTTATTGTATTTAACTTTACCAAGAGGCTCCCAGAACCGTGACGTCATTCCCAGCAGCTGAGTTTCTTCTCTTCTAGGACTCCTGATCGTTCAGGATGCCTCGGAGAGAGCGGCGCTTATACCTGGTGGGCTTTCTGACGGTCAGTTTTATTCTCCTCCTGAGTCTGAAGCAGGTAAAAAAAAAATGTGACTTATCATTTGTGTTTCTGTCCATCATTCAGAAGCTTGGCCCTTCCCCCCTCCCCACCTTCTACTTCCCAATACATTGAGCAAATACATAACACACCAGGCATTTAGGATGTGAATATAACCAAGACATGATCTCGATGTGCAGCCCGAGGTGAGACACAGAGATGTAGAAATAAACATAATAGAGGGTCTTAGACACCGGAATGTGGACGGGGAGGGTCTTGATGCTCTCTGTGTTCCGTCCTCCCCTAACTGGCTGTCCACCAGGACTCCCTTTGTCTGAGAACGCCAGCACCGCCTCCCCAGGTGCCCGAGTCAGAATCCAGCGCCTTACTGGGGACATCACCTTCTTCACTCACCAGCCGTTTTGATCCTCCTTATTTCTGTCTCCATTATTTCATTTAAATTGTATCTCTTATGATCATCTCTAGCCTCAGTTCAGCATTTCTTATTTCCATGTCTGCAACAGCCTCCTGACTGTCCACCTCAGTCGCCTTCTCCCACCCAGCCACAGGAATGCCGTGTTAAATAGAACAATCCCATTGTTCTGGGAGTTCCTCGTGACCACCCTGTGATGTAAAAGCCTCATTAGCCCTGTTTTAGAGATGAGCAGGCTGAGGCCCGGAGAGGAGGTGGTTCGTCCAGCATCACACAAAGAGTAAGAAGGTGGAGCTAGGATTTGAACCCCAGCTCCTGTACTAGAGTCCACAGTCATAGCTGATAAATACACAGCCTTCCGGTACTCATGAAAATGCAGAGTTGACCATGTTACTCCCTCTCCTAAAAGCCTTCAGCGGCACAAAGGATTAAGGAAATCATTGGATCCTTAGCCTGGCACAAAGCACCTCTGTGTCCACCCTTACCCAGTTGTCCAAGCTTGCTTCTCATCCCTCACCTTGTGTTCCGTTCTCAGCTCTCTGAAAATACACCAAAACCCTCAATCCATTGTGCCCCTTGTTGGTTGCACCCTTGACGTGACCCTCTGCGCTCCTAGTCTCCACTCACGTTCAGGAGGCTTCTCCCGACCCCCAGCCCCACCCCGGCTCCCGGCAGGCATAGGAGGTGTGTCTTTTGCCTCATGCTCACCAGACCTCTCCCACGACTCTGCTCTCCCGTACTGACCGGCCTGAACTGATTGTCTTTGCCAGTGACTTGGTCTGTTTCTGCCAGTGGAACGGAAACTTGAGTTAGAGGCTACATAGTTTTTATTCCCAGCATCACACTTAGTAAATACTTTAAAATGCACACACACACATACACACACAATATAACAGAACAGACTCCAGGCAGAAAGAGCCACGTGGATGTCCCGGGCCCAGCAGTGTGGCATAGCGTATCAGGGAGTCTCGAAGCAACTGACGTGCTGGACGATAGGGGTTGAATCTAAAAGCAGTAAAAAATACAATCATGTAGAGTCAGATGAAACAAAGATATGGATTAGCAGAAAAGCTATTTCTCAGCCAGCAGAAGCTAGAATAAGTATTAAACTTTTCATTGCCTCACTGTAAGGACGGTTTCATCGAGATTTTTGTACATCACAGGGCTAGTTCTTTTTTTTTTTTTTTTTAAAGTTTGCAAAAAGCTTTTGTATAGCTTAGATTTTCCTAAGACTAATAAAATTTCTTAGCACTAATGTACTTTTTAATTAGAAGTTCCGAACACAGGATGACATGAGTACCACTGGAGGCATTTTTCAAAAGTAATCAGTTGGCCTCATCCTTTGACTTTTACCACCACCTAGTGGCATTTGGAAGCATTACCACTTCATTGAATTAGGAAGCCAAACAAAAACACTTGCAGTGTCCCGCTGGGTGGCTGCCTTGTGTAAGACAAGGTGCAGATTAATAGTGAGCAGAGTATTCAAAGTGATTTGCTTTATTATAGTATTATAGGTTCATTGTCTGAATGTTCAGTGTAAGAAAGAATCACAATTAAAGACTATTCTTGGAATTCGTGTGCCTAGAAAAGATTTTCCTTTAAAGTAAAGCTTTCTCATTAGGTCAGCGGACAAATGTTAGAAGTCTTTCCGCAGCAGAAGCTAGAAGGTTTTCGCCCTGACGCAGCGCTGATTGGCCCCTAGTACATAAGAGGACATCTGGGGCCTGCCTTGCCTGTTGGCTTTTGTCTGTCTTTCTTTAGCACCTAGTATACTGCCTGGCACGTAGCAGACCTGTTTTCATCCCAATTTTTATTATTTCCTTTATTCTGCTTGGGTTGGGTTTAGCTTGCTGTTCTGTTTCGTCATTGATTTAAGATCTTTCTTCTTTTCTGATACAGGCGTTTAAAGCCATTAAATGTCCCCTGGCAGTGCTTTTGTGACATCTTGTAAATGTTGGTGTTGTGTTTTCGTGTGCTCCTTGGTTTTCAGCTTGGTTGCCTGTGATGTGTCTACATGTTGGTCTCTTGGTTTATATCCTGGTCAGGATTAGATATGCAGGTTAGTGGGGATTTTTTTTTAACAAATTTTAGGAGTTTTGGCCATTACGTCTTCAAACATTTTTACTGATTCTTTTTATTTCCTCTTCTCTTTTTCTGGGATTCCCATTACATACGTTGGTGTGTTTGATGTTACCTCATAAGTCTCTGAGCTTTTTTCAATTTTTCTTTAGACTTTTTCTCTCTGTTATTCAGAATGGATAACTTCTGTTCCCCTGTCTTCAAGTTTACTGATTCTAGCTTCTGCCAACTTGAATATTCTCTTAACACATGTATTTATATTTAACTTCAGTTACTTTTTACTCCAGATTTTTTAAAAATCTGTTTATTTTAAATTTCTATCTCTTTGAGAATCTCAATTTATTGATATATTGTTGTCATTCTTTCCTTTAATTCTTTAAACGTGACTTTTTTCCAGTTCTTTGAACATATTTATAGTCATTGCTTTGAAATCTTTGTTGAACAAAATTGGACACACGCGAAAGTTTGTACTGAGTTGTGGTATTTGTTTTATTTTTCTCCTCAGAGTAATCAAACTTTGCTTCTTCTTTGCCCCTCGTATCATGTTTTTATTGAAAAAAATTTTTTTGCAAATATATCGTAGCAAGTGTAGATTCTGAATTTGCTCCGAAAGGTTGCTGGTATTGCCGTTTGCTTAGAAAATTGTGTGGGCTGAATCTGTGAAATTATGTCCCCTGTGGTGTGTGGCTGTTGATGTCTCTTCTCAGTTGTTTTTCTTTTAATTCTTTTATTTTTAAGCCTAGCTTCCTAGGGCTCCCCTCTGTGTCTACATAGCTTGGTGGTAGCCAGTGATGGGACAGCCTTTGTGGTCAAACACCTTGATTAAGACTTCCATCCTCGGTCAGATGAATATTTGTGTACAGTGGATAACACATTCAAATTGCAGGTGGTTTTGAGTCTTCCTCCCCTTGGACTTTTGGCTGAATGTTTTTGCATCTCTTCTGCAAATGCTCACAGTCCCATGGCCGCCCAGGCTAGCTTGGGTTCTTTTGGGTTTCCGTCGAGCATGCACACAGCTTCAGCCAAGCACGTGTTTGCTACGGCCGTGACCATAACCTCAAACCAGCAGAGCCTCTGGCCCTGCTCGCTCTCACACACTGAGTTTGTCTGTCAGTTCACAATTTTCTCACACCTCACCTCAAATTAAATCAGCTCCTTCAGCTGTGTGAATTTGCTGCCCATCCTCATGGCCCGCTTTACCCGGGAAGAACCTTCATGCCGTGGAGCCGGGTGTTGGAAGCTGGGGGAGGGATGGGAGCAGCTGCAGGAAGGAGCCACACTGTTCTTCCCCAGACTCTGCAGTTTTTCAAGTGCAAACACCGCTCGCATAGCTGTAAGCTTTCAGTCAGTTCCCCAGCACTGGCTTGGTTGTGGTGTTCATCGTGTCCAGTTTTATAGTTGCTTTTCAGGGAGAGGATTTGGTGAACTCCTCTCTTGACTATAGCCAGAAGCCCTTGCTGGCATACACTTTTAATCTATGGAAAGCAGATGCATATTATGTTTTAATTTAAAGTTTGACTTTATTTGGGACTCCCAAATAGCCCCAGGCCGTGACAGCTGCTCGTTGCCGTCAGCCTGACGGGTGGAGACAGGAAGGCTCCGTGTGACCGTCTTCCTTAGACTTAGACTCATGGTGAGAAGGCAGTTAAACCACCCGGCGTCCCATGATTTTCAGCAGTTTAATAGCCTGGAAAGTGAAGCCTTCCAACCACTTATACCTTTATCTGTTTTTTTACTACACTCTTATCCTGAGCTCTGTGACATTTACGGGGTTGAGATATGAGACACAATCTTTCCTTAAGGTTCTCAGCTGCCCATTCTCCTGTACAGATTTGTTCTTGGCTATAATCCAGGCAGACGTTTTCTTGAGAAAAAAAAATGCGCTTTTTGCAGTGTGTTATCTGACAGCAGATAAGCACCAGTGGGGCTGCCAGCTTCTGTAGGTGAGTAGGTTATATCCTGACCTGCTCCCTCGCTGTCCTCACCACTCCTTTCTTTAGTTCCCTTCCCTGGTGATGAGAGGAATGCACACTTGTTACACAAACGTGCAAAGAACAAAAAGAAAAGATCACAGTCCTTCAAACTATGCAGCAGCATCAGTGTTGGCCGTTTAGTTTGTTTCCTTTTACTTTTGTGTTTGTCATTTGCGTAATTGTGAACATACTACCCGTATTATATAGATCTTGTTTTAAAATTAAAAAGTCACTTTAAGTTTATTGTAGAAAGTTTGGAGTATCCAGAAATGTATGTAAGTCACCTGGTTATTTTTTTCTAGTCTTACTGATTTGCATGTGTATATTAAGTTTTTTTTTGTTATCAAATATGATCTTACAGTCTATTTTTCATTACATATTTGCTTTTACTTTCCAGCATATGCATTTCCCATGTTATATTCTATATACACACAGTTTTTACATGGGTGCAAGATATTTCATAGAAATTATAATAATGACTTAATTTTTCTTCCACTCTCAGACGTTAGATTTTTCTTCTCATTTTTAGAAGGAAAATCTTCATAATGGAAAACAGTATTATTTCCTCAGGGATATATCCTAAGGATATTAACCCAGAGTGGAATGACTGGGTGACATTCAGGTGACACTCACGCAGATTGGCTGTAACAGTGACCACTGGCAACAGCACAGGAAGTTGACCATCTGTTTTGTCCCCCAACCAGCACTAGGAATTCCTCATGGCTCTCTCTCACTGAATACAGCCATTTTTCAAAATATGTAGATTAAATTATTTATACTCAAAGATATTTGCATTTGAAAAATAGGTAAGCTTTTCAAGCAAAGAGTAGAGGAGGAAGAACAGTGGATATTAGTTCTCGGTCCACATGAATATTTTTAGAAGTACATAAGAGAAATACATCTTGACAGATTAGTGCAATTGATAGGTCCAATTCTGAAGATTTTCCTCCTGTAAGATGCACAATAAACTATTTTACAGTTTTAACCTAAATCTCTCTTGGATTAAGCATATGTATCTCTCATTTAAAATGTTATGCAGGTATAATTTTAAAGAAAGTGTTGCTGTAATTGAACGCAGTACTTTTCTCCCTTCCCCTTCCCCACCATCTAGGATCTGAAAATGAAGCTGAAGAAAAGCAGGACAGTGAAAAACCACTCTTAGAACTATGAGTGACACTTATGTTAAAGTAAGTCTTTGAAAATGAAACAGTAACAATGCAGGAGCTAGATATGGAACCTTTCTCTGAGATTGAAAGTAAAATACAAAAAATGTGAGTGGGATTATATAGTTATATTTCTCCTATTTACATAAATTTGTCAGACACATTTTATAATGTAAAATTTCTGAACATTTTCTAGCTATAAGTTTGCAAAGGATGAAAATAATGCACAGTCCCAAATTCCTAATAAGGATGACCCAGTTCATTTCTGTTGCCAGACTGTCTCAGGGTCAGACTTTGTGTAGTGACGACCCTGACTCGTGAGTGCTGGGAGGTGGCAGTCCTGGGAGGCTGCCACTGTTACTGTCTGGCCCACACTCGAGGGCTGTGACACTGGAGGGGGAGTAGCTGGGCCAAGGCTGCGGGGCTGGCGGGGGTCAGAGCTGGGATGCAGCCCAGCCCCACCTGCTACCAGGATCTGTGCTGGCCCAGCACTGGGAGGGCTCTGGAGTGTCTCGGAGCTTCTGAGATGAAGGATGTGGTCCAGTCACAGCAGGACGGCTGGATGTGCCTCCAGGGGGGACCCATTGTTAAATCCCTGCAAATCTCCAGAGAAAGCATTTCACCCTCAGAAGCACAGGCAAATAAACAGCAAGGAAATTGTTATAGCAGGAACTCTGCCTAACTAACCCCAGAAGGGAAAGGAGAGTAGACTTTAAAAGTTCATATTATAAGAAAAAAATCATTTGTAACTATGTACAGTGATGAATATTAACTAGACTTATTGGCCATTTCATAATACATACAAATATTAAATCATTATATTGTATAACTGTAACTAAAATAATGTCATCTCTCTCTCTCTCTTTTTTTTTTTTTTTTTTTTTGGTAGCAGGGGTAGGTAGGTAATTAGGTTTTATTTATTTATTTTTAGAGGAGGTGCCGGGAATTGAACCCAGGACCTCGTGCATGCTAATAAGCATGTGCTTTACCACTTGAGCTACACCTGCCCCCCAATTACATCTCAATAGAAAATAATAATGAAGCAAAATGTAAAAGCAGGGAAAGCAGTGCACTGATTCAGAGTAGGTGGGCGGCCGGCACAGGGGCAGACTGGTCGGCAGAGGCATCCGGGGCCCAGGGGCTGGAGGTCCCGTGCTGCATCCATGGTACCCAGCACGCGTCAGCCCCATCCTCCCATGGCAGTGTTCGACATAAGACAAAAATCTGGGCATGGGAACAGTAGATCCTTTTCTAAATTACCTTGAAATAAATTCTTGTGTGGCCTTCACCATGGTCTTTCAGATGTAACACAGCCCACCTTTAGTACCTAGACTTTGTTGTTAACACATAAGGCAAAGTGCAGCATTTTGCCTTTTACACTGCATCTCAAATATTTCTGTGTTCTCTCTTTTTCTAAGTGTGAAAAACCGTCTTTGAAAGTCACCAGAGGGGAAAAAGGACTGGAGATGGATTCTCCCTTTTGAACGTTGCAGTGGTGACATCCACTGCTGACGTTGTCGGACGGCTAATAGAGAATTTATTTATTGTAATACCTCACAGACATTGTACCATATCCACACACATGTAGCGGCCTGCCTGAGGCTGGAAAGGCAATGTCATGCTCCACCCTGTGTTCAGTGAGACTGAGTCTGATGTGTTCATGAACAGTTGCAGGAAACTCTCGTGCTGTGTTCCTAATCAAAAGACTTCTTAGTATATTGGAATAACACTTTTTTAGTAAGCAAATGTCTTTTTATTTTGATTTGCCAAATGGAATTTTATGTCATGTCTCAGACTTCTTTTGTATTTCCTTTTCAACACCCTACGTTTCCCGTGTGTGTTTTAACTCATGCACATGTGCTCTTTGTACAATTTTAAAAGGTAACAAAATCCAACATGTCAGAATGATGAGTTTTATTTTTCCTGTTTTACTTTATGTGTTTGGCCTAAAGAGTTAGAATTACAAAAGGGGGGCAGAGGGATTGTGAATACATATGAAAAGTCACCAAAAATTGTATCTTCCTCTTAGAAGTTTGCTCTAAAATAGCCTGAATACTCGTATGTTGAACCTACTCTATGAAATCATTGCCATCGTTTTCCCTTGTGTTTAACTAGTTTGAATTAAAATGAACTAAATTATATTGTGAGTTGTTTTTTCAAAAACGTGCTTAGTCCCCTTAATGCGCCATGGGAAGGCAGCGTGCTTATTAGTGTTCTTTCGTTGTTCATGTGTCATTCGAGGAAAATGCAGTTGTGTGTATTGGTACTGGTGCTGGTCTGGGTGGAAACTGGCCACTTGTGCCGATCAAATCACCTCCAGCCGTCTTTGTTCTGAGACTGGCCCAGATGACAGAAGTGCAGCTGGGAGGCTCCCTGGAGGCTGGGCTCTAACCAGGAAGAGCTTCTGACAGGGAGGAAGAGGGGAGGAAAAGCCCCAGGGTCTGACCTTGGGACTAAAAGCCCAAGAATGCAGTGGTGTCATCACAGTGGGAACGTCCTGTCTCAGGAGTGGGCTCGCATCTACACCAAGCCCAGAGACGGCGCCTCAGCCCGACGTCAGTGTGTGACTTTAACCTGAGGACGAGCTCCCAGCTGCCGTGCTGGGCTGAACCCGTGGGACTGGCCAGTCCTCGTAGGAAGCCCAGGCCCCCCCCCCCAGATGTTGGCTCTCAGAGCAGAGGAATGAAGTGCATGATTGAATGTGCCCTCAAGTCAGACAGTGAGAACCTGAATTGTTGATCTCAGCAAGAGAGCTTTGTTCCTCTAGGACAGGACAGACTGAGCCCGTGGGCCTGGACCCCTCTCTGTCCCCTGCTGGGTGGGGCGGGGGACATTTGTTTCTCACACTGACATTGCAGAGCAGCCCTCTGCTGATTCACCATCACACTGTGATCTGAGTTACTGTCCTCTCTGAAGCCTTGCTCAGGTTGACTCTGAGGCCATTTTGTCCCTTTAGGGGGACTCATGTGACTCAGTACAGGACATTCAGTTGCACAGGTGAGCCCAGGGCCTCCGTATCTGTTCTTGTGAGGGACAAAGCACGTCACTGTTGTCACTCCTGCAGTCTGGCTGTGCTGCTGGGTTCAGGGGAGCAGGTCCTGTGTCACCCCGTCCCTACTGAGGAACTGAAATCAACAAGTAGCAGCCCCAGTGACCGCGTCTCCCGGGAGAGGGCAGGTCGTTGGTGGAATGTCAGGGGCCGTCCTGGTGCTGCAGGAAGTCCTGTCTGCTCTTTGCTTCAGAACAGGGTCCTGAGCGTGGATGGAAGGTGCCGCATCTGAACATCCGGGCACGAGGCTCCCACCTCACATAGGAGCCAACTGGAGGGACAGATAGTGGGAACCCTGCCCCGCGGCCTAAGAGTGTGTTTCACGGCAATTTCGTGTGTGTGCAGGGAAATTTCCTTCCCGTTAGGTGTGGCCCTTTGAAAGTGAGCCGAGTTGGTTGTGGTTTAACTGTTGTTATTTTCTTATAATACCCCAGCCACCCCGTGCACAGCGTCAAACAATACGGGCGGCCGGTTTGACTTTGATCATTTTCCACGAATCAACCACATTTAACAGAGCACATGAACAAAAGAAGCCTGAGGAAATGAAGCAACATGAGCCACAGCAGCGCCTCCTGCCACTCGTGCTGTCACCTCCACCACCTCTGCCTCTCCCCTCCCCTCACCTCCCAGGTCAGGGCGGCCAGGGCGAGTAGGGGACGGAGTTGCTAAGAAGGTGGAAACCACGGGAGACGCTGCCTAGCAGTGCCCTGGAGGGGAAACCAGCTGCACAAAACTCCCAGTGATTTGCAAGTTTCCCCTCTTGGCTTCTATGCTTCCCCAGTGCAGAAATCGTTCGATATGTCTCAGATGAGTCCCAGCTATTTGGGCCAAAGCATTCTGATCAAATTTAAAAGGATCAAAGTGTCGCTCTAAATTTGATTTCATCTGTCTTGTGTCTGGTTGGTTTCATTTTGCATCCAAATGGGAACCTCTGTTTGGTTTCCAAAAGAACTGGTTTTACAGTAACTGAAGTGGATTGTAAACCAATAAAACAGCCTTCCCAATTTTAATCGGAACATTGTGTTAATTCTAATACTTGAAAAGGATTTTTTTTTAATAGGATTCATTAGAGAAAACAGAAAAATATACAGTCAGTTATTTTTTCACCAATAGGTCATGCAATGAATATTTTGTTTTATGCCCGTGCCTACGGAAGTGCCCAGACACACATATAAGTGAGGGTCATGCTTGTTAGTATTACTACTCAGTAGAAAAAAGGGTCAAGGGACATGAACAAGTATTCAACAGAAAAGAAATATAAATAGACTTTATATAAAAAGATGTTTATCATCACCCACAGAAAAGAGCGAATTAAAACCGCAGTGAGATAGTATTTTCCACCTCTAGATCAGTGACATCCCGACATTTTGACAGCACGCTCCTGGCACTCACCCACATTGTGGTACAAATGCAGGGTGGTACTATGTCCATCACAGGCAAGCTGGCCATATCTATCAAAATGACCAATACATGGGTTCAAAATGATGTAAGACACTTAAATTCTCAGATTTTTTTTTTTTAATAGTAAATGAGTGGAAATAAGCCAGGGTATGTGTCATGGGGAACTGATTTTTATAAAATACATGTACACCTGTGTAATAACACACAGCTGTCTATGTGTCCCCATAGACTGGCATAAAAAGAGCTCTAGGTTGTAGAAGTGAGAAGTGCAGAATAATGTCTATTGTGTAATATGTTTGTGTACAAGGCAGGAAATTAGAATATATATATAGATGCATATATGTGTGTGTGTTTTTATTTATTTATTCGCTCATTATTTGTGTGTTCATTTGTGTTTCCTAAATAAAAACGGGAAGGATGCAGAGGAAACGAAAGTGTGACCTGTAAGAGGTAGGAAGGTGAAGACAGTGGTTAAAGCAAGGTTTTTTAATGCAATTGTCAGTGTTTTAATGGATTTGCATCACTTGATTGTATTATGTAACCATTTAATTGGGATTCTGCTATGGGTACTACTTTTTCCACAACACTTCATGACTAGTTTTCCATTTCTTTAAGTAATTTACATTTTTTTGAAAATGCATAGTACTCTGTCATATGACATCCTTTAGTTCATTTTTTTAGTTCTCTTATTGGGCATTAGGGTTAACTGAGGGCTGGTATAAATGGTGCTACAGGGAAGGAACATCTGTGCACATCAATCTTCGTACGTACATTTTGTTTCTTTTTGGAAAGTAATGGATCTGTAGTAAGAACACTTTCTGGGTGAAGCAAGTTCTACACTGAAATGCACTCAGTGACTCCTCGCTGCTGAGGTCTGTGAAGGCAGCCCTAGAGCTTTTTCAGCCCCTTGCTACCTCAACCCAGCTGCACGTTAGAATTCCTGAAGGAGGTTTTGTAAAGTCTGATGCCTGGACTGCGATGAAATGTGGACCTCTGATTCTTCCTTCCCTCCCTCCTTCCCTTCCTTCCTTTCATTTCCTTCCTTTCTTTCATTCATTCATTTTAAGTTCTAATTAACGTACCATATTTTCCCAAGAAGAGAATCACTGTTACAAAGGATCGAGCAGCAGGTTTAAAGTCAGGCAGACTCGGCCCATGTGGACCCTGACACTACCCTGTGTTGAACCTCAGGCATACTTCTTAGCCTCTCTGGGACTGTGTCTACTCATCAGTGAAATGAGCATCGTACTGAACCGTGGTACAGTGAGCGCATCAGATATGAAGCAGGCAGCTGCCCAGCAGAATTCCCGATGCTCACTAGGTGGTGGGTGCTAGCTGTTATTCAAACAAGCAAAGAAAAAATAGCCTAAGAGTACGTGACAGAGAGCATGCACTTACCCAGACAAGTTTCCACGGCTAATGGAAATGCTGAGTTCCTAGCCTTTGGGCTGAATACCATCTTGGTGTCATACCTCTGGGTATCTCTTATTACTCAGAATTTCTAGTTGACACTTAGATAGGACTTTGAATAAATCGAGTGGGATGTCATGTATTACTTTTCATGGCCTCCTTGATTGACAGGAAGTCTTCAAAAAAATAAAGTCTGTGAGGGGGAGATTCCAAAACAGTAGGGAGAATTCATAATGGAGAAAATTCTGAGAATTGTTGCCTTGCGGTTTCCCTGTTTATAGTTGAGAAGTGTGTGGAGTACTCTAGTTCTGTAAAGACTGATGAGACGCGAGCGTTTTTAGGGGAGAATTATACAAATCTGCCTGACTTTTCCATTGCACACCTGTGGGTGCAGCCTGCTGTTGTGCTATTTATTTTATCCAACCAAGTGTCATGGGCTAGCTCACAGAAGTCCTATTAGTAGGTGGAAAGTCAGTGTATGTCTTCCTGGCATGAAAAATTGTGGGACAGGCTGGCCTGTGATCCTCTAATTGTACGAACAGGAGGGAAATTAGGACTGGGAAAGAGGGAGTTCCCTTCCATTGCTCTTAGCCTAATAAGGAAGGAAATTTTCCTGTTTCCACTGAAAGCGAAAATAACCTGTTTCTACTCTAGCGGCAACTACTGTAGGAGGTAAGAGCCGGCTCTGGTAGCAGGCTGCTGGGGTTCACACACCAGCTCTGTTTCTTCTTAGGTCTCTTAACTCCAGGGATGTTCTGTAGCCCCTCTCTGCCTCAGTTTCCCCATCCACAGAACAAAGATAATTGCACATGTGCAGGCACTTAGACCAGAACCAGAAAGCTGTTGCTATTATTACTTCATTAGGATATTAATCATTGAATTTGTAAGTTTCCCTAGAAGTCTGAAATTACTTAATTTGAACACTTTCTTGTGAAGATGAGCAAATACAGGCAATATGACTGGTCAAGAAGAATGGGCACAGCTGGTTAGAGCAGACCAAGTAACTGACACTCTAACTACTGGCTGTGAGGTGAAACTTCTGGTCCAGGGTTCCTCCCCCTACACCATGTGGAAGCTGAGCTGTAGTGGAAAAGAACTGGACCAAAATGATGTGTGCCCTCCTTCCACCTCAGAAATGCCCCGAGATTATAAGGATCTCAGGGCCCATTGAGTCTAGGGAGGAGCTGGAGTGTTAGGATGGTCAGGGAACCATCCACTGTCCTGTCTGCCCGGAATCTCAGTCCAATTCGTTACACCCCCCAAAAAGAGCAGTTGCGAATCTAGGACACACTCACAGAATAAGGCAGGATTTCTGTAGTATTGAGAGCCCAGGGAACAACTGCAGTGATACCAGAGTATATACTTGAGGAGAGGAGAAATGCGCCCACGAGTCCGTGAGAAAATTCTCCCTGCCTCCTTGGAGGAGATCTTTAGTAAAGAGGCTGTGCATGTTTTGTTTTGTTGTGGCTTGTTTTTGTTTTGTTTTTCCCAGTAGAAAGTGAGTTAAGGGAAAGCCACAGGATACTAGGAAACAAAACATGGGCTCTGAGTTCACAGAGACCTGGCTTTAATGACTCTTAGGTACAAAATAGCGAGCAGGAGCAAACAAATTAACCACTCCAGTCTGTAAACTGTGGACTGTCCCTGTCTCTTCCTCCAAGGGCTCCTAGAGGACTGGTGGGTTACCTGGTGAACAGCAGAAACTGATTCCCTGTGACATTCACATCTAACCTGTGTGCAGGGAATGAGATTGGAGATGATTCTCTGTATGTGTGGGATCTACTATTTCTAAAGTGGAGCTGCGGACAGTGGATGCTAATGTCCTTGAGGACTCGCGTGGACCAAACTATTATCTCAGCCAGTGCACACAGCTCCAGGGGAAAGGGCTCTGGGGCTTCAGTTCATGGATGAGGAAATGATGGCACAGAGAGTTCAAGCAGCTGCCTGAGGTCACACAGAGACTAATACAGAGTCATGGTGCAAACCCAGGCCCCCGGGGGTCAGAGTCCGGGTGCTCCACCGTCCACCGCGATGCCCCTCTGGTGTTAGCACAGTTCTCAGGGGGTTCATGTGAGGACCAGGAGTCAGTGCTTGTGAAACACTCGTACAGATCTGAGCACACACACTGCAAGTCATGCTGGGTGGGGGGGTCACCCTGTCACCGTGGGAACGTCCCACACCAATGAGTCTGATCTGGCGACCTTTGGAAGAGAAGGAACCCGGGCACCTGCATTTGGCTGCGACTCCCCTTGGAGTCAGTGCCCCAGAGAAAGCACCATAACCACCATCTCAGAAAAACACTTAGACACGTGGTGTTGACCTTTGCTACAACCAACGCAGAACTGGATAGCTCTGTCGGCATCCTGTTTCTTACCTTGGCTAGATTTCGTGAAATTCAAGTGCACAAAGACAAAAGTGGGCTTTTGATTTCTTTTTTAATTTCTTGTTCCTATTATGAAAAACAAAGTACAGAATTGAAGTGGCAAAGCTGGCGGGCGCGGGGTGTGCGCCGGGGAAGGTCGGGGCTGCCGCGCTGGCAGACGGCACTCAGGGCGGGGGCTCGTGCGGCCGGAGGAGCCGACGAGCTCGTGGGGACGAGGCGGGAAAGGCTCCCGGGGGCCTGCCCTCTGCCCGCCCCCTCCCAACCCCGAGTAATGGCAGAATTCCTTGTTACAGAGCAAAATATGTTTGCCCAGCGGTTTGAAAAACTGTTCTACAATAATTAAAAAAACATACACACATTATCTGCAATCACCCAAACCCAGGAGGGAAGCCCCGCTAGGTCCTCAGCAGACGTCTTTTTCAGACAACAGACGGTGAGGAACAGCCGGCCCTCCGGCACCCTCCGTCACGAGCCCTTCCCGTGCCCGCACACGGCTGTTCTCCGCAGCAGGAGGAAGGCGACGACGCAGAAGTAGAGCCCGCTCTTGAGCAGCAGGAGGAGGTACGCGTAGTAGGCGGACGTGCTTTCGCGCTGCAGCCGCACTGTGTCTAAGGGGAAAGCGGGCCGTTAGTTTCACCCGTTGCCTTGAGAGGCCGGGACACGGTGAGGGGAGGGGGGCACAGTTATTCCCTTCTGGAGACCTGCTGTGACTGACACCCCCGCACCTCCTGAGAAGGAGGAAGGATGAGCAGGGCCAGAGCCAATGCTTCTAAATCACTCAGAACCTTCCACGCAGGGGGAAAGCCCCCCCCCCCGCCCCCGCCCCGCTAGTGCTGGTTCTGTGCCAGCTGCGTGGAGTCCCCATGGGAGACACTCCACACCTGTGCCCTTACCTCCTCAGTAACTGAGTGAGGAGTAACTGTTCCCTATTGGCAGGTGAGGACAGTATTGCTCAGAAATGTAAATAATTTACCCATACTCATGCAACTAATAGTAAAAGAAGAGCAGTTAAACCGCAGCGTGCGATGGGCAGAAGCCATGCATTTAACACCCCTCCCCAGGTGTCCATCATGCCTCAGGGCCTTGGTTTGGGGATTTCTTGCTCTATAGCAATGTCTGAGAGGAGGAATTCAAATGGCTTGGGTAGAAATATCAGATCCAGCTGTGTGGCTTGGTATAAGGGACTTAATTCTAGCTCATCTGTTAAATGGGGGGAACTAAATGTACGTCCTCATGAGAGTGTTGTGAGAATTATACAGAAAATGCAGGACACACGTTCCATCCACCTTCTATGTATGAATCTCTCTGTAGGTGTTAGTTTATGTTATTATCTACTAGCAATGACCAAAGATCGTAAAAAATCTAGAAGCAATTTGGTATCATGTTTCCCTAGTAATAAGAAACACAAGCCCCACGAATGAAGTGCATTCTTGAAATAATCCGGAACTTATCACTGCACCCTCTAATTTACAGTCATCCCATACCAAAACCAGCTTTTCCTATGTTCAGATGACTCCCAAGAAATAATGATAGATTGACATAAAATATCGCTCAGTCTGTTCTGCAACATACAGATATTCTGGTTTTCTATCTTAAAGCAGGGAAGTTTAAAAGTTAAGTTTATCCAGAGGAAAACAGCGCTGGGCATGACATAAAGGCAAACATGTACAAAACTTACTGCTTTCATCTTTCAGGCAAGCTTTTGTAGAATTAATTCCAGTGGCTTCTGGAAGAAAGGAAAGCAAGTATTAGTCAATTGTTCAGACCTAGTATATGACAGTGTGATATATACATATATACATACATACACACAAAATCTGCCAACAGAGACAGGAGAGATACTGATTAAATGTAGGAGCCCCACAATTCCAGAAATAATTGGTGTTTCCTACCATAAACCAGGAAAGTTCAAAGGGTAATTGGATCAGGAGGGTAAAAATGCTACAGGATGACATGAAGGCAAATAGATATAAAAACTTACCACTTCCATCTCTTGGGCAGGCTTTTGTAGAATCACTAACAATGCCTTCTAGAAGAAATGATGGTAAGTATTAATCAATTGTCCCTGCCTATTATTAACAGTGTGCATATATGTATGTATATACATGTGGGTATATCTATGTGTGTGTATATATGTGTGTGTATATGTGTGTATGTATATGTGTGTGTATATGTGTGTATATATGAGTGTGTATATATATATGTGTGTATGTATATGTGTGTGTATATATGAGTGTGTATATGCGTGTATGTGTATATATGTGTGTGTATGTGAGTGTATATGTGTGTGTATATGTGTGTGTGTATATATGTGTATGTATATATATGTGTGTTTATGTATATGGATATAATCTGCTGACAGAGAGAGAGTCATTTAAACTAAGAAAATGATTAACTTCACAATTCCAGTTAATTGGTCTTTTCTACTTTGAGCCAGAGATGTTCAAAAGTTGATTAATCCAGAGGGGGGGGAAATACTGAAGCATGACATAAAGGCAAACATGTACAAAAAACATACCTCTTTTATCCTTCAAACAATCGTTTGGAGAATCAGTAGTAGTGACAATCGAGGTGACAACTATAAGAAATGAGACCAAGTTTTAGTTGATTATTCGTGTCCATTGTTTGGCAGTGTGTGTGTGTGTGTTTATAAGTGTATGTGTGAGTAATACACATATGGGTGTGCATGCATGTATGTAACATATATGTGTGTACATCTAAGATAATCTGACACAGAGACCGTCATTAAAAATATGAGGCCTACAATTCCAGGGATAGTTCGTCTGATTGGATGTAATTCAGTAGATCTAATTCATATATTCTTTTTCTGCACATGGAAGGGTTGAAGTTCATGAAAGGTAGAGTTTTGTTCTTTATCATAACTGGAGGGTAAGATCCAAGACCATCTTGTTTTCCTTCTGTATGCATAGCTGCAAGCAAAGTGCCTGCCTCAAAGTAGGTGTTCGAGAGATATTTGTCGAAGAGACAAACGAAAGTGCAGCTGGCTGCCCTATATCTTCAGCACACACCGCTGACATGAAGGGACACTCCCAAGATGAATTTGTCCAGTCCTAAAATCCACAACAGAATCCCACGTGGGAGGGAGTCTGGCTTAGACACATTTCCCATCTAAGCACAGGAAGGCAGCCGACCTTTCCAAATCACAGAGATCCCCAGTACCCCCAACTCATGCACGTGACTGTCTGCAGTTGTGATGTTTGTGGGCATAATGAAAACAGTATTAATAAGGCTCATAGCTATTGAGTGAATGTAACTGGGCCACACACTGCCTTAAAAACGCCACATGCATTATTTCCTTTAATCCGCCAGTGACACTGGCGTGAGTGTATTTTGGCGGACTCCATGTTACAAAGGAGGAAATAAGAATTAGAGGGAAAGTAGCTCCCGGAGAGTCACACCAGTGAAGGCAGAGCCAGCGTTCAAAGGATCATTGTGGGGGATTAAATGAGACAGAGCACATGGAAAGCACTTTGCAAAAATACTCCACAGAAATAGAGAGAAATCAATCTATAGAGAAACAATGTAATCCCATCACTGCGGACACTGAAAACATCTTCTTTTCCAGATATCTTAGTTATTCTTAGCAATGACCTTTTTATTACAGGAGCTCAGCATTTCAGTGTAATTCCAGGGATGGAAAATTCCAGATGTAGAAAAACAGACCAAATCACACTTAGAGTTCTCTGACTCCATAAAACTTGAGGTGTGAGTTGTAGCCATCTACAATGTAAAAAAATTCAAAGGCAAGCATACAAAGACGAAATTTTTTTTTAAGATAATGGACTGTTGGCGGCAGGAAAACAGACTCAACAATGGTGCTTTTTGGTTTATCCTTGTCCTCCTGGGTGTGTTCATGAGTGTGGTTCTGTATGGCGTTTTATGCCTTCAATGAGATCATTTTCACTATAATCTAACAAATAGGTTTGAGGTACAAAGGCTTTGCAGTAAATGTTAGTACAATCATATTTTGATGTTAAGATAGCCTCAAGAACTGACTTTAATGTGTCTTGAAAGTCTCTTTCTTTTGCTTTCAGTGACTATATTAATGAAAAGATAAATACATCTCTTATTACTACAAATTGATTGCGGTAAAAACAATAAAGTAAAAAAATTTCATCATAAATTACCATGGATCTTAAGCTCTTTCTCAATCAAGGTTGGTCGAAAACTTGGACCAGATTAGCTTTATATCTCTCCTCAAAAATCACTTCATGGTTTGTGCTTCTGTGTTATATTCTTAGCTTTCATAAGAAACAAAAAAATTCTGAAAAACAGCATCAGAAATTTGCTGTGGAATGGTATTAACATTAGATTTATTGCTATGCAATCCATGGAAAACATCCGTTTCTAAAATTAAGTGCCAAATACAACACACTATAAAAAGAACTTGTCTCCTGTATGATAATTACCACGATGGAACTTATTACACTGATTTCTTTCTGATCACTTAAAAACTTAAAGCCCAATGTTAAACATAAGGCCGTGGTTATATTTAACTACACTTAGCAAATTTGCTTCCCTTCTGTTTCTTAGCTGTAGAAATAGAAATTTAGGGCTGTTTTTGTAATCTTACTTTTAATTAGTTTCAGGAAAGGATATAAATAAATACCCTGAATATATGAATAAATACATCCAAGTTATGTTTTCAAAAGCAAGCGTTTTCACTCATGTTATTTCATTCGCTCTTCAACACAGCCCCAGGACAAAGCCAAGGCAAGTGTTCAAACCTGATTTGATCATTGGACAAACTATAGGAACAGAGAAGAAAATGACTTACTTCAGAAACTTGGACCAAAACACCGCAAAAGTCTATGTATGTACATTATGTTAGGTGCTTAGTTCCCACTGCTTAAAAAGGGCTGCTTAACCACAGGGAAAAGCACAGAATGATTCCTTCCTATGGGCACTCTGGGACCTTTGGTCTGTTAGGACTGTAAGTCCCGGGTCTAGTGAGTTACAAGTCACCACTGCCAGTGCCAAGGCACGTGCAGCCCTCTGCCCACGCGGAGCAGTACTCACAGCATCCGCCTCAAAGGGACTCCTCCGGGACATCAGGCCTGAATGATCAGTGACCCTGAGTGATTAGGAACCGAGTATAATCTCTGTACTGTCCTGGGGACAGTAATTCATCGAGTGTATCACCCACACATCCCTTCCAGACTTGGCACATGCTAGGGCAGCAATGAAAGTTTGTGAGAGGCACGTAGCGATGGCAAGAAACACACTCATATGTAGAACGGAAGTCTGTCTGCACACGTTAGCCTCACTCAATATTTAATTACGAATAATTACCTTAAGGTGGTACATAAAATACAAACATCAAAAACCTAAGACCATAGTAAATCTGAGCAGTCAGATTACTCTTTTGGTTGAGCTGCTCTCTGGCTCCCTCATACAAATACCATTTTGTCATTTAATGACTCATTGTTCCTGGGCTAGTCTTTGTGTAAAACAGGATTGAAGCGAGCCTGACTTTGCCTGCTGAGTAGACCATTCCTGAAAGACGTGTTATTGTTCGTATTTCCTGACTATCTAAGATGATCTACAGTGGAATCTCTTTCTGTGCGTTTCTTGTGTGCTAAGTTGTTAGATGCTTTCCAGTGTGTTGTTTCATTTACTCCCATAAAACAACCAAAACATCAGCACTGTGACCTCAATAATTTGGAAGATGAAACTGAGGCTGAGAAAAGTTAAGAATATTTCTCTCTCTCTCTTTTTTTTTAATGTTTCAAACTGTACCATTTTAATTCTAGGGAAAGTAGCAAGACATTGATGCTACCACTGAATGTTAACAACACTTTAGAAAGATTTATATGTTTTTCATGAATGCTTGGCAGAAACAGTGGGGTGTTTTCTTTGAAAAACAGCATTCTGGGAAGTTATATTCATATTTATAGATACATACCTTTATTTATTGAAGGAAAATATATCTCTTGACCAGTTTCTCCTCTATTGTTCCTGTGTTTGACGACACATACGTGTTCTTTATCCATGGACTTTTCAGGCACAGTCAGCCAGCTCAGCTTCATGTACGTGTTGCTGGTCTTCACGGTGTCTCCCTGCTGGGACTGCAGAATCCTGTTGTCATTCTTTTCTTTCCAGGAAACCTTAATAATATCAGGGAAAAAGTCCTCCAGAAGACAAAGATACGTTCCAGCCCGATGGTGGTTTATTTCAGCAACTGAAGGCAGAAAAATAGTGGGCTTGGGGCCCATGTCTGCATCAAGCCCTCTATCTGTGAAGGGAGATGGAGAAGTAACTTGAAAGAATTATTAGAGAAACAGGAACATTGTGCAGTTTGGAACCACCCAGCGTGTAGTAAAAGGAGGAGAAGTTACCATTGAATTAGTTCACGCCCTGGCTTTTCAGCCGCAGTAGATGGTGAAGTCTTACTATCCTTATTTTCCATGGAATGAGAAGTTCAAGGGGTTACATAATTTGCCCGAGGCCACAACTATTAAGTAGTTGAATGACACCTTGGCCTTCATTTTTTCTCCATATGCAGAGATGGGGCATGACTTTTGCCCCATTTCAAAGCTTCCAGCATTTAGGAGCACATTTTTTTAAATCTCTTTTGTTCTACCCTAGAGGAGCCAGTTTGAAAGTAGTAGATGGGTGGGTGGTGGAGATGGGGATGGAGGAGGAGACCAGATAACCTGGATGGCTTCTCTACAGGTGAGAATCTTTTTTTTTTTTTTAATTTACTTTTTTGTGGGAGGAGGTAATTAGGTTTACTTATTTATTTTTTTACAGGGGGTACTGGGGATTGAACCGAGGACCTTGTATATGCTAAGCATGCACTCTTCCACTTGAGCTGTACCCTCCCCACTACAGGTGAGGATCTGTGATGGCTTCTAAACTACTTCCCTTCCCCATCCATGTTTTGTATCTTATGTTCCCTTAGACTAAATAATATATTCTCATGTCCTGTAACTCTTTGGAACCTCATTCTTCATTTAACTGATTCTGGGATGCACCATATTTATTTTATTTCTTGTATGAATAGATGCTAGTAGGAAATTTATCATATGTTAAGCAATATATAGTCACTTTTTGTAACGGGATTTAGTGTGCCTGTGTATTTGACAATCTATGTTGTTGAACTTTTAGCTTCCAATGCAGGGGTCCCATGCCCAGTTCTGGAGTGTTGGGGGGTCTCCGGGTTGATTTCCGATTGTATACAATGCAATTTCACATCTGAACCACTCCAGATTTTTGAGTGGAGCAGTAAATTATTTACAGTGCCTCAAATTTAGTAACAAAATTGCAATGTTTCCAAAACTTCTATTAAAGTGTATAGTTTTCTAACATGCCTTATATATACTTCATCAAGTAATGCAGTTAGAATTTTGTCTCATTTTAGAAAATGTTCAACAAAAGTATATTGTATTTTGGAATTTCATTTGAATTTTAAGCATGACTAAGAATCTACCATATTTTAAATCTCAATGTCTCTCCCAAATTTCAGTCTACTCCTTAAGGCTGCTGAACTGCTTTACAGCACCACTGTTTACTTTCACGTGCTGAATACTATGTACGTATAATTAGAGTAAGGTTAAATGTATGCTTCCTGAGTTTCTTGCAGACATAGCGTCAACATACATAACAAAACATAGTTTATAAAGAATGTCACTTCAATGCTGGAATGTTACTTGATTATACAGTTATAGCTAACCTAATGGTTAAAATGATAAATGTTGGAAGCCTTTTCAATTTGATTTCCAAATGAAACACAAATACTTTACTACTATTCTCTTTGGGCTAGTTTGGAGTTAATCGTTCGGTGGACAGTTTCCTAAGAAGAGAAAAATTGGACTTCTCAATTGAAAAGGAAAAGAAAACACTTCTTCAAAATTTTTGCCTCTATAGTAAAGTTCCTGGGTTTTTTAAATGGAAGCAAACAGTAGTAATTTTTAATTTACGCTGTAAATACAATCAGGCTATAATGTGTGACTTTATACATCTCACGTGTGGTGTAAATAGTATTTTATTACTTATAACCGTAAGACACTGTATATTTCTCCAACCATATACTTTGTTTACATAGAGTTCTCTATTTTTTCTTGTTATTTCCTTTCATAAATTAAATATAAGAGCTATTTCACATTTAAAGAAGAAAATTACATTATGATTTTTGTCACTATATTTAATTGACTTTGCATCTTGATCATTTAATTTATAAATTAAAACATTTTTTCTGATAAACAGGATCATGAAGCCCAAACTTACTGGCTATCCATTTTAGAGCTAATAAATGTTGGTGTTAGAGAAGATATCAATTAAGTTAAAGGATTGAGATTTAAAGCACATAGAACAACAACAAATACAAAAAACAAACACATTTTAATCTCAGTTTTCTTTCCAAGTGGAAAAAAGTCTGCTAAAGAGAGAGACAAATATCTCCCAATTCAATTTTGTGTGTCTACCAGTGGACATTGAGATAACTTTCCATTTGTGAAGTTAGAAGTACTGCTGTAGCCTCTGGAGAATTTCAGTTCCATCAGTATTTTTGCCTGCAAACAACTCTCCCTGCTGGATACAATTTTCCCTTTACATTTGTATAGACTGTAGATACACTGACCCAGCACCTATGATGTGTTAGACAATGTACCAGATACACTATTCACACTATCTCACTTAATTTTCATACAACAGCTACTAGACATGCACTATTATCCCATTTTATGGATTAGGAAACTGAGGCCAAAGAATAATGGACCAAGTTCTTCTAAGCAGTGAATGGTGGACCCAGAGGTCCTGCTCAGCCTGACCCCAAAATCAGGTTCTTTGAAAACATCCCTTCACCATCAGAAAAGGAAACGTGTCAATTCACAAAACTTAGTTTAGTAACAAATTTCGGCTTCGGGCTAAACACTTTCATGATGTTATACGTGAGCCCTTTCATATAAGTGTGCATGTACACAAAGACAAATCTTACTACGATATTTGTACAATCTTGTCTATGCTGTCCTTTACTCTGAGGATTTGTTTTACTATCTCTCCTAAATTTTTACAGCTAGTCCCCATTCATATTCCCACTTTTCCAAATATTTTAAACTATTATTCCAATTTAATTGTCTCTTGCCTTCCCTCTATTACCTTGAAAGAAAAAAATGACATTCCTCTGATACCTACCTGTGACTACGAGTTTTGTTCCACCACCGAAGATTTTACTATATAATTCCACAGTGATTCAACCCGCATCAAAAACTTTAGACTAATTTAGCTTCTCTGAGTTCTTCAAATCTTAGTGGAACTGTGCTGGCCTGGGATTCAAGAGATCAGGGTTCTGCACCTGGTTCCTTTTGCTCATAACAAGTTCTGTAGCTAAGCAAATCAATAAGTTAAAGCTTTCGGTGCTTATTTACTTGAAGACATAATGTGAGAGTAAATCCATTCAACATCCCTACTAGTCCTAAGTGAGACCAAAATGAAACAAGATCTGAAAAAGCAAATTGACTAAGAATGCCGGAGCAAAGAGAGATTATCATAATTGCTATTAGCTTATCATTATTATTAGCAATTTGTGCTGATTGTAAGCTCCAACGTGGTATTTTAATATCACGAGACCAAAGCTTGCCCTTACTGATGGAACTCAGTATTTGGGACTTGCAACTGGGTCTGTGGTCATTAACTGCGAAGGCTTGTCCCTTTGTTTGCAATTCAGTGTGCTCTGATATGTCTGGAATTCTCAAAGCCATCAACATGGGGCAAGTGCTTTTCGCACACACAGTGAAAAGGCAATTCTTTGTCTAGTCTTTCCCCTTGCATCTCCAGGGTTAAGAAAATCAAAGGGAAACTTGGCTAAAGCCTGATATATACAGTCAGCATATGGAACTGCTTCACTTGTGTTGTTCAAAACAAAAGGCTTCTTTCCGTCTATCAACAGCACAATCTATTTTCATTCCAAGCTTTTACCAGAAACTTCAGCCTCAAACTGACTTCTGTCCAGCTCATGCACAGAGTTCAGCCTGCAAGTCCTGACAGTGGACCTTCAAGACAGAATGACCAGAGAGATGGCAGGATGCCTGGCCCTCAAATCCTCCCGGTATCACGTTGGATCATGAAGACCCTACCTGCCTGACCCTGTCTGCCGAGGGCCACCATCTGTGAATGACATTCAGTGTTACGGTGCCCAGAGCATCGATGCCCTAGGAGTACAAATGGATTTGATTAAAGACCGTTTCTTTCAGTTTATAAAATGCACGCTGCAGGCACTATCCCATCTTCTCTCACTTCCCGCCTAAATCTTGTCTATTGAAGTCCTTTTCTAATTTTATAGTGTAAGAACATACCATATTTGAAAATTTGGTGTGCTCATTTTATCTGATAATAAAAAGTATGTATTCCACCCCATTTTCTACTTTTTTCTTTCTTATGTGTAACATTGAGATAGGGCAGACACCTGATTCTACTACCTTTGAGAATAAAATCTTACCCCATGCCTCTTGCTAGATCATCACAGGCCTTGTTTCTTAGTGTCTTCGATGTTCTGTTCTCATTTCATGCTCTGCCTGTATGTGTGTTTTCTATGTGAGACCTTCTCAAATAGATTTTGGAAACCAGCTGCTTAAATAAATGACAGCAAGTTCATGCATCTCAGCTTGCTTCTTTTTTTGTCCCAGAGATTTATCATTTAATAAGGCCTAACAATTATGACATGAGGAATGGGAAATCATGTTTGCAAATTCTAATTCTGTGATATAGATGCAAAACATTCGGAAATCACACAGAATTGTGCCTGTTTTATCCTTGTGCCCCTATTTTTTCAGTATTTATATAAATATGTAAAAATTGGCCCTGTTAACATTCAAGATGGAGCTCAGAAAACCACATTAATTATAAATGTGGTCAAGAATCAAAGAACCTGTAATAACCTTTAGTGAAAAAGAATATGAAAATGAATATATGTATGTAGATGGGTGACTGGGACACTGTGCTGTACACCAGAAACTGACACATTGTAACTGACTGTGCTTCAATTGAGAAAAAAAAAAAAAGAATCAAATAACCAACCCAGCTCTGCCTGGGCAGCCAAGTCTGTGCTTTTCTCACTTCAATTCTCACTACATTGGAAAGTATGGTTACATCTTACCCTGCTGTCTGAACCCTCTAAATCTCCTCTCTGACTTGAAGATTTTCATGTATAGAGTCAGTTCTTTGTCGAGAGTGTAATGTAGAGTTAATGTTCCTTAAATTATCAAAGACAAACAATAAGAAGAATTACATATTTGAGTGTTTAATAAATGCATAGTCAACATGTTTTACAGGGATTTTGTGTTTTTTATTTTTTTGAGGTCTGGGATGATTCTAAAGTAACTTCTGTCTAGAATCCAATTCTTACTTAAAAGACCAGATGAGTCGTTGCAGAGTCTGACTTCTTAAGGATGAACTCTTGAGCTATTCATTGCTGAATGAAAATACCCGATGGTTTCCAAGGCATTGAATGAAAATCCTGCGCTGCTCATCGGAGAACCCGATTCAGTTTGGTATTTTCTCCAGTATTTGGTTTGGCATTTTCCACCCCTGTCGTGAGTGTAAATGCAGCTGTGAGTTGTGCAAGTCAGGAATGCAGTGCAGTACAACTGTTGTAGTTCTTTTAACAGCTTCCATATTTCGAGCTGATTTGATACCAATACAGAAAGATAACTGAGGCCTGTGGAGTCATTCTTGAGAGACACCCCAAGAATTATAGTTTGAGTACTCAAGAAATGCATGTACAATATGATCTACCTGATGTCTTGTGGGGGGGAGTTCATTTCAGTGCCGTGAATAGAAGCAGAAGCATTATTTTCATATACGAGTAATACAAATTATAGGTATTACTAATTAAGAAGTCAATTAAAGGATCCATTTAAAAGATCAGGCTACAGAAGAGTAAATATTCAGAATATAAAACTTACACTTAATATTTCTCACATCACATAATGGTCCAGACCATGCATTTGGGAATAGAAAAATCTCTATTGGATCTCAAATTTTGCCACAGTAACTAGTCACGTGACTTTAGGCAAGTAACTGAACGTCTCTAAACCTCAGTTTCCTTGTCTATGAAATGGGAAGAAGAGGATTCCTGTTGAGGAATGAGATAAGGCACTCAAACCATCTATCACGGAGTCTGGCCCTCAGTAAATAGTACCTGATATTCTTATTCTCTTTACGGGGATGGTTTGGGGCCATTTCACCAAATTCTACCATCAGACAAAAAATATGGATTTTATAAGCAATAACTATTACATCAACTGAGAAAGGAAACAAGCTCATCGGTCCGAGACATCCTGCCTTGGAAACTGTTTGATAGCTGGGACTTGTCCTTTGTTTTGTTCACCCTTTTATCTGCAGCATCCAGCCCAGAAACTGTCCTCAGTAAATGTTTGCCAAGAGAAAGAAAGAGCAAATGAGGATGTAAAACCGTGCAGACTCTTTTCATGGACTTTGGAGCAGAAACGGCTCCTTGAGCTCACAAATTCCGTTAAACTGGTCTGTATCCAGGTACCATAACAAAAGATGCGATAGCATAAGTTTCAACTGACCTCAGCCTACCTCCAAGAAACTAGAATAATAAGAACTGGGCTTTATTGATGTTCTGTAGACATTTACCATGAGAATTTTTTCGTATTGCTGTTAGGTCTGAAATGGAAACCAATAATATAGGTTTTGCAGGTTTGGGGGGAAAAGGAGAATGGTGTTTTATCTCAAATTATAGAGAAGAGAAAAGTAAGAAAAGAGCTTCTCAATTAATAGACTGTCTACAAGAAAAGGAACTTGAACCGATAACTTATACCAACTTAAGGACATAATATGATAATGGTATAAGAATATTGAAACATAAACAAAACAATGAAACAGACATGACCTTCAGAATATTTTAATACCTAACCTGAGTCTGCTGTCTACATTTGTGTGTGTGTGCATATTCTAAGAGAAGAATTTCAATCTGCTTCCGAGCAGGGTAGAGAACAAACCATTTACAAAATAGTTTTCTTTCCATATACGGTGACCAGCAGCTGCAAAATTATGGTTCGCGTGCTGAAGCCAAGAATGTGGCAGTCAGATAAGGGGGATCCTAAATTGTTGGGGTTTTTTTTCCCCTAAAAAGCATCTGTCAGTTTTTCATTACTAAGGCAAAAATAGAAGAAAGTTACTTACCAGGGGCGGTCGGTCACTATGAGCTCAGTCCCTTCTCCAAATATCTTCCTCCAGCCCCTTTTGCAGCCCGGGTGTGATCTGAGTTCCTATAAAAATCTCAGCCTTCCCCTCGCTTCATGATGTGACTAGCAGTTAAAAAATTTTGTACTGGCAATTTGACCTTCTGGGTTCGTTTGGAAGTCCTTGAACGTAGATTTTATGGTATCTGATATTTTATAAGTTTTCCTGAAATAAATGGACCCAAATATCTGTTTTCCACGGAGGAGTAATTATTAAAAGCACCAATAAAAGATGAAAAGGATAAAAGCAGGAAAAGAAGACACAGCACCAACCAATCAGCCAACTGTTTTTCTAAACTACCAGGAAAAGTATTCAGAGAAACAACACTTTTCTTTCCCCTCCAGGTGTTCAGCTGCGTTGAAACTGCTCCGAGTTTGCATCAAAGGAAGACCCCTCTGTTCTCACCAACACCAGGGCTGCTCCGTTAGAGGCTTGGGAATGTATTTCTGAAAGGAGGAAGCTCTTCAGTAACTGAAAATGCAAATATGCCAACACAAGTGTACTGAGAGATGGGAACAAGTTCTCCATTCACTGGACAACGTGATTCTTTACCACAGTAATGCGAAGTGAGAAAAATTAGTTCTGTGATGACATTATTTTTCGTAGGCTAAAGGAAGAAATTTGTGGAATTCTATCTTCTTTGAAAGGATAGATTTCTTATTTAAACTAAAACTTGAAAACAAAGCCCAGTTCTCTGATATGGTGATTGCTCTATCATGTTTTATCCAATCAACTGGAAATTCTTTGTTTCAACACTTTTTCATTACAGGACCAAATTTCCTGCATGGCTACATTTGTGGGAACACATTCTCCATCTTCTTGAATATATACACAGATCTGACCCCCTCTTTTCTTCTTTGTCCTTTAATTCAGTTCTTTTGGGGTTGTTTGATGTGGTGAGAAAAGCATACTTTCTTCTTGCTGTTTTCATTTCTTTTCTTTTTTAAAATGTATTGAAGTCTAGTTGACTTCCATATTATACTAGTTTCAAGTGTACAACACAGTGATTTGATATTCCTGCTCATACTTGCTTTGAATTCCCCTTCTCTGCTGTTAGCAATGCCTCTGTGATCTTAGATGCTCCACAGTCCCTCTGAATCCCAAATACCTCATGCATAAAGGGGGATGATAATATCTAGGTCATAAAAAAAAAAAAAAGATGTAAAGTTCAAGATCTGCCGCCTACCTGGTGCTCAGCCCTGGCCACTGAGGAAGCAGAATAACGTGGCCATCTCAGCCAAGGTGGTTGTCTTGTCTTTCAGGTTGTCTGGGTTTGAGAGGCTCCTGAGAGGAAAAGTCATCACGGAGGACTCCTGACCATCTCATCTGCATCTTCTTTACCCAGGGCCCAGGCCACAGACAATAATGGCCAGTGCTAACTTTTATAAAACTCTTAATACGTGACAAGCTTCCTTACTATGTGTCTGAGTTCTTTACGTGTATTGACCCAGTGAACAGTCCAGCAGCCCTCCAAGAAAGGAACACTTACTATACCCCTTTACAGATGGGGAGACTGAATCTGAGAATATCAGATAGGGTAAGCTGTATATCCCATGTGAGCGCCTGTATGTATTAGAGAAAGTGGGTATCAGAGTTGAAAAGGGACCTGCTCCATCACAGATTTCTGAACTGGACACAGTAAGTCAATTAATTTTGTACAGTTGCCTCCAAAAATCCTTGATTCACTTTTGAATTTTTCAATGTGGCGGCCACCTCCCCAGTGAACCTGTTTTCTCCAAGCTCGGGCACAGTGACCTCCTACCAATCGTAGGTCCTGATGCTCAGGTTCCCATCATAAAGGGTATTCCATTTCTTAGCAACTCTTAGGTTGTTAGCAATGAGGTCAAAGTGTGCCCAGGCACCATTCAAACTCAGCAAACAAAGTAGTCAGATCAGCTTCTAGTATGGTGTTTAACTAAGTCACCATGGTTAAACTGGAAGTCCTTTATGTCCTTTCCCTCTGCCTGTGGATAGTATCTCTGTACTTAACAGCAGGCTGAGAGTGGAGCAGGGCAGCACCAAAGACAATAATCCAGAGGCATGTCTTTGTGGTCCAACTTAATGTTTTTATTTGCATCAATAACTAGTTTTTGTCTTGCCTTTTTTCCATGTTAAAAAAAATCCTAGAACCCAAAAGTCAGAAAAAATTAATTGCATAATGAAATTTTCATCAGGCCAAAGCAGGGGTCAGTGAGCTGTGAAAACAGGGTTAAGAGCAGAGTCGAGGTTTGCAACCCCTTGGGGACTGGGGACAATGCTGTTCTGTAAGGACATGAGTGACAAGCTGGTTCCTCTTGATGGCCACACCCCTCATTGTCACCAGGTCACAGAATTCCCTTCTCCTTGGAGTCAGGCACTGGGATGGATGCAAGAAGAGGAAAGAATTTTATTAGGAGGATGGAGAAGATAAAGTAAAGGAACCACACAGAAACGGAGCTAAAGTAAGTTTCTGCCCCCTTTACCCCCACCTCTTCTCATACATACTAGGGTGTGGGGGTTCTTAGCCTTGAACTAGGTGTGCAGTAGAGGGTGGGCTGTTGGGCTTTCTCAGAAACCAAGCATGTCTTAATTACATATCTCTAACTGCAAAATCAGAGCTCAGGAAGGTACACAATGAGTTAAGGAATCTGCGGGACCAATCTTCTTCAGGATCATTTAGACTTTCCTTATATTACTCATTTGACTGTTGCTTTTAAGCTGTATATAAACTTTGAATTTTCAGTTGAAAAGAAATATTCAGCTTCAACCTCAAAGAACTTTTATTTCTCCCCCACATATAGCAGCAGAGGGGTTTCCTATTTGGGGCTGAAGAATCAGTGACACAGGTTTTCTTTGCAAGAAGTTGACTGGTTTTACAAGAAGGCAATGAATATGGCGCTAGCTGATTTGTATGATTTTTGCCTTAATGCAAAAATCAAAGTCATGTAATTTTAGCAGCTCAACCACCTCATTTTACAGAAGTGAGAACAGAGGTCTGGAGAGGCTGGAGATCCACCCCAAATCCCATATGTGGTGGCATTCAAGGAGAGGTGGAAGGCAGTGGGTCTGATGTCTCATCCAGGGTTGACTGCACCACCCTGAGGATTGTAGCCTACCAGCATGAGTTTGAGTGCAGGCGAGCGATGGATGAGGGCACTGAGAAGCTGCCAGTGTTTCCTGGGATTCTAACTGCCACCCCCCTGACCCCAACCCCCAACCCTACCCTACCTGCCAAATGATAACTTATGGACTGGAGTCAGGAGTTCCCTTCCAGGGGAGGGGCTTCAAGATGGCAGAACAGAAGGACACAGAGCTCACCCTCCCCCCACAAATACCTCAAAGGTGCCAACATGTGGAACAATCCTCACAGAATACCTGCTGAACTCCTGCAGGAGTTCACTTCCAGGCTCAGCTTTCAGTCACTTTGTGGCAAATCTCCAGAGGGTCCTTCACCCTTGAAATCATTTGCACAACGTTTTATTTGTGTATCATTCAAGGGAGGTGGCCGGATTCTTATATTTCTGTCTATGACAGCTCTGTCCAATAGAAATCACCCGTTCAAGTCACAAATTTATAATGTTTTGACTTCTGCATTAGAAAAAGTAAAAAGACAGTTAAAATTACTGTTAGGACTATTTTTACTTTGTCCAAGATCTCCATAATATCATTTCAACATGCAGTCAGTATGAAAATCATTAATGAGATCGTCTACCTCTTTTTTTTTTTTTTTTTTTTTTTTTGCCACTGTCTTCAAAATATAGTTTGTGTTTTATCCTCACAGGGCACCTCAGCTTGGACTGTTGGACCAACTCCATTTCAAGGGCTCAGTAGCCACATGCGGCTAGTGGCTGGTGGAAATGAGCGGCCCAGACTGTCCGCCAGATGCTCCAGAAACGCTGAGCTGGATGGTCTTAAGAAAGGTCCCTGCCTGGGTCAGCTCCTGCTCCCATCCGATTTTATGTGCACAGGACCTGCGGAGGGGGAGTCC
This sequence comes from Camelus bactrianus, assembly GCF_048773025.1. Taxonomy (NCBI): domain Eukaryota; kingdom Metazoa; phylum Chordata; class Mammalia; order Artiodactyla; family Camelidae; genus Camelus; species Camelus bactrianus. The sequence continues at coordinate 79,101,024 of NC_133545.1, forward strand.
CAGAGGGCCGGGATTCTGAGGTCTGACCTCAGGGCAACCCGAGGGACCCAGAGGCGTGGCATTTGTCAGGCCTGGACCGACCAGTGGGTCCCAGTGCTTTTTGTGCAGGGGCCCGGGCGGTGCGCGGGGCTGTGGGCGTCCCAGGCAGCGCAGTAGTACGTGCCCTCATCAGCCTTCTCCAGCTTCATCAGCGACAAGAAGCAGCTTCTGCCATCATTGTTCACCTGGGCGTTGACTTTATCACCTCTCAGTACCGAATCCCACTGCACATCCCTCTTCGACAAGGCCAGATAGAGGAGCCTCTCGGGGGCCCGGCCCTCCAGTTGGCGGTACCAGTGGACATAGGTGACCGAGCCGTAGGTCCGGCAGGGCAGGGTAGTCGAGCCCCTGGTGCGCGCCATCACCAGGGCCGGCTGCACCAGCCTTACCTCCTCCTGGTAGCCTGCGGGGGAGAGGGCAGTGATGAGGGTGGGCTGAGCCCACAGCCTCCTGGTGGCTCCCCACCCACCCAGGGAAAGGGCCAGGACTTACTGGGAACCGGGAGGGCCCACAGGAGGGCCAGGCAGCCCAGCAGGGCTCTGCATCCCGCCGGGGTGGAGGGGCCCATGGTGATCTGGGGCTCAAATCGCCAGGAGGCTCTCCAGCGGCCAGCTGGGCCGGTGGTGAGGCCAGGTCTGGGCGGGAGCCTCTGCAGCTCTCAGGTGCAGGGAGGCAACTGAGGGAGAAATGAGGGAGGGAAGGCGGGAGGGGCCAAGAGGGAGGAGACGGAAGTGTGACCACAGGAGGAAGGCGGGGATGATAAATGTGAGAGGTCTGAGAAATGCTAAAAGAAGTTGATGGAATATTAACAGGAGCAACACAGCAATCCTTGATCAGACATCAGCTGCACTCTGTCAGGGTGCTTGCTAACTGATCTACGTTCGTTGTTTTATTAAATCCTGCAAATTACCCGTGTGGGACAAATATTATCCTCAGTTTAGAAATGGGAAAGCTGGAGCTGGTTTTAAAATTGCTTTTCCAAGGCTGCATGCCCAAGGAGAATGATGCTGGAATTTGGAGCCAGGTCTGGCTATGGGCACATCTCATGCTTGGTTTAGTCACTTGATACCAGTGGAGCAGGGCGTGTGCTGCTTGCTGGGGAGGAAGGGTCAAGCCCAGAAAAGCCATCCCTCCTCAGAGGGCGAGTCCGCCATCCGAGCAGCATTGGAGCATTTCCCCGAGAGGTCCCAGCAAAAGGAGATTTTAAATGCCTTCAATAACGTGATAGCTGGAGTCTCGGGCACGTTGTCTCATCTCCTTTTCCTCAGCTGTAAAAAGGGATGTCATGGGGTCGTGTGGAGAGTAAACAGGATTACGTGACTGCAGCATGCAGCCGGGTCCCATATGCAGAGAAGATGCTCAAGAAATGATGGGGATTATTTCCTCACCTTGAAACTGGGCAGCTGGTGGTAGATGATTCCTGCTGTCCACTTAGTGTAGAAATTATAGGGAATGTTACAGTTTTGGAGAATCTGGGGTGTGTGTGTGTGTGTGTGTGTGTATTCAAAGACTCTGAAATTGAACCAGGGGGAAATGAGGGCCATGGAGTGGGACCAGGTCCTCCAGTTCCAGCATCATATCCTCAGCGATGGTAAAGACAGGGCACTGGGAAGGATCAGCTGGGGAATTCATCTGAAATAAGGCTTTGGGAATAAGGTGGCTTCGACTTCCAACTGAAATGCAGGTTCTTTTCAGTTATGCCAATTATACCCAGGGCCTCCTGGGTCTATATAATTATGCTAATTAGTTATGCCAATTATACACTGAAGGCCAAGAGGAGGGTGCGGTGGGCCTGGGGAAGAGAGGGGCCTTAGCTTGGGCAGGGAAGACATGGGACCTTGAGCCTGCACCAACTGACCCAGTTCCGGAGCTCCTCTTCTGTGGGACAAACCGAGAGTCAGACACGCTCAGCTGTAACCGAGATTCAAGGCACAAGTGTCCCCAGTTGAAGGGTTTTGGGATGTGCTGAGCTAGTGAGGTGTGGGCCCAACAGAGCTAATAGAATATTTTAGCTAAAAGAATATGCCTGGGGTTATCATTTATACCCTCTGCTGATGTCTAGCCCAGCTGTGGTAAAATATTACGTGGAAAAGAAAGTGACAATTGAAGTGACATCAACATAGAAGAACAACAGTGGAAAGTTTCCAAATAGAAGGCAAGCAGTTTGGGTGGGGAGAAGCTGAAATTTTTTCCCTCTATTCTCTAGGTATTCACCCGTAAGGAAATATTTCTTTGGGGGACAAAATCTACAACCATCTCTTGTTTTATGCAAGTAAATTTTATTTCATGTCAGCATTCCAAACTGTGTTCCTCAATTGTTTGAATAACAATTTTCATTCAATTGCTGCTCAAATTAAGGGTCAAAGGCTGATGGCAATAACCAGCCTTAGATTTTAATGAAGTCTGCCCCAGGCCTCTAGGCAAATACTCTCTTTGGTGTGACAAATGGTTTAAAAAAACCAATCTGGTTAAGAGTTTGATGTCCTCTCTTCAAGGAGAACAGTGCATGGACTGGGGGAGTACAGAGTCTCACAAGCAAGGGAGTACTGCTCCCCAGGGATGTGGGCCAGGAGCACATTTGGAAGAACTTTGGAAGCAGCAGTGGAAACGGGGCAGGGTTAGTTAAGAGGTGGGGTATTTCCTTAGAAGGCTGCCAGGTCCATTAGGGAATAAGGAAAAAAATATTTGGCTTAGTTAATTGGCTAAGTTTGCCTATCTGATCTTAATTGGAACAGAGAAATCACGACAGACTCTTGGTATTAAGGGACTGGTTGGCGGGAAATACTGTGTTTCTGGCCAAGTGCACATTTATGCAAGTTTCAATTTGCTGACCTGGTATCCGGGGCGGCAGCACCTCCATCTTGTGCCCAGAAATTTATTTCAACAGGTGACATTTGGTTTCCTTTGTTACATTTCTCTTCCTAGCATGATGTGTCTGTGCTCTTAAGTGGCACTGAAAAGTTATATTCATCTAATAGACACGTGTTTGCATATACCATAGAGGGAAACTCTTGGGCAGGACAGAGTCACACAGTAGCCAGGGCTTTCCCTCTGAGCCCTAAGAGGGAGTTCGGAAGCTTCTGGTCAAGGCTCCACGAGTCTCCGCGAAAAGAGAAATAAGATGTTGCTTGATACACAGTTTTTAAGTGAATGCAAGATGTTCCATGAAAATATAGTAATTATTTTTCTTTTACTCTCAGATGTTAGATTTTTCTTCTGATTTTTAAAGGGACAAACATCATAGTGGAAAAGAAGTACGATTTCCTCAGGGATCTATCCTAGGAAGTAATTCCAGAGTGGAATGACTGGATCAAATTCAAGGATCGTATAAGGTCCAGGAGACACTGACGGCAGTGGTATAACAGTGGTCCCTGGGAACATTGCAGGAGGGAGACAGGCTGGCATCGTCCCAGCACTAGGAAGCCCTTACTGCTCTCTCACTCACCGAATACAGCCATTTTTCAAAATATTTTTCAAAATAATTTTTAAATTATTTGTACTAAAGCCTCAAGATATTTTCACTTAAAAAACATATGAAAGCTTGTCAGCAAAGAGTTGGAAGGAGGAACATCAGTCAATAATAGTTCTGGTTTTAATGAATATTTTTAGAAGAACATAAGTCAAATCCATTTTGGCAGATGAATGCAAGTGATCGAACCTATTTTCAAGGTTTTCTGTGTATGAGAAATAAATTAAAACTTTGTTTTGTAGTTATAGTTTTGTTCACCTAAATCTCTTTGAGGAGATTCAACATATGTATCTCTCACTTAAAATTTTATGCATGTATATCACAATTTCATAGAAATTAATGAAAGAAATCCATCTTTAATAGAACGCAGTACTTTTCTCCCTTCCCCTTCCCCACCATCTAGGATTTGAAGAAGCAGCTGAAGAAAAACAGGACACAGAAAAACCACTTTTAGGATGATGAGAACTACTTTTGTTTAAGTAAGCCTTTGAAAAGGAAACCATGACAACAAAGTAGTTAAACAGGGAGCCTTTCTCGGATTAAATTCAAAGAATAGGATGTGCGCATATAGCCACGTATGTCCTATTTAGATGAATTTCTCAGACACATTTTATAATGCAACATTTCTTAACATTTTCTTTAAAGGTATAAATTTGCAAAGGATGAAATTAGCGCACAGTCCCAAATTCCTAATAAGGATGACGCAGTTCATTTCTGTTGCCTGAGCCAGACCGTCTCGGGGTCAGACATAGTGTAGTGACGACCCTGACTCTTGAGCGCTGGGGGGCGGCAGTCCTGGGAGGCTGCCACTGTTACTGTCTGGCTCGCCCTTGAGGGCTGTGACATTGGAGGGGGAGTAGCTGGGCCAAGGCCGCGGCTGGCGGGGGGCAGAGCCGGGATGCAGCCCAGACCCACCTGGTACCAGGAGGGCTCTGGAGTGTCTCGGAGCTTCTGAGATGAAGGACGGGGTCCAGCCGCAGCAGGAAGGCTGGATGTGCCTCCAGGGGGACCCGTTGTTAAATCCCTTTGAATCTCCAGAGGAAGCATTTCACCCTCAGAATCACAAGCAAATAAACAGAAAGGAAATTGTAATAGCAGGAACTCCACCCAACTAAGCCCAGAAGCGAAAGGAGAGTAGACCTTAAAAGTTCACATTATAAGAAAAAATCATTTGTAACTGTGTATAGTGATATTAACTAGACTTAACTGTGACCATTTCATAATACATACAAATATTAAATCATTACATGGTATAACTGAAACTAATATAATGCCATATGTCAATTACATCTCAATAGAAAATAATAAATAAAATGTAAAAGCAGGGAAAGCAGTGCACTGATTCAGAGCAGGTGGGCGGCCGGCACAGGGGCAGACTGGCCAGCGGAGGCAGCCGGCAGCCGGGGTCCGGGGGCTAGAGGTCCTGTGCTGCATCCGTGGTACCCAGCAAGTGTCAACTCCACCTTTCCACAGCAGTGTTCGGCATAAGACAAAAATCTGGGCATGTGAATAGTAGATCCTTATCTAAATTACCTTGAAATAAATTCTTGTGTGGCCTTAACCACGGTCTTTCAGATGTAACACAGCCCACCTTTAGTACCTAGAGTTTGTTAACACGTAAGGCAAAGTGCAGCATTTTGCCTTTTACACTGCATCTCAAATATTTCTGTGTTCTCTCTCTCTTTTTCTAAGTTGAAAAACCCTCTTTGAAAGTCACTAGAGGAGAAAAAAGGACTGGAGATGGATTCTCCCTTTTGAAAGTTGAAATGGTGGCATCCACTGCTGACGTTGTCGGATGGCTAATAGAGAATTTATTTATTGTAATACCTCACAGACATTGTACCATATCCACAATCATGTAGCAGCCTGCCTGAGGCTGGAAAGGTAATGTTATGCTCCACCCTGTGTTCAGTGAGACTGAGTCTGATCTGTTCATGAACAGTTGCAGGAAACTCTCGTGCTGTGTTCCTAATCAAAAGACTTCTTAGTATATTGGAATAACACATTTTTAAGTAAGTAAAATATCTTTTTATTTGGATTTGCAGAATGGAATTTTATGTGTCATGTCTCAGACTTCTTTTGTATTTCCTTTTCAACACCCTACGTTTCCCGTGTGTGTTTTAACTCATGCACATGTGCTCTTTGTACAATTTTTACAAGTAACAAAATCCAACATGTCAGAATGATGAGTTTTATTTTTCCTGTTTTACATTATGTGTTTGGCCTAGAGAGTTAGAATTACAAATGGGGGGCAGAGGGATTGTGAATACATATGAAAGTTCACCAGAAATTATATCTTCCTCTTAGAAGTTTGCTCTAAAACTGACTGAATTGTCTTTCTGAACCTCTATTATGAAATCATTGGCATCATTTTCTCCTGTGTTCAGCTAATTTGAATTAAAATGAACTAAATTATAATGTGAGCTATTATTTCCAAACATGAATAGTCATCTGAATGCTTCATGGGAAGGCAGTATGTCTATTACTTTTCTTTCATCATTCATGTGTCATTTGAGAAAAATTTAATTATGTGTACTGGTGCTGGTCTGGGTGGAAACTGGCCATTTGCGCCGATCAAATCACTTCCAGACGTGCTTGTTCTGAGACTGGCCCAGATGACAGAAGTGCAGCTGGGAGGCTCCCTGGAGGCTGGGCTCTAACCAGGAAAAGCTTCTGACAGGGAGGAAGGGGGGAGGAAAAGCCCCAGGGTCTGACCTTGGGACTAAAAGCACAAGAATGCAGTGGTGTCATCACAGTGGGAACGTCCTGTCTCAGGAGCGGACTCGCATCTACACCAAGCCCAGAGACGGCGCCTCAGCCCGACGTCAGTGTGTGACTTTAACCTGAAGACGAGCTCCCAGCTGCCATGCTGGGCTGAACCCGTGGGACCGGCCAGTCCTCGTAGGAAGCCCAAGCCCCCCCCCCCCCCCCAGATGTTGGCTCTCAGAGCAGAGGAATGAAGTGCATGATTGAATGTGCCCTCAAGTCAGACAGTGAGAACCTGAATTGTTGATCTCAGCAAGAGAGCTTTGTTCCTCTAGGACAGGACAGACTGAGCCCGTGGGCCTGGACCCCTCTCTGTCCCCTGCTGGGTGGGGCGGGGGACATTTGTTTCTCACACTGACATTGCAGAGCAGCCCTCTGCTGATTTACCATCACACTGTGATCCGACTTACTTTCCTCTCTGAAGCCTTGCTCAGGCTGACTCTGAGGCCATTTTGTCCCTTTAGGGGGACTCATGTGACTCAGTACAGGACATTCAGTTGCACAGGTGAGCCCAGGGCCTCCATATCTGTTCTTGTGAGGGACAAAGCACGTCACTGTTGTCACTCCTGCAGTCTGGCTGTGCTGCTGGGTTCAGGGGAGCAGGTCCTGTGTCACCCCGTCCCTACTGAGGAACTGAAACCAAGAAGTAGCAGCCCCAGTGACCGCGTCTCCCGGGAGAGGGCAGGTCGCTGGTGGAACGTCAGGGGCCGTCCTGGCGCTGCAGGAAGTCCTGTCTGCTCTTTGCTTCAGAACAGGCTCCTGAGCGTGGACAGAAGGTGCGGCATCTGAACGTCCCAGGCACGAGGCTCCCACCTCACATAGGAGCCAACTGGAGGGACAGATAATGGGAAGCCCGCCCCGCGGCCTGAGAGTGTGTTTCACGGCAATTTCGTGTGTGTGCAGGGAAATTTCCTTCCCGTTAGCTGTGGCCCTTTGAAAGTGAGCCGAGTTGGTTGTGGTTTAACTGTTGTTATTTTCTTATAATACCCCAGCCACCCCGTGCACAGCGTCAAACAATACGGGCCGGTTTGACTTTGATCATTTTCCACGAATCAACCACATTTAACAGAGCACATGAACAAAAGAAGCCTGAGGAAATGAAGCAACATGAGCCACAGCAGCGCCTCCTGCCACTCATGCTGTCACCTCCACCACCTCTGCCTCTCCCCTCCCCGCACCTCCCAGGTCAGGGCGGCCAGGGCGAGTAGGGGACGGAGTTGCTAGGAAGGTGGAAACCACGGGAGACGCTGCCTAGCAGTGCCCTTGGGGGGGGGGGGGGAACCAGCTGCACAAAACTCCCAGTGATTTGCAAGTTTCCCCTCTTGCCTCTCTGATTTCCCAATGCAGAAATAGCTCCAAATGTCTAATAGGAGGGCTAGGTATTCAGGTATAGTGATCTGATCAAATTCAGGAGAATCGAGTAGCTCTAAATTAGATTTCATCTTTCTTGTGTCTGGATGGTCTTATTTTGTTTTCAAAAGAGAAGTTCTACTAGTTTCCCAAAGAAGCTGTTTTATGGAAGCTGAAATAGATTGTAAACAAACAAACAGAAAAGCTTCCCTTTTTAAATGAGACATTGTTTTAATTCTAATACATAAACCTTTTTCTTTAAAACTAACAACCCAGCCAAAAAATGGACAGAACTAAATAGGCATTTCTCCAAAGAAGACATAAAGATGGTCTAATGGCACATGAATTAGCGATGCTCAACATCACTAATTATTAGAGAAATGCATATCAAGACTGCAGTGATGTATCATCTCACACCGGACAGAATGGCCATCATCAAAAAATCTACCTATAATAAATACTAGAGATGGTGTGGAGAAATGGGTACCATCCTATATGGTTGCTGGGAATGTAAATTGGTGCAGCTACTTTGGAGAGTAGTATGCAGGCTCCTTAAAAAATAAAAATAGAGTTGCCATGTGATCCAGCGACCCCACTCCTAGGCATATATCTGAAAAAGATGAAAACTCTAATTTAAAAAGATACGTGTACCCCAATGTTCATAGCCTCATATTTATAATAGCCAAGACATGGAAGCAGCCTAACTGTCCATCAAAGAATGAGTGAACAAAGAAGATGTATATCTATATATATAAAATGTAATATTACTCAGCCATAAAAATGAAATAATGCCATAGTTGATGCTGCAACTATGGGGTGACAGGTGGAAATTCTGGCCCAGTGGTCCTCCCCTCACACCACATGGCAGCCAAGCACCATGTGCTGGTGGAAAATACTGGACCACAAGGATGTCTGACTTTCTCCTACATCAGAGATGCACCTGGACTCACCAGAGGCTTCCACAGAGAGGTCTGGGGTCACTGAGTCTGGGGAAGGGGCTTGAGTGTCAGGACGGTCAGAGCACCATCCACAGTCCTGCTCTGCCCAAAGCTCTCAATTTCTTAGCACCTCCCAAGGAACAGTTGCTAATCTAGGGGCATTCACAGAATAAGGCAGGATTTCCGTAGTGTTGACAAGCAAGGGAGCAGTTATACTGACATGAGGACAAGACAGATTCACCCACAAGGTCTTGAGAAAATTCTCCCTGACTCATTGGAGAAGACTTTTAGTTAAGAAGCTGTGCATGTTCTGTTTTGTTGTGGCTTGTTCTTGTTTTTCCCAATAGAAAGTGAGTTAAGGGAAAGCCACAGGATATTGGTGTTAGCACAGTTCTTGGGGAGTTCATGTGAGGACCAGGAGTCAGTGCTTGTGAATGAAACACTCATACAGATCTGCACACACACACACACTGCAAGTCATGCTGGGGGTCACCCTGTCACAGTGGGAATGTCCCACACCAGTGAGTCTGATCTGGCGACCTTTGGAAGAGAAGGAACCCGGGCACCTGCATTTGGCTGCGACTCCCCTTGGAGTCAGTGCCCCAGAGAAAGCATCATAACCACCATCTCAGAGAAAGACTTAGACACGTGGTGTTGACCTTTGCTACAACCAACGCAGAACTGGATAGCTCTGTCGGCATCCTGTTTCTTACCTTGGTGAGATTTCATGAAATTCAAGTACACAGAGACGAAAGTGGGCTTTTGATTTCTGTTTTAATTTCTTGTGCCCATTATGAAGAACGAAGTACAGAACTGAAGTGGCAAAGCTGGCGGGCGCGGGGTGTGCGCCGGGGAAGGTCGGGGCGGCCGCGCGGGCGGAGGGCGCCGAGGGGCCAGACGAGGGGCCGCGAGCGGCGCTCAGGGCGGGGGCTCGTGTGGCCGGAGGAGCCGAAGAGCCCGTGGGGACGAGGGGGGAAAGGCTCCCGGGGGCCTGCCCTCTGCCCGCCCTCCCTCCCCCCACCCCGAGTAATGGCAGAATTACTTGTTACAGAGCAAAATATGTTTGCCCAGCAGTTTGAAAAAACGTTACACAATAGTTAAAAAAAAATTATCTGCAATGACCCAAACCCAGGAGGGAAGCCCCGCTAGGTCCTCAGCAGACGTCTTTTTCAGACAACAGACGGTGAGGAACAGCCGGCCCTCCGGCACCCTCCGTCACGAGCCCTTCCCGTGCCCGCACACGGCTGTTCTCCGCAGCAGGAGGAAGGCGACGACGCAGAAGTAGAGCCCGCTCTTGAGCAGCAGGAGGAGGTACGCGTAGTAGGCGGACGTGCTTTCGCGCTGCAGCCGCACTGTGTCTAAGGGGAAAGCGGGCCGTTAGTTTCACCCGTTGCCTTGAGAGGCCGGGACACGGTGAGGGGAGGGGGGCACAGTTATTCCCTTCTGGAGACCTGCTGTGACTGACACCCCCGCACCTCCTGAGAAGGAGGAAGGATGAGCAGGGCCAGAGCCAATGCTTCTAAATCACTCAGAACCTTCCACGCAGGGGGAAAGCCCCCCCCCCCGCCCCCGCCCCGCTAGTGCTGGTTCTGTGCCAGCTGCGTGGAGTCCCCATGGGAGACACTCCACACCTGTGCCCTTACCTCCTCAGTAACTGAGTGAGGAGTAACTGTTCCCTATTGGCAGGTGAGGACAGTATTGCTCAGAATACATGAGATTTACTCATTTTCATATCACTAGTTAATAAAAGAACCGGAATTTAAAGTTCAGTCTGTGATATCAGAGGCCTGTGCACTTGCACCCCCACCCACGTGTCCATCCTGTCTCAGGGCCTTGGCTTTGGGATTTCTTGCTCTGTGTCTATAGCCTAGAAGAGGAATAGAGACCTGAGTAAGGGTATGAACCACCGATTCAGATGGGCTTGGTTGGATCCCCAGATCTAGCTATGTGACATGGTACAGGGGACATCATTAATTTTAATGTCATTGCCCTCATTTGTAAAGTAGGGGGAAAATACTGTGCCACTCCATTGGAGTATGATGAGGATTAAACAGAGCATGCAAGATAGAGCACAATAACTTCTGAACAAAAAGCTTTCTGTGTCAGTTCACGTATTAGCCACTAGCAACGACCAAGGAGAAAAAAAGTCTAGAAGCAAAGTGATACCACGTTTCCTCGGTCACTAGAAACAAAGGCCACACTAAAGAATGGAGTCCATTCTTGAAATAATTCGGAACCTATCACTGCACCCTCTAATTTACAGTCATCTTATACCCAAACCAGCATTTACCATGTTCAGATGACTCCCAGGAAATGCTACATTGACTGAAAAATCTCACTCAGTCTGTTCTGCAAATCCAGTCTGGTTTTTCTACCATGAGTCAAAAGTTAAGTTTATCCAGAGGAAAACAGAGCTGGAGCCTCACAGAAAGGCAAACATGAACAAAACTTACTGTTTTCATCTTTCAGACAGGCTTTTGTAGAATTAACAACAGCGGCTTCTAGGAGAAAGGAGAGCAAGTCTTAGTCAATTGTTCACAACTATTATTTGACAATGTGATATATACATATAGACATACATATATTTGTAAAATCTGCCAACAGAGACAGGAGAGATACTGATTAAATGTAGGAGCCCCGCGATTCCAGAAATAATTGGTCTCTCCTACTATGGACCAAGGAAGCTCAAAAGCTAGCTTGATTAGGAGGGAAAAAGGCTGCAGGATGAAATGAAGGCAAGGATGTAAAAGAACAGCTTACCACTGTCATCTTCTGGACAAGCTTTTGTAGAATCAACAGCAGTGCCCTCTAGAAGAAATGAGAGCAAATATTGTCAGCGGCTCATGCCTGTAATTTTCTGGTGTGTGTCTACTGACAGAGAGACAGGAGGAGAATTATTAAAAGAATGCAGATGATGAGCCCTACAATTCCAGATAACTGGTTCTTTGTACTTTAAGCCAGGTAAATTTCAAAAGGTAAATTGATCAGGAGAATAAAAAAGACCAAAGTATGAAGGCAAACATGTACAATAACTTACTGCTTTTAGCTTTCAAACAATCATTTGTCGGCTCTGGAGTAGCGGTAACTAAAGTGACAACTACAAGAAATGAGAAGAAGCATTAGTCAGTTATTCCTGCCCATTATTTGACAGCGTGTGTATGTATTAACACACGTATGTATTGTAACATGTATATGTATATAGACTATGGACAGGGAGACAGTCATTCAAAACACGAGCCCTATAGCATTTCAGGAACAGTTGGTCTGATTCTATATGAGTTAGCAGATCTAATACATATATTGTTTTCTGCACATGAAGATATCGAAGTTCTGAAGGGTACATTTTTGTTCTTTTTTTTTTAGTCACAGCTGGCGGGTAATACCCAAGACCATCTTATTTTCCTTCTGTATTTATAGCGCCTATGATAGTGCTGGCTACAAAGTAGGTGTTGGAGAAATACTGTCAAAAAGACAATTAATCAGAAAATTAGCTGCTCTCCAGTCTTCAGCGCATGCTGCTGAGCTGAAGAGTGGCTACCCAAATGAATTCATCCAATCCCAGAATCCACAATAACATTTCCTTTTTGAAGGAGTCTGGCTCAGGCAATTTCCCATCCAGGAAAAATAAACAGCCATACACTTCCAAATCATTCATGTCCCCAGTATCCCCAACTCATGTACATTATTTTCTGCAGTGGTGTTTGTGGGACTAATGAAAACAACATTAGCCATTGAGTGATTGTTTCTGGCTTCAATATTTCACATACAATATCTCGTTTCACCCCCTGGTGACAGTAGAGTGAGCTGTATTTTGAAGGACTTTGTGTTACAAAGGAGGAAATAAGAATTAGAGGGTAAGTAATTTGCTAAGAGTCATACCAGTGATGGCAGAGCCAGCGTTCAAAGGATCGTCCTGGGGGATTAAATGAGACAGAGCACATGGAAAGCACTTTGTAAAAACTGTCATAGAAATGCAGAGCAGTTAATCTATAGAGAGACAACATAATTCCACCACTGTGGACACTAAAAACATCTTCTCTTCTAGATATCTTAAATATTCTTTACAATGACTGTTATATTACAGGAGTTCAGCATTTCAGTGCAATTTTTCAAGGGTAGAAAAATATGCCAAATCATATGTATGGTTCTCGGATTACATAAAACCTGAGGTGAGAGTTGTATTTGTCTACAAATAAAGAAAAAACAAAAAAGGCATACATATAAGTAAAAAAAAAATTTTAAGATAATAGGCTGTTGGATGGAGAAAAATGGAGTTATAGTGTTTGTTTTGGTTTATCCTTTTTCTCCTGGATGTGTTCTTGCCCATATGAACATGGTTCTGGTAGGCCGTTGTATGTAGATTCTTTTTCAGTATATTCTTAAAAAAAAAAAAAAAGAAGTGGGTTTGATGTATAAAGGCTTCAGAGTAAATCTTAAGAATGAAAATGTTAGTACAGTCATGCTTAGATGTTAAAATATCCTCAAGAATTGACTTTAATGTATCTTAAAATTCTCTTTGTTTTCTTTACAGTGACTTTATTCATTAAAAGAAAAACAAATCTCTTTTTAAAATGCATGGCTTGAAGTAGAAACAACAAAACAATACATTTTCATAATAAATTCTGCAGAAGTATCCCAAGTTCTCTTTCTCAATGAGGGTTGGTGGAAAACTTGGACCAGATTAGTTTTCTCTCTCTTCAAAATCATAACACTGATTTGGCCTTCCATGTTACCTTCCTAGCTTCTATAAAAATGTAAACAGAAACAAAACTTCCAAGAGACAGTGGATAAAATTGGGAGTTTGAGATTTGCAGATGTTAGCCACTATATAAAAAACAGATTAAAAAAAAAACAAATTTCTTCTGTATAGCACAGGGAACTATATTCAATTTCTTATATTAATCTTTAATGAAAAAGAATATGAAAACGAATATATGTATATATATATGCATGACTGGGATATTATGCTGTACACCAGAAATTGATGCATTGTAACTAACTGTACTTCAATTTAAAAAAATTTTTTTAAATTAAAAATTTAAAAAAAATTTGCTGTAGGATGACATTAACAGAAATGCCCACGTTAGCTTTGTTGCTGTGAATAGCCCATGGGAAACATTTATTTTAGAAAATTAGTGCTAAGTAGAACACATTATAAACTCAAACTCATCTCCTTTATGATAATCATCCCTATGAAACTTACTATAATTCTTATTCTTCACTCATCACTAGAAAAATTAAAATCTGGTGGGAATGGTATAGCTCAGTAGTAGAGTGTAACGCTTAACAAGCATGAGGTCCTGGGTTCAATCCCTGGTACCTACTCTTAAAAAAAAAATCTAAAGACAATTAAGCCCACGATTATATTAAACTAACACTTTACATATTTGCTTTCCCTCTTTTTCTTAGCTGTAGAAACAGAAAATTTAGGGTTATTTTGTAGTCTTGCTTTTAAAGAGTTTTATGAAAGGACATAAAAAATACACTGAAAATATGAATAAATACGTCTGGGTTATGTTTCAAAAGCAAGCATTTTCACTGACTTTGTTTCATCTGCTCTTCGTGGAGCCCTAGGACAAAGTGCAGGCAAGTGTTGAAACCAAATTTGGTTATTGGACAAACTAAGGCTCTGAGAAGTAAAGACTTAGATCAGAAATTCGGAGTGATACACAGCGAATTCTCGCATCTTTTGTTAGGCGCTTGCTTCCTGCTGCTTAGAAAGGGCTTTTTAATTAACCACAGGGAAAAGTACAAACTGATTCCTTCTTACGGGCACTCCGGGCAGTTTGGTCAGCTGTGTCCATACGCAGGACTTTAAGTGACTCAGGACTTCTGAGTGCTTATATAAAGGGTATAGTCTCATTATTGCAGTGCGTCCTCCCTGGGACGGTTCTTCACCGAGGGTATCATGCACACGTCCCCTCCAGGCTTGGCGCACACGCTAGGGCTGTGATTACACTTTGCTGAGAGGCACTTACCAATGGCAAGAAATATTCATCATGTAGAATGGAAGTATGTCTGTACCCTGTAACCTCACCCAACCTTTAATTCCAAAATTTTACCTTGCAGTGAAATATAAAACACAAATCTCAAAAACCTAAGACCATAAAAAAAAGTGCAGTAGTCAAATTATTCCACCTTGTGTGACACTGCAGTCTGCTTCTCTCAGATGATCACCATTTTGTCATTTAATACTCATTGTTTCTGGGTTATACTTTGAGTAAAGCAAGACTGAAGTGAGATGCCTTTGCTTGATGGAGAGGAACAATCATAAGAGGTGTATAATTATTCTTATCTCCTGATCAACTAAGATCATTAAAAGGGGAGTCTCTTTTTGTGTGTTTATTGTGTGCTAAGTTGTATATTGTGTGCTAAGTTTCATGAATGTTGTTTCATTTAAACCATAGAACAACCCTAAAATACATCACTGTGAGCTTAATATTTTGGAAGATGAAACCGAGGTGAGAAAGGTTGAGTAATTTTTTTCCTTTTTCTTTCTTATGTTTCAAACCCTACACTATTTTAATTCTGTGGGGAAACAGCTCAATACTTAAGAAAGATTTATATTTGTTTGTTTTTCATCGATGCTTGACAGAAAAGGTGGGGCTATTCCCTTTAAAAAATAATGTTCTGGGAGGTAATGCTTCTATTTCTATATACATACCTTGATTAATTGAAGGAAAAAGAATCTGTTGATCAATTCCTTTTTTATTTTTCTCGTGTTTGACAACACATACGTGTTCTTTATCCATGGACTTTTCAGGCACGGTCAGCCAGCTCAGCTTCATGTACGTATTGCTGGTCTTCACGGTGTCTCCCTGCTGGGACTGCAGAATCCTGTTGTCATTCTTTTCTTTCCAGGAAACCTTAATAACACCAGGGAAGAAGTTCTCCAGAAGACAAAGATACGTTCCAGCCCGATGGAGGTTTATTTCAGCAATTGAAGGCAGGAAAATAGTGGGCTTGGGGGAAACGTCTGCATCAAGGTCTCTAGCTGCGGGGAGCGGAATTAAAATAGTAATTAAGGAGAATTATGACAGAAACACAAAGGTTGTGTGGTTTGGAACCGTGTAGTAAAAGGAAGGAGCCATTGAATCAGCGCTCAAGTTGACCTTATGGCCACAGTCAGCTGTCAGGTGCTAATTATTGTTCTTATTTTCAATGGGAAGAAGGTTCAAGACTTTATGTAACTTGCCCAAAGTCACAGCTATTAAGTAGCACTGGCTGATTTGCACCTTGGCCTCCGTTCTTTGCATGTATGCTAAGATAGGCTATGACTTTTAACTGCCACATATCATGGCTTCCGACATTCATGGACACACTTTAAAAAAAAAATCTTGTGTGTATTTCCCTGTGCTATACAGTATAATCTTGTTTATCTATTCCCACCTTCTGCCCCTTTGGCGACCACAAGTTTGTATTCTATGTCTATGAGTCTGTTTCTGTTTTGTTATGTGACAATGAATATATATATGTTCATGTATAACTGAAAAATTGTGCTCTACACTGGAATTTGACACAACATTGTAAAATGACTATAAATCAATAAAAAATGTTTAAAAAAAATCTCTTTTGTTCTATCATAGTGGAGGCTGTTTTAGGCTGAATGGGTGGGTGGTGGGGATGGGTATAAAGGAGGAGACCAGGTAACAATGATGACCTTTCTACAGGTGAGGATCTTTGGCTATTTCTAAACTACTTCCCATTCCCATCCCATGAGTTTTGTAACTTACACTCTCTTTGGTCCAATAAAAACTTCTTATGATCTGCAACTCTGTGGAAACTCATTCTTTATTTAACTGATTCTGGGATGCAACATATTTCCATATTTTCCTTACTAATAAATGTCAGGAGGAAATTTATCAGTTTTTAAAAACAATATACAGTCACTTGCATTAATGGGAATCTATGTCCACCTGTACTTGACAGCCTATCAAGTTGAATTTTTAGTTTCATATGTGGGTCCCACGCCCAGTTCTGCAGTGACGGGGTTCGCCTCATTGGTTCCTATTTTATACAAACTCTCAGTGTCTCATATGCACCAATCCAGATTTTTGAGTAGGGCCATATTAAAGCTGCACCTCCAAATTATTTATTGTGCCTTGAATATATTGAAATATTTGAATATTGAAATATTTGAATATTGAAATATTTCTAAAATTTCTATTATAAATGCATCTTCATAATATATAAATATTATTTATATATTCATAAATATTTGAATATTTATATATTCATAAATATTTGAATATTGAAATATTTCTAAAACTTCTATTATAAATGCATCTTCATAAATGCTCTCACATGAACATTATCAAGTAATGCACTTATCAGGCACTTTGTCTCACTTCAGAAAATGTTCACCAAAAGAGCACATTGTATCTTGGAATTCCATTTGAAGTTGAAGCATGACTAAAAATACATCATATTTTAACTCTCAGTGTCTCCCTCATAATTTGAATCTGCCTTGTAAGGCTGCTGAGCATCTTCAGAGCTCCATCATTTTCTCTTTTTTTCACCTGCTGAATAAAGTGTATATATAATTAGAGATTATATTAAAAGTATAGTTCCTGCGTTTCTTACAACTTCAAAATAGATGCCGAAACGTCTTACATGTACAAAGGCAAATGACTTGAATGCTGGAATGTTACTGACTATGCATTTATTGCTAATCTAACAATTGGAATTATAAATGTAAGAACCTTTTCCAATTTGATTTCCAATGAAAGACAAATATTTTACTAATACTCAATTCAAATTGGAGTTCAGAGTTCATTTCATCATTTGATGGGCAATTTCTTAAGAATAACTATACTCCTCATTTGAGAAGAAAAGGAAACAATTCTTGAGAATTTCTGCCTCTTTAGCAAAGTTCTTGATTTTCTTCTAAATCAGCAAGCAAACATAAATGTTTAAAATCATGCTGAAAGTATAAGTAGGCCATAATGTACTCATTTTTATTTTATACAATTATTTTAGTACAAATAGTTTTTTATTGATAATAATGGTAAGGTACTGTATATTTCTCCAACTGTATACTTTGTTTATATTGACTTGTTTTTCTTATCATTTTTTCTTTTATAAATTAAATAGACCTATTGCATATCTAAATAAGAATATCAAATTATGACATTTCTAACTATATTTAATTGATTTTACATTTTGATCATTTTCTTTATGAACTAAAACTTTTTCTGAAGAATATGAGCAAAACTCATTGGCTATACATTTTAGAGCCAACAAACATTGGTGTTAGAGAAGCTATCAATTAAGATCAAGGGTTCAGATTTGGAGCACGTAAAATAACAAGAAATACAAAAAAAACCAAACAAACACATTTTAATCTCATGATTTTTTTGCCAAGTGGGGAAGAGTCAGCTTAAGAGAGACAACTATCTTCAAATTCAATGTTTTGCGTGTGAGTGGACAGTAAGACAACTTTCCATTTGAGGAGTAGGAAGTGTAGCTTCATCCTCTGGAGAATTTCTGTTCTGTCCACATTCTTGGCTGAAAACAACTCTCATTATTGAATACAATTCTCCCTTGACATTTGAACTGGGTGTAGATACATATACCCAGCACCCCTCATGTGCCAAGACAATGTGCCAAGCACACTATTCACATTATCTCATTGAATTCCCGTACACCACCTGCTGGATACACACTGTTATCCCATTTTATGGATTAGGAGACTGAGGCCAGAGAATAATCACTAAAATTCACATAAGCAGTAAATGGTGGATTCATAGCACCAAGTCAGCCTGACTCTGAAGCCTGGGCACATTGAAAACACCCTTTCACCACCAGAAAATGAAATATCAACTCACAAAATACACCTGTAATAACAAACTTCAGCCTTGGGCCAAACACTTCATGATGACTGAATACCTTATACAGGAGCCCTTTATAAAAGTCCACATGCAGACAAAGACAAATCTTGTTACAATATTTGCACAATGTTGTCTGTACTGTCCTTTACAATATGGATTTGTTTTAAAATCTTTCCTAAGAGTTCTACGTCTAATCCCCATTCACATTCTCATTTTTTCCTAAATTCTTAACTATTTTTCCAATTTGTTTCTTGCCTTCCCTCTATTACCTTGAAAAAATTGTGTCCTTCTGATACCTCCCTATGACGAAAATTATATTCCATTACCAAAGACTTTCTATGATGATTTCAAAGTGATTCAATACATATTGAAATCTTTAGACTAATTTAGCTTCTCTGAATTCTTCAAATCCTAGTAAAACTAAGACTGCCTACAATCCAAGAGACCAGGCTTCCGGTCCTGGTTTGTTTCGCTCCTAACAAGTTCTGTGGTGAGCAAATCAGGTAAATTATATCCTTTAATACTTTATTTATTTGAAAACAAAGGTGTTAGTATAAATCAATGCAACATAACTACCAGTGCTGAAGGGAGACCAAAATAAAACAAGATCTGAAAAGCAAGTTGATTAAAAATGCTATAGAAATGAGATAATAATGATTATTATCATTATTTGCAATTTGTCATAACTGTGTAGTCCAACATGACATTGAATCTCATGGGACCAAACTTGATCTCACTGATAGGAATTCAGTATTTTGGGGTTGCAATTGGATCTGTGGCAATTAAACATGAAGACTGATTCCCTGGTTTGCATTCCATTGCACTCTCATTTGCCTGGAATTCTCAAAGCGGTCATCACAGGAAACGTGCCTTTTACACACATCTAATTAAAAGGCAATGATCTGTCTTGTCTTAGCCCCTGCATCTCCAGGGTTAAGAAAATCAAAAGGAATATTGGCTAAAGCCTAAAATATGCGGGCAATATATGGAACTGCTTCACTTGTGTTGTCCACAACAGATGGCTTTTTAACCAATCAACAGCATAATCTATTTCTGTTTCAAATTTTTACTAGAAATTTCAGCCTCAAACTGACTTCTATCCAACCCACATGCAGAGCTAAGCTTGCAACTCCTGGCAGTGGGCCTTGAAGGCACAATGACTAGAGAAATGGCAGGATGCCTGGCCCTCAGATTCCTCCAATATTCATGGTGGATCACGAAAACCTTACCTGCCTGACCCTCTCTTCAGGATCACCATCTGTGAATGACATTAAATATTACAATGTCCATAATATTGATGCACTGGGAATATAAATGGGTTTGATTAAAGACCACTTCTTCCATTTTACAAAATAGATGTTGAAGGCAACACCCCCTTTTTACTTTACTTTCCTCCTGAAGACTCCTGCAATGAAGTCCTTTTCTAATTTTATGATGAGAAAATATATCTTATTTGAAATTTTGGTGTGCTTCTTTACCAGTTTATTGAAAGTATGTATTCCACTACATTTTTTTCAGCTTTTAAATTTTTTATTCACTTTTTTAAAAATAGAGATAGACTGACACTGAACTCTCTTTCCTTTGAGCATAAAATCTTACCCTGTGCTTCCTGCTAGATCATCACAGGCCTTATTTCTTCTGCTTCCATCAATGCCTTGATCTTCTATTCTTATTTCATGCTCTGCCTATACATGTGTTTTCCATTTGAGGTCTCAATCAATTTTGGAAACAAGCCATTTAAATAAATGACAAATAGCTTGCCCATCACAGGGATTGATCATTTAATAAGGTCTAACTCCACTATGACATGAGAAATGGGAGATAATGTTTGCCCATCCTAGTTCTGTGATATAGATGCAAAACATTCGGAAATCACACAGAATTGTGCCTGCTTTATCCTTTTGCCCCTATTTTTTCAATATTTATATAAACACAGACAGAAATTGGCCCTGCTACCATTACACAGAGGTGATGCTCAGCAAAACTACATGAGATGTGAATGTGGTCAAGAATGGATGAGTGACTCCTCTCTGCCTGGGCAGCTCAGGTTACATCTGTTCCTGCCTCATCACACATCTATTGGGAAGATAATTTCATCTTTTCTCACCATTTTTCCTGAATCTTTTAAATCTCCTCTGGAAAGGGTTTTTCATGTACAAAGTCATTTCTTTGCCTAGAGTGTAACTTAGAGTTAATGTCTTTAGCTATCAAAGACGAACAATAATAAGAATAATATATTTGAGCATTAAATAAATGCTTACTCAATACATTTTGCAGATGTTTTGTGATTTGTATGTGTTGAGGTGTGTGTATCAAATGATTCTACGGTAGCTTCCTTCCATAACCCAGTCCTGATTTAGGAGACCATATGAGCTGTTACAGACAATGATGAGTTCTTAAGCTATTCATTGCTAAGAGGATGCTCCTTTTGACTTGAAAATTGCCTTATGGTTCCTAGGGCATTAAATTCATACCCTGTCCTGCTCAACGGAGGATTTTATTTAGTTTTCCATTTTCTGCCTCCATCATGATTGGAAAGCAGCTGTGGCTTATGCAATTGTCAAGTATTTTAGTAGAAATGCTGTAATTCTTCTACCAGATTCAGTATTTCTGGCAAATACAATGCTAAAACAGAAATAAAATTGAGCCCAATGGTGTCATTCTGTGGAGATACCCTGAGAATCATATTTTGAGCATTTAATAAGTCTATATTCAATATGACTTATACACACTTTTTAGGGAGAAGAGAGGTTATTTCAGTGCCATGATTAAAAACAGAAGCATTGTTTTCACTCATGAGTAGTAAAAAAAAAATGAACTATTACTTATTAAGTAGTCAATTAAAGAAACTATTTAAATGATGAGGCTACAGAATTGTAAGTACTCAGGATATAAAAACATGATGTAAAGATTTCTAACATCACATAATGGCCCACACCATGCACTTTGGAATAACAAGTCTCTGTTGAATCCTAAACTTGTTACATGACTTTAGGCAACTAACAGAACACCCCTAAACCTCAGTTTCCTTATCTATGAAATGGGAAGAAGAGAATTCCTGTTGAGGAATGAGATACAATGCTGAAACAGCATATCATGGTATCTGGCCCTCAGTCCATATTTGCTAATATTAAAATTCTCTTTAGTGGAATGGTTTGGGGCCGTTTCACCAAATTCTTCCACCAAACAAAAGATATGGGCTTTATAAGCAATAACTGTTACATCAATTAAGAAAGGAAACAAGCTCATCAATCCAAGACATCTCACTTTTCAGCAGCCACAGACCCTAGAACATGGGGTCCAATCAAGCCAGAATCTAGAGTGCTTTTCCACCAGACTAGAAGCTGTTTGAGTGTTGGGACTTGTCCTATCTGCATCTTGTTCACCCTTTTATCTCCAGAAACTGTCCTCAATAAATGTTTGCTGAGAGAATGAAAGTGCAAATGAGGATGTAAAGCCATGCAGACTCTTTCCATGGACTTTGGAGTGGAAATGGCTCCTTGAGCTCACAAATTCCATTAACTTGGACCAGATCCAGGCAATGTAACAAGTGATGCAATAGCATAAACTCAGCTGAGCTCAGCCTACCTGTAAGAAGCTAGAGCAATAAGAAGTAGGGTTTACTGATGTTCTGTAGTCATTTACTATGAGAATTTTTTGCACTGCTTTTAGGGATGAAATGAAAACCGTTAATATTGGTTTTGCAGGTTACTGGGAGAAAGGAACACTGTGTTTTAGCTCCAACTATAGAGAAGAGAAAATTAAGAAAGGTGCTTCTCACTTAGTAGACCATCTACAGGAAAAGGAACTTGAACCGATAACATACCGGCACAATAAATACTATGTTAATGGTGTAAGAAACATAAACGAAATAATGAAACAGACAGGGTCGCCGAAACATTCTAATATCTAGCGTGACTCTATTGCATGTATGTGTGTGTGTCTGTGTGTGTGTGTGCATTCTAAATGAAGAATTTCAACCTGCTTTTGAGCGGGGAAGAGAACAGACCATTTTCAAAGTAGTTTTGTTTCCATATACAGGGAGCAGAAGCTGCAAACTTGCTGTTCACATGCTGAGGCCAAGAATGTGGCAGTCAGATAAGGGGCATCCTAAATTGTTTTTTTGGAAAACTATCTGTCAGTTTTTCACTACTAAGGTAAAAATAGAAGAAAAAAGTTACTTACCAAGGGGAACCACTATGAGCTCAGTCCCTTTTCCAAATGTCTTCCTCCAGCCCGAGCTATCACACTGGTTAAAGTTTCAACAAAAACCTCAGCCTTCCCCTAGTTTCCCGAAGTGACTAGCAGTTAAAAAATTTTGTACTGGCAATTTGATCTTCTGGGTTCTTTTGGAAGTCCTTGAACGTAGGTTTTATGGTATCTGATAGTCAATAAATTTGCCTCAAAATGGACTCAAATACCTGTTTTCTTCAGAGGAGTAATTATTGAAAACACTGATAAAAGATGAAAGAGATAAAAGCAGGAAAAGAAGATGTGATGTCAGCTACTGGTTAACCAACTGCTTTTCTAAATTACCAGGAAAAGCATTCAAAGAATTAAGACTTCTTTTGAAATATCCAGGTGTTCAGCTGCGTTGAAACTGCTCCAAGTTTGCATCAAAGGAAAACCCCCTCTGTTCTCACTAACACCAGGGCTGCTCCGTTAGCGGTTTGGGAATGTATTTCTGAAAGGAGGAAGCTCTTCAGTAATTGAAAGTGCAAAGTATGCCAACACAAGTGTACTGAGAGATGGGATCAAGTTCTCTGTTCGTTGGGCAACACGGTTCTTTACCACAGTAATGCGAAAGGAGAAAATAAGTTCTGTGATGAATTGTCATATTTTTCTAAGCTAAAAAAGAAATGTGTCAAATTCCATCTCCTTTGAAATAATAGATTTCTTATTTAAAGTAAAACTTGAAAACAAAGTCCAGGTTCTCTGATATGTTGAAAGAAGAAGTCTCTGGGAGGCTGTTCTGTAATCTTAAGCCACTCACCTTGGATCAGGAGAAAAAGAAATTGTGAAGAAGCAGCTGAATGCTCCTCTGAGTCCAGATGAACTATCCATGCGCTGGGACCCATAAAGGACAAACCCTGATCCCTCCTGTCCCGTCCTGAGTCCCATGAGCAACCATTGCCTCTGTCCTGAGAATGAAAGTAAGAGGAGGTCACAGTGGGCAACTGTCCATTCACAGTAGCTCACAGCCCCGAACACCATGGGACAGGACAAGAGACCTGGATGAAAATAAGGTTTAGAAGGCTTTTTTAAAAATTGAGAATTGAATTATTTGTATTTCATGTTATCAAATACTCTTTGCACCTATTGAGATTGAATTCTATCCACTAAGTCCATTTCTGTGACTCAGTGCTCTGTTTTTCTTTATTCCAGGGCCATGAGCAGATTATCAGGAACTTTAGGAGATGTCTAAATTTCAAGATCCATGAAGGATTTAAGCAATAGAATGCAAAAGAGTAAGTAAAGAGTTATAGAATCTTTTAATTAAGTTTATAAGAAAATACATGAACGAGAAGAAGAAAAGAGTGTTAAGATTTTACTAAAGGGCAAAATATTAAACCTGAATAAATGGAGAGACACGTCATATTCATGAAGGAAAAACTCAATATCATACAGTTGCTAATTTTCCCCAAAATCATGTATATGAGTTAACTATAATTCTAATCAGAATTAAGCCAACTTTTTTATTTATTTATTTTTGTTTCATAGTATAAGGGTTGGGGTGAGCTAGTTAAGTTGATTTTAATTTGAAATATGCAGCATTAATATGAGATAATTAAAAATTGTTTCTTAAAAATAATAATGAATAGACATTTGGCCTAGCAGATCTTAACCCTTATTGCAAAGTTACTGCCATTGTATGATAATGATATAAGAATACTGAAATATCAATGAAACATAAACCCTGCAAAAATGCTCCAAGTATATATTGGCATAAAAGTATAAGACATTTTTAAATTGTAGGAAAATGACGGATTATTTTAACACTAAATTTGGACTATTGATTTTCTGTTGGGAAAACAAAAGTAGCTCTCCACTTCATACCATATAAATTAAGTTTTTATTAAAAAGGCACCTAGAGATGTGTGTTCGAGGGAACAAGTAGGAGACTCATTGGTTCACTTGGGAGACAATCTCCATCACAAATTTGTGAACTGGACACAGCAAGTCAATTAACACTCTATACATATGCCTCCAAACAGCCTCCAGCAATCCTTGATTCACTTTTAATGTTTTCAACATGGTGGCTGCCTCCTCCATCAACCTGTTCCTTCCACGTTTGGGCACAATGATCTCCTGTCCACCAGGTGCTAATGCTCAGGGTCTCATCACCAAGGGTTTTCCACTTCTGAGGAGCTCTCAGGCTGTTCCCAGTGAGGTTGGGAGTATGTCCGGGAGAATTTCAAATTCAGCAAAGAAAGTAGGGTAAACAACTTCTCAACTCGGTCACTGTGATTGATCTGGAAGTCCTTTACTTTCTTCTCCATCCACCTATGGAAAATACTGTTGTCCTTTCCAGCAGGTTGAGAGTGGAGGAGGGTAGCAATCTTGTGTGTTCCATCTTGCTGCTTTTCTTTAGCTCATAGACTTGTGATGTCTATTTTTTCTCATAAAAAAAATTCCTAGAACTCAGAAGTCAGGAGAAATTCATTGTATAATAAAATTCTCTGCAGAGGATTCTCTGTAGCTTGTCACTAAATAAACAATTCAGGCTTCAGTTTAAATAATTCCATGTGGCTCTGGAGAATGGAAACTCATGTTGCAGGTAAAAAACACCTGATCATAAAATAACTGGTTAAATTCTCTATTTCCCCCTAAAATGTCTCCTTTGAAAAGTCTGGAGATTTATTTTTTTGTTTTGCTCATCATTCTGGGAATCTGGATTTTGTAATCACACAGATTTGTATTCAGATCCCAGACTTATTTCTTATTATCAACTCACTTCATTTATCAAATTAGTATGCAAAGAGATCCATAAAATTGAGATAATAGTAAGACTTATTCCTCCATATTGTTAAGTAACATAAAGTATATGGTATACTTAATATAGTGCCCTATCACATGAGGTATATTCAATAAAAATGTTATTGTTATATTCTCATCAGAACATTACATTTTATTTATTTTCATATGGAACTGAGCTCCTTGAATGACTATGTATTCAACTCTGTACACAAAAATTAATTAATTCTTTGTTTTCCTTTGGCTGAGCAAAGAAAAGAAGTAGAGGTAAAGAAATCTACTGCCCCAAATACTTTCAGAATGTAACTGCAGATTTTTGGGAATTACTCTGTAACTTTAACTTATCAGTTAAAAAAGCAAAGGCAACAGAACTACAGTAGAGTAATAATGATCAGCATGTAATCAAAACGGTTAAAGACTGATTCAAAAGTTACCAGAAAATAAATCAAGTAACTACAGGAAAGATCAATCACAAAAGCTGTAGGGATGGGGTAGGGGTCGGGTGGGTTTTAGCTGACATTTGAAAGTGGCAGGCAGTTCTATAGTCTCAGTCATTTCATAACATTTGGAATTCTTTCACTACTTTATTATTTGCTGTTCTAAAAAACATCAGGGACACAGAATGAATTTAACATAATATCCATTCATAAAGCATTATAATCATTTATCTACACATCAAATCTCTTTTATGTTATTTCTTATATTCTAATGTGTTGATTACTATTAAGTAAACAAATCTGTGTGATTGATCTTTAAACTCAAGAACAAAAGCATCATAATATTCTACACGATCTTCTCTATTAAATTCATCAACTATGGAAGTTCAGAATCTGATCATAATTTCTCAACAGTTGTTAATTTCCTGTTTTATACCTGGAGGAGCAAGGGCACATCTTGTTCTGTTAGGGGCGGGATCTTGGTGCCTTTGTGAAGAGGGACATGAAAGAAACTTGATAAAAACCTTCTTCCTCCTCCTCAACTTGTTCCACTTATTTGCAGACAAACATACCCACTAATTTGGACACCTCATTGATTCCTTCCCTTTGCCTCTCAAAATGAACTCTCGACCTCTCTTTACCTTATAGCGATAGCACAACACAGTTCCTAGAACCATTTGAAGAAAAATCAGCTGCGGAGCTTATGGAAGAACACACTTTTCAGCCTTCATTCTAAGATTTGGATACACTGTGTTGGTTGCCAGCAACACATGCCCTTGACTAAGCCAGGTGCTTCTGATGCAGGTGGTCCACGGACCACAGTTTGAGAAACACTGGTCTGGTAGAAATTGGAAGGATCCAATACACAAGCGACCACAGAAATACAAATCCAGCATGTCTCTACTTCAGTATTAACTTTCCATCCTTAAACCTAGCCCGGTCAGGCAGCCACAGCCCTTTCCTGTATGACTTTTCAATTGAACTGTATGCTATTCATTGTCTGATTATTCACCCAAAGTGCTCTTTAATTTGATTTATTGAGAAACAAAAAATCTGATAAGACTCATTCTAGTTTGGGACTTGGCCCCGGGAATGTAGAGGGAAAGGGCAGGAAGAAGTGTGGCTTTACTTATTTAAGACACAGCAGTCCTCGCTGTGGACTGAACTTCAAAAGAAGGTGTAAGTAGAATACAGTGGTTGGCAGACCGAAAACAACCACTCTCCTTGCCTTCGCTTTCACTCTGGCAACCATGCCCTGCTTGGTTACATGATGAAAATACCAGCTTGTCCAAAAGATAAATCGGACACTGGCTGGAGGTTCAGGATTTCTTCATTTTTCTTTTCAACTCTTCTCATTCTTCACACTCCTGAATAATGAAGGTGCTGTATTCTCAGCCACCTCCTCTGGAAAATGACCGGACAAATGATTCAGTAATAACTTTTCCATTTTGCTCTCCTAAATGTCTCTCCTTCTACGTAAACCCTAGGTGACCTGTCTGTCTAAAGAGAAAATTTTATGGACTCCATCAGCTTCTAGGAGAGATGAGAAGATGCTCCCCGCTGCCAGCTGCTTGCCCAAGACCTGAAGATGGAGGCTGGTTTTTAGGAAAAAGTATGGCTGTTGGGGGGAGGGCACAGGTGGCTGTGGCATCTAAGGGCTAGGGGATGGGCCCTGAGCTCAGGACTTCGTTTGCTCAGAGGACTGGGAGGTTGGGACGGGAAGTGGGGCAGGGGTTGCTGTGTGCTGTGCACCAGGGCTGCTCTTGGCAGCCACAGCACAATTTCCAGTGCAGCACGAAGCAAGTCTGAACTACCGTGCTGCTCCCAGATGGCACAGCGGTACGTGCCAGAATCGCTGTCTTCCAGATTGGAGATGAGCAGTTTATTTTTCTTCTCTGCTCCTTCATAAGCACGGGATTTCTTTCGATCGATTCCTGAGTCGTACGAAGTCATTTTGTAGTAGACATCATAGTAGAATAGGCGTCGTGGAGCTGTCCTGTCCCCGAATTTATACCAGTGGATATAGTTGACACTTTGTGTATTAAGATCACAAGTCATTTCAAAAGACGATCCTATCTTCATTGTGACTGACGTCTTGTCCCCTTCCATGTTGGAAGACACCTGAGTGACTGCAAGGGAAAAATCAAAAACAACAAAAAAAGATGCAGAAGATGAAACACTAATTTCTTAGTATGACCTTTGCCAAAAAATAACGAAAAATCCCATGAGCATCCAGGCAAAATACTTACCAGGAGCCAGGAAAACGAGAAGCAGGGCTGGACCCCTCAACATGCCTGTGGCCGTGAGTGAGACTGGGCTTCGGAACAGATGTGACAGGAGGGAAGTGGGGCTCTCTCTTAAAGACTCCAGGCTGAGAGCAGAGGGGGCGGTTCTGCGGGGGGCCCTCCTGGAGGAGCCCTGACCCTCACTCCCACCCAGTACTTGAGGGCCCTCCTGAGGCCGGCAGGGAGCAGACCCTCTCCTAAGGGCAGCGGGGAGCACTGGGGGCTCAGAGCTGCAAGTAGGTGGGTCAGCTGGGGTGGGAGGGAGACCTTGGATGAGCTTGCCTGTGGCCTCGGGGAGTGCGCCGTCCTGAATTGGGCTAATGTCCCTGCAGGTCAGTGTTTCAATGTTAATGCTCCTGCCCTGGTCTTGTCCGGTGATGAAACTTCTTTATATTCTTTCCCTGAACTACCATCCTTTTATTCCCGGTAGGGAAACTTTGAGGCAACCAACAGCAAATCTAAAAGCCTCCAACCTGCTTTATTTCATGAACTTAAGATCAGTTGTGTTCAAATGAAATTATTTACAAAACACAAACAGACCCAGAGACAAAGAAAACAAACCGATGGTCACCAAATTGGAGAGTTGGGGGAGGGATAAATTAGCAGTTTGGGATCGGCAGGTACAAATGATTATATGTATTTAAAATAGATAAACAACAAGGTCTTACTGTAGAGCACAGGGAATTATATTCAATAACTTATAATAATCTATAATGAAACATAATATATACATAGGTATAACTGAATCCGTATGGTGTGTACCAGAATCTTACATAACATTGTAAATCAACTGTACTTAAAAAAAAAAAAAGACTTAGAAGCCATGTCAACTAAGAAAAAAAAGATGAGGTGTGTCGATCTTTATTCGACTCTCCTCAAAGGCAATAGTGTGTGTTTGCTTATAAATCAATTTGATAGAGCATTTTTGCTCGTCATCAAGTAAACAGTCCTCATGTAGGGTGGCCAGATTTAGTGGGCAGAAAAAAAAAAAAAAGGAGAGAAAAAAACCCTGCATGGTACTGTGTGATATTTGAGACATGCTTACAGTTAAAAAAAAAAAAATATATATATATATATATGTTTATTTGAGGTTCAGGGAAATGGAAATCAAAACAACAATGAGATATTCTC
Source organism: Camelus bactrianus (assembly GCF_048773025.1). Lineage (NCBI taxonomy): Eukaryota > Metazoa > Chordata > Mammalia > Artiodactyla > Camelidae > Camelus > Camelus bactrianus. The sequence goes on from NC_133545.1 coordinate 79,130,244, forward strand.
TCACCCCTGTCAGAATGGCCATCACTAAGAAGACTCAATATAACAAGTGATGGTGCAGATGTGGAGAAAAGAGACCATTTAAGCACTTTTGGAGGGAATGTAAATTGGTGCAGCTACGATGGAAAACTCTATCAATTAAAAATGGAACTACTGTATGATCCAGCAATCCCAGTTCTGAGTATTTATCTGAAGAAAACAAAACACTAATTTGAAAAGGTATCTGCACCCCCATGTTCATTGCTGTATTATTTACAACAGTCAAAACATGGAAACGACCTAAGTGTCCATCCACAGGGGACTAGAGAAAGTAGCTGTGGTCTATATATGCAATGGAATACTACTCAGATATAAAAAAGAAGGAAATCTTGCATTTGCAGCATCATGGATGCGCCTGGAGAGCATTATGTTGAGTGAAGTAAGTAAGACAGAGAAATACAAATCGAGTATGATGTCCATTATATGTGAAATCTAAAAATTGTATTAAATTTTAAAATACAACCAAAAAAGCTCCTAGATACACAGAATAGATTGCTCATTGCCAAGGGTCAGGGGTGGGAGATGGGAGAAACACTCGAACTGCTTGTTTGTTTAAATAAACTGAATTTTAAAGGGAATGAAATCAAGGAAAGAAAGATACACAAAATGGAAAAAGGAACGAAGGGCATGATCAGTTTCTGCCCCCAAACAAAGAAGCAATAAACATTTTGAAAGGAGCTCAGACATGCTGTGACTGAGTGCTTCTACTAGGAGGCATGAATCCGAAAAAACAGAAATGTGTGCACATGTCACCAGGACAAAAGGAGAAGCATGTTCATGGCTACATTATTCAAAATTCCCCCAAATGCAAAGATCCATGTCGTTTAATAGTCAAAAGGGAAAAAAAAACCATGTTTTGTGTGTGTACTTTATAGAATTGTGAATTAATAAATTATAATAATATGAGAAATCTTACAAACCAAATGTTGAAAAATAAGTTAAAAGAGACTACTCCCACTGTGGTTCTGTTTGGATGATGGAAAAAAAAGTAAATGAAATTTACTTGGGCGTCCTGTGTTTTATTCGACAGCCTGATTGTCAGGAAGTAGACTGTGTCTTTAATTTACTTGGATTCGTAGGTGGAGAGCCAGGTGGTCAGATGAGTATAGTAAAATCATGGTGGAATTTAAGTGATGTGTATACAGATTTACCCCCACTGCTTTTACAAATGTGCTTGGATTTATGTTTGAATGTTCATAGAAAATCGTAGAAAATGCCCCTCTGGGTCATTGTTTCAGCCTGTCCCTCTCAGGTGACTCATTTTCTCAGGTTATGACAGATGGCTGGGGAGTGAGGAATGGTCAGGACTCCAGTTGATGGTCCCTGTGCCTCAGGGACCACAAGACTGTTGCAGCAGCAGCTCTGAATGCACACTGTTCCAGGTTGTTGTCCAGGAAGCCAGTGCAGGTGCCTTGGGGTCTCAGAAAATCCTTGCTGGGACAGAAATCTCGTGGTTTAAAAATTGGAAGAACAAGAGAAAGAAAGAAAAAGAGAGAAATAAGGAAAAAAATCTCAATTTGCATCCTTTGGGCTTAGTGTTATTAATAGTAATTATAATGTTTGTTTTTATATATTATAAATTTCTATTGATACTGTTAGATATTGAGTCCAGCGTAAGCGAAATGCAAATATAATATTTTAAAAATTTAGTAAAACCCTGCTAATCTATAATTTGAATCATTTTTCTCTAAAAAAATACTCCCTTTGTTAGCTCTCCACTGAAAAAACTAGAAAGCAATACTGATGCCGAAGTAATGAGCATTCCTAGAATAAGAATTTCTTATTAAAAGTTCCAGTTCTCAACTGATAAATGTCTGAATCCAAGATTTGGTAGGAGAGGTTCAAAGATAAACTGATGACATCTTATCTTGGCTGAAAGCAAAGAAGCTGTCAGAGACAACTGAAGTCACTCAAATGACACAGAGACCAGCTTGCAGAGGCTCTCACTGGCCAGAGAGAGGATAGTGCAAACAAAAGAACAGCCCCTACATAAAAAAATTGAAAACATATAAAAACGCACAAGTTCATTGATAATATTAAAAATACATGTATATATGTGTGGAGGTTGCTAAGGCCCTATCTCAGTATTGTGAAAACAAAATTGAAAAAAAAAAAGAAAGGACACTATGAACTCATCTACAAAGCAGAAACAGACTCCCAGACATAGTGAATAATCTTACAGTTACCAGGGAAAGGGAGCGGGAGGGGATAAATTTGGGAGTTTGAAATTTACAAATCTCAGCCACTATATATAAAAATAGATTTTAAAAAAGAGAAAGTTTCTTTTGTATAGCACAGGGAACTATGTTCAATATCTTGTAATGAACTTTAATGGGAAAAATATGAAAATGAATATATGTATGTATATGCATGACTGGGACATTGTGCTGCACATCAGAGACTGACACATTGTAATTGACTGTACTTCAATTTAAAAAAAAAAGAATCAAACATTGACCTTACCATTTCTGTATGAACTGTATCTCAGAATAACACAGAGCTTGTGAATGAAAGCTCTTCTTTATGGAAATATTACAACCAATAAATGAAGGAGAAATATTGCAATTAGCAAATTACCATTGTGCAGCCCCAGTGGTGTAGTGGATTTAGACAACCCTCCCGACTGCTCTGCAGCTCCCTCTCTTGCCCTGGTTCTTTCTCTCTCTGCCTTCTGAGTCTCCATCTCCGCATGGTTTTCTCCATCACTCTTTATATCCCTCTGTCTGTCCATCTCTAAGTCCACACATCTCTCTTTCCTATGACCACCCACCTCTCTATATCTCTCTGTCTTTCTTTCCAATCTGTCTCCTTCCCTTTCTCTAGTTCTCTTTGCCTCTCCTCTGTCTTACTATCTCTCTCCTTATCTCTATTTCTGTCTCTTTATATCTCTCTACCCACCTATCTCTACAGACTGGTTTCCTTTTCTAATTCTTCCATTATATTTCTCTTTTCTAGATATTTTCTATTTTTTTTCCATGGGCATAAAAACTACTTTAAATTCTCTATTATTCCAACATCAGTGATATTTCAGGATTGGCATCTGTTTAATTGCTTTTCCACGTTGGGGTGTTGAGATTTTCCCTGTTCTCCATACGTAACCTCAAGCGGCCTCATGCACTTCCGCTGGCTCTCTGAGATGCCCACAATCGTCATGAGAACACGTCCCAGCTGGTCAGACGGAGGATGAAATACCGCCTGGAACACAGCTGATTCCTTCCAGCCTGGGCTACCCTGACCGCATCACGTGTTGGTCAGCAGATGGCTTGGCTGGGGCCTGGCTGGTCAACAGCTAAATCTGGCCCAGATCAGCCGAACAGCCGAGCTGACCCATGGGCTTATGAGCATTAGAATTTGCTCATGACCTCCAAATAGATGTCTGTCTCTCTATTTCATTTTGTGACCATTTTACATGTGAAACAGAGGCTAGAGAGATTAAGTAATTTACCTGAGGTTGCCTAGCTAAGAAAGAGCACACTAAGAATTTGAACCACGTAAGCCAGTCTCCAGAGCCTGTGCCCTAATTACATGCTTGGCTGTTTGTGATTCAGCAATTAATTTCTACCTCATTGGGATGTTGCATTTGACGCATAATGTGATGCTGTTATACGTCCTGCTAGCGTTTAATTTGGTGCTTCCTGCTTAAAAAGTACAGTATTTTAGTGCCACTTGGTTGCTTTCACTAACTTCTTGCACCCCCTTCTGACCATTCTGAACTAACTTTTGTGTTTGGAGGTGAGGAAATAAACTCTCTTTTGCCTTTGAATATCCAGTTGTCACAGAAATGTTTGTTGAAAAGACTACATTTTTCTCATTGAATTGACTCGGCATGTTTGTGAAAAACAGTTGAACATAAATAGAAGGGTTTGTTTCTGGACTCTTAGTTCTCCTGCAGTGAGCTGTGTGCAAGGAGGACACATTTAAAGACTCACTCCAGCCTAAACGGAAAGGCCCTTATCATGGACTTTAAGTTTAAAAGCCCCTTTATGCTGGGAACAATTAAACCATACTGAGGATAACCAGCAGACTAACACTAGGAAATTGGGCTGGATGCCTTACGAACAAGGCTAATATGTCATCTCCCTTAGAGACAGCAATACGAGGCAGACTGGATCAGAGGACTGAAGATACTCTGAGTCGTTCCTAATGGAACTGAATGGATTTGCAGTACCAGTTTATGGCCTTGGCTTTCACCAGGATGGATAGAAAGATGTATCTTAGAATTCCCTTGGACTCAGGGTCACTTGGGTGCCAACACAGATGTGGCCCCAGCAAATTTACCATTGGTAGGAACCTGATGGGTCAGGAGATCTAAATTTCATTGGTATGACCCTTTGGCAGCCATTTTTGTGCCTTCAGAAGAATTGGAGGATATAATCGGCCAGATTGAAACCTTAAGAAAATTCACTCGACAGGCTATACGTGATAGTAATCAGGTTATTATCCTACTGAATTCTGAGGCCTCTGTTCTGAGAAAAGTGATGTTACAACATCAAATGGGCCTCCATATCCTTAGCAACTCAGGAGGCACCTGCTCCATAATTCAGACTGAATGCTGCTTTTTTTCCCACACCAGGTGAATCCTCTAAGATAATGCATTTAACGACTCACATGAAAAATCAGATTTCTTCCTTAAGTGATCCACTCCCCAGACTTGGTGACCCCTTAAAAAACTGGCTTGGTGCTAGAAGCTCTTGGCTTAAATATTTGGTTAACCCTATTAATGCTACTAGGTACATTGCTTGTGTTTTGCCTATTTCATGATTGTTGCATTACCAAATGTGTGACTGAAACTCTGATAAAAATAATGATGACTAGGAAAGAATTGAGCGAATTGAAAGAATTGAGCGAATATATAGTTCTCTATGAGATCCAATGATTGTAATAGTGTAACTCTAGGTACGGGAAGAAGCAACAAGAGGGAGTCTTATCCTGGACCATAAGAGACTGGTAAGATAGGTGAGCTGGAGACTTTTGGCTACTGTTAATAGTGTCTGCTCCAGTCATGGGACACTGACTGGCCTATCAGTGAAGTCCTGGCCTGGCCTAGGAATGAGCACTTCTAGCATCACTAGACAAAATGATCATGACATGCCTCCCATACCTTGGTGCAATTTAGCACCATGAGGGGGCGCTGCCAGCTACAGGATGTCATTTGCCTTCCTGCTCTGCAAGGATTGAGTCATTAGCAGTTGAGTTCCCTGACCAGTTACACCCTGAAAAGAATTCAGGGTGGAGATCAGGAATGAGGCTGTGTTTAATTTTTTGTGTGTCTTTTTCTCCCTTTTATTCAAACTGGATAACTTCCATTGTTTTACCTTCAAGTTTAAAGGTCATGTCTTCTGCCTACTTGAATATTCTCTTAACATCCTGTAGTAAAAATTTACTGTACTTTAGATTTCAGATTTTATTTTTTAAAATTCTGTTTATTTTATATTTCTGTCTCCTTGAAAATCTCCATTTGTTGATTTATTATTGTCATACTTTCCTTTATTGTTCAACAAATTTTTTGAATAAATTTTTCTCTAATCTTTTGACCATATTTATGATAGTTAACTTTGAGGTCTTTGTTAAATATCTGGACACAGTCAGAAACAGCTTATATTGAATTGTGATTTTTGTTTTATTTTTTTCCTAAGAATAGTCACACTTTTATGAATCTTTGATTGTCTTATAATATTAAAATATTAAAAAATATTTTGTTCAAAATGTATTGTAGGAATTCTGGGTTCTGAATTTTCTCCAAAAGTTTGCTATTATTGCTGTTTGTTTGCTTGGGAAGTTGCATGGGAAAATGTGTGAAATTATGTCCTGTATGGTGTGTGATTGCTGATGTCTCTTCTCAGTTTTTTTCTTTTAATTCTTTTATTTGTAAGTCTAGCTTCCTAGGGTCATCCCTGTGTCTCCATAGCTTAGTGGTAACCAGTGGATGTATACAGATTGTGCTCAACAGGCTTGATTGAGGCTTTCAAACTATGCCAAAGGCATACATGTATGTATGGGCAGCACATTCAAATTTCAGGGTATTTGGAGTTTTCTTCAGCCTGTGCTTTTTTGCTGAGTCTTTCATATTTCCTCTGCACTTGGTCAGAGTTGGTCAGGCTAGCTCAGGGTCTTTGGGGTCTCAGGTGAGTAAGCCTGTTTGTTGCAGCCATGACCGCAAACTCAAAGCAGGGGAACCTCTGGCCCTTCCTGCTCACACACCACAGAGTGTGTCAGTTCACCATTTCCCCACATCCTCCCCACCCCTCACTAAGGGAGCTCCTTCAGCTGCATACTTTTTCTACAAGTCCTCAAGACCTGCCCTACCCTGGAAAAACCTTCATGCCCATCGAGCTGGGTGTTGGAAGCTGGGGGAGGAATGGGAGCGGCTCCAGGCAAGAGCGCCATGTTATTCCCTGAATTCTGCAGTTGATCAAACACCAACACTTCTCAGATTGATATAAGCCTCTGGTCATTCCTCAGTGCTGAGCTGGCTAGGGTTGTTCTTCCTGCCCAGTTTTATAGGAGATGATTTGTTTTTTTAAGGAGAAGATGTGTTGACCGCCTCACTTGACCATCTCCTGAAGGCCTTGCTTGCGTTCACTTTTAAGTTCCATAAAGCACACACATTATTATGTTTTAATTACAAGTTTGGTTTTATTTAGGACTCCCAGAGAATTCTAAGCTATGTCAGCCAGTTGTGTCATAAATGCTGTTAGCCTGACGGTTGGAAAATGAGTCCGGAAAAAGGAAGACTTGGTATGACCATCTTCCTCAGACTCCTTCCCTCGTGAGACGGCAGTTAAACCACCTCAGTGTCTCTATGATTTACACAGCAGTTTAATAGGCTGGAAAATGAAGCCTTCCAACCACTATACCTTTGTTTGTTTTACCACAAACTCAACCTGAACTATATGGCATTTATGAGGTTGAGATGTGGGACGCAATTTTAAGATTCTTAACTATGCATTCTCCTGTACCAGATTTGTTCTTGGCTATAATCCAGGCAGACCTTTTCTTGAGAAAAAAAAAAAAATGTCCTTCTTGCAGTGTGTTATCTGACAGCAGATAAGCACCAGTGGGGCAGGCAGCTTCTGTAGGTGAGTAGGTTATATCCTGACCTGCTCCCTCCCTGTCCTCACCACTCCTTTCTTTAGTTCCCTTCCCTGGTGATGAGAGGAATGCACACTTGTTACATAAACGTGCAAAGAACAAAAAGAAAAAATCACAATCCTTCAAACTACGCAGCAACATCAGTGTTGGCTGTTTAGTTTGTTTCCTTCCACTGTTGTGTTTTCATTTACATAATTGTGACCACAATGCAGTTTATAATTTATACTCTGTTTTAAAAACATTGTAAAGTCAGTTTAAGGTTATTGTAGAAATTTTGGAATATCCAGAAATGTATGTGTCAGTTGGTCATTTTCTTCTAGTGCTTCTGATTTGGGTGCACACACACACACATATATGTATATATCTAGTTTTTTATTTTTATCAAATATGATCTTCCAGTATATACAGTTTATTTCATTATATATTTGCTTTTACTTGATAGCATATGCATTTTCCTTATTGTTATAAACTTATCAATTTTAAGCGGATATAAGCTATTTCATGAAAATATAATAATTATTTAACTTTTCTTCTATTTTCAGGTATTAAGGTTTATTTCTGATTTTTAGAGTGACAATATTCATAATGGAAAACAAATATTATTCCCCAGGGATATCCCCTAAGGAAATAAGTACAGAGTGGAATGACTGGGTCAAATTCAAGGATAAGGTAAGGCACACGTCGACCCAGACGTCGACCCAGAACGGTTGCATCAGAGGTCAGTGGCCACACCTACGGAGGTGACCATCAGCTTCGCTCTCATTACTCTCCCACTCACAATACAGCCATTTTTCAAAATATGTGGATTTCGTTATCTGTACCAAATCTCAAAGATATTTACAATCCAAAATATATACAGTTTGTCTTCAAAGAGGCAGGGGAGGAGTAGCTATGTGTAGCAGTGCCTGGTCTACACCAACATTTTGAAGGACGGCAATGAAATGCATTCTGTCAGATGCGTGCAAATGACAGGACCTATTTTAAAGGTTTCCCTCCTACAAGAAATAAAGTAAAACTTTATTTTACAGTTACAGTTTTGAAGATTAAACATTTATTTCTTATTTAACATTTTATGCATATACAATGTCATTAAAAAAAAATCTTTGTTGCTTTAACAAAATGCTGTATTTTTCCTCCTTCCCCTTCCCCACCATCTAGGATCTGAAGAGGAAGTTGAAGAAAAGCAGGACAGAGAAAAACCACTTTTAGGACAATGAGAACTACTTTTGTTTAAGTAAGTCTTTGAAAATGAAACTGTAATAACAAAATAGGTAAATATGGAGCATTTATTTGAGTAGATTCAAAGTAAAATTTGAAAAAAATGAATGAGTATATAGCCAGATTTGTCCTGTTTACATGAATTTATCACACATTTTACAGTATGAAATTTCATAGCATTTTCTGTAAAGGTCCAATTTGTGAAGGATGAAAATAACTTAGAGTCTCAAATTTTGAAATAAGGATGACCCAGTTCATTTCTGTTGCCTGAGCTGGACTGTCTCAGGGTCAGACTCTGTGTAGTGACGACCCTGACTCTTGAGTGCTGGGGGGCGGCAGTCCTGGGAGGCTGCCACTGTTACTGTCTGGCTCGCCCTCGAGGGCTGTGACACTGGAGGGGGAGTAGCTGGGCCAAGGCCGCGGCTGGCGGGGGGCAGAGCCGGGATGCAGCCCAGACCCACCTGGTACCAGGAGGGCTCTGGAGTGTCTCGGAGCTTCTGAGATGAAGGACGGGGTCCAGCCGCAGCAGGACGGCTGGATGTGCCTCCAGGGGGACCCATTGTTAAATCCCTTTGAATCTCCAGAGGAAGCATTTCACCCTCAGAAGCACAAGCAAATAAACAGAAAGGAAATTGTAATAGCAGGAACTCCACCTAACTAATCCCAGAAGCGAAAGGAGAATAGACCTTAAAAGTTCATATTATAAGAAAAAAATCATTTGTAACTATGTATAGTGATGAATGTTAACTAGAGTTACTGTGACCATTTCATAATACATACAAATATGGAATCATTATATTGTATAACTGAAACTAACATAATGCCATATGTCAATTACATCTCAATAGAAAATAATAAATAAAATGTAAAAGCAGGGAAAGCAGTGCACTGATTCAGAGCAGGTGGGCGGCTGGCACAGGGGCAGACTGGCCGCCGGAGGCAGCTGGGGTCCGGGGGCTGAGGTCCTGTGCTGCATCCGTGGTACCCAGCACGTGTCAGCCCCGTCCTCCCACAGCAGTGTTCGACGTAAGACAAAAATCTGGGCATATGAATAGTAGATCCTTTTCTAAATTACTTTAAAATAAATTCTTCTGTGGCCTCACATATGGTCCTTTAAGTGTCTAAAACACAGCCCATGTTCAGTGCATAGACTGTTACAAAAACAAAGGGAAAAATGCTACTTTAGAAAAGGGCTGGACATGGATTCTTCCTATTGAAAGTTGAAATAGGGACATCCACAGCTGACGTTATTGGACAGCTAATAAAGAACTTACTTATTGTAACACCTCACAGACATTGTACCATATCCACATACATTTGCTAATCTGCCTCTGGCTGTTAAGGTAATGTCATGGTCCATCCTGCCTTCAGTGAGACCGAGTCTGATCCTTTAATGAATACTTGCAGAAAGTCTTGTGCTGTGGTTCAGTCAAAGACGTCGTGTATATTGGAATAACACTTCTTTAGTACGCAAAATATCTTTTCATTTTGATTTGCATTATGGCAATTTTTGTTTCATGTCTCACATGTCTTTTGTATTTCTTTTTTAACATCCTCCATTTCCCCTGGGTTTGTAACACATGCGCAAGTGCTCTTGGTAAAACATTTAAAAGTAATGAAATCGAAAAATGTGACAATGAATATACATATGTTCATGTATAACAGAACAATTGTGCTCTACACTGGAATTTGACACAACATTGTAAAATGATTAAAAATCAATAAAAAAAAAGTTAAAAAAAGAAATCGAAAGGGTTAGAATGCTTCATTTTATTTTTCTTCTTTCCTTATGTATTAGGTCTAAGGTGTCAGAATTTGAAAAGGGGATGCAAGAGAGATTGTGAATATCTATAAAATTCACCAGACATTTTGTATTATTTATCATGAAATAGTATCCTTCTCTTAGAAATATGGTCTAAAAAAGCCTGAATACTCTTCTTTAAAATCACCCTGTGAAATCTTTGTCATCATTTCCCTTTGTGTTGCATTACTTTGAATAAAAATGAACTGAATTATACTGTGAGCTTTTATTTTCAAGCATGAATAGTCACCTTAATGCTTCACAGGAAGGCAGCGTGCCTATTAGTTTTCTTTCACTTTTCTTGTGTCATTCCAAAAAAATTCAGTTGTGTGTATTGATACTGGTGCTGGTCTGGGTGGAAACTGGCCATTTGCACCGTCACCTCCAGCCGTGCTTGTTCTGAGACTTGCCCAGGTGACAGAAATGCAGCTGGGAGGCTGCCTGGAGGCTGGGCTCTAACCAGGAAGCACTTCTGACAGGAAGAAAGGGGGGAGGAAAAGCCCCAGGGTCTGACCTTGGGACTAAAAGCACAAGAATGCAGTGGTGTCATGGCAGTGGGAACGTCCTGTCTCAGGAGCGGACTCGCATCTACACCAAGCCCAGAGACGGCGCCTCAGCCCGACGTCAGTAGGTGACTTTAACCTGAGGACAAGCTCCCACCCGCCATGCTGGGCTGGACCCGTGGGACCGGCCAGTCCTTGTAGGAAGCCCAGGCTCCCCCAGATGTTGGCTCTCAGAGCAGAGGAATGAAGTGTATGATTGAATGTGCCCTCAAGTCAGACAGTGAGAACCTGAATTGTTGATCTCAGCAAGAGAGCTTTGTTCCTCTGGGACAGGACAGATTGAGCCCGTGGGCCTGGACCCCTCTCTGTCCCCTGCTGGGTGGGGCGGGGGACATTTGTTTCTCACACTGACATTGCAGAGCAGCCCTCTGCTGATTCACCATCACACTGTGATCTGAGTTACTGTCCTCTCTGAAGCCTTGCTCAGGTTGACTCTGAGGCCATTTTGTCCCTTTAGGGGGACCCATGTGACTCAGTACAGGACATTCAGTTGCAAGGTGAGCCCAGGGCCTCCGTATCTCTGTTCTTGTGAGGGACAAAGCATGTCACTGTTGTCACTCCTGCAGTCTGGCTGTGCTGCTGGGTTCAGGTGCTCCTGTGTCACCCCGTCTCCACTGAAAATCTGAAACCAACAAGTAGCAGCCCCAGTGACCGCATCTCCCGGGAGAGGGCAGGTCGCTGGTGGAAGGTCAGGGGCCGTCCTGGCGCTGCAGGAAGTCCTATCTGCTCTTTCCTTCAGAACAGGGTCCTGAGCGTGGATGGAAGGTGCTGCATCTGAACATCCGGGCACGAGGCTCCCACCTCACATAGGAGCCAACTGGAGGGACAGATAGTGGGAACCCCGCCCCGCAGCCTGAGAGTGTGTTTCACAGCAACTCCGTGTGTGTGCAGGGAAATTTCCTTCCCATTAGCTGTGGCCCTTTGAAAGTGAGCAGAGTTGGTTGTGGTTTAACTGTTGTTATTTTCTTAAGACACCCCAGCCACCCCATGCACAGCCCTAAATAGTGGGGGCCAGTTTGACCTTGATCGTTTTCCATGAATCAACCGCATTTAACAGAGCACATGAACAAAAGAAGCCTGAGGAAATGAAGCAACATGAGCCACAGCAGCGCCTCCTGCCACTCGTGCTGTCACCTCCACCACCACTGCCTCTCCCCTCCCCGCACCTCCCAGGTCAGGGCGGCCCAGGGCAAGTAGGGGACGGAGTTGCTAGGAAGGTGGAAACCACGGGAGACGCTGCCTAGCAGTGCCCTGTGGGGGAAACCAGCTGCACAAAACCCCCAGTGATTTGCAAGTTTCCCCTTTTGCCTTCTGTGCCTCCCCAGTGCAGAAATAATTCCAAATCTCTAAGAGAAGGTCCAGATATTTGGGCTAAAGAGGTCTGATCAAATTCATGAGAATCAAGAAGTCAATCTAAATTCCTGTTCATCTTTCTTGTACGTGGTTGGCTTATGTTGTTTCCAAAAAGGGAACCTCTCCTTGTTTTCCCCAAGAATCTTTTTTGCAGAAACTAAAGCTGAAAACAGAGCTTCCCAATTTTAAATGATACATTGTTTTAATTCTAGTATAAAAAAGTTTTTACGCTAAAGTAAGTCACTAGAGGAAGAATACACAGTGACTTTTCCCCCCACCTGTCATGCATCACACATTTTGTCTCCTGTCTTGTTTCTCTGGAAACACAGACACACATACAAATGAGCGTTTTTCTTGTTAGTATTATTACCACACAGGAAAAAATGATCAAAGGACATGAACAAATATTTCACAGAAGAAGAAATACAAATAGACTTTAAATTTAGGAAGAGATGCTTATCTTCACTCATAGTAAGAGGAAGGCAAATTAAAAGCAGGATGAGACACTAGTTTTCACCTGTCAGATTAGCAATATCCTATAGATGGACAGCAGGCTCCTGGCACTCACCTACATTGTGGTACAAATGCAGGCTGGTGCTATGGCCATCATGGGCAAGCTGGCCATATCTGTGAAAATGACCAACATACAAAATGACATAAAGCACTATTCTAGTTCTGCATTTTTTTATAACAGCAAAAAAGAAATAACCCAACCGTATAACACAGGAGAATTGATTTTATAAAGTATTGTACATTCTGCAGTGAAATATCATGCAACTAAGTGTCTCTATACAATGCATGGAAACAGCTCTGGGATGTACAATATATATTGTTTGCTACCTTTGTGTACGAAGGGAGGAGATTAGAATATATGTACCTGCACATATGTGTATCTGTAAGTACATTCGTGTTTGCATAAAGAAAAACTAGAAGGGGGCAGAAGAAACAACAGTGTGACCTGTAAGAGATGAGGAGATAGATGGCTGAAACGAGATTTCTTAATGCAATTTTAAGAATGTTTTGATTGATGAGCGATGTTAAGGAATTATCTATCAGTTTTGGGAGTTCTGCTATGCAAATTTACTTTCCAACAACATTTCTGATTAATTTTTCACAGAGACCAATACAGACCCAGGGTGCAAACCCAGGCCCCCGGGGGTCAGAGTCCGGGTGCTCCACCGTCCACCGCGATGCCCCTCTGGTGTCAGCACAGTTCTCAGGGGGTTCATGTGAGGACCAGGAGTCAGTGCTTGTGAAACACTCGTACAGATCTGAGCACACACACTGCAAGTCATGCTGGGTGGGGGGGTCACCCTGTCACCGTGGGAACGTCCCACACCAATGAGTCTGATCTGGCGACCTTTGGAAGAGAAGGAACCCGGGCACCTGCATTTGGCTGCGACTCCCCTTGGAGTCAGTGCCCCAGAGAAAGCACCATAACCACCATCTCAGAAAAACACTTAGACACGTGGTGTTGACCTTTGCTACAACCAACGCAGAACTGGATAGCTCTGTCGGCATCCTGTTTCTTACCTTGGCTAGATTTCGTGAAATTCAAGTGCACAGAGACCAAAGTGGGCTTTTGATTTCTGTTTTAATTTCTTGTGCCCATTATGAAGAACGAAGTACAGAACTGAAGTGGCAAAGCTGGCGGGCGCGGGGTGTGCGCCGGGGAAGGTCGGGGCGGCCGCGCGGGCGGAGGGCGCTCAGGGCGGGGGCTCGTGCGGCCGGAGGAGCGACAAGCCCGTGGGGACGAGGGGGGAAAGGCTCCCGGGGGCCTGCCCTCTGCCCGCCCCCTCCCAACCCCGAGTAATGGCAGAATTCCTTGTTACAGAGTAAAATATGTTTGCCCAGCAGTTTGAAAAAACGTTACACAATAGTTAAAAAAAAATTATCTGCAATGACCCAAACCCAGGAGGGAAGCCCCGCTAGGTCCTCAGCAGACGTCTTTTTCAGACAACAGACGGTGAGGAACAGCCGGCCCTCCGGCACCCTCCGTCACGAGCCCTTCCCGTGCCCGCACACGGCTGTTCTCCGCAGCAGGAGGAAGGCGACGACGCAGAAGTAGAGCCCGCTCTTGAGCAGCAGGAGGAGGTACGCGTAGTAGGCGGACGTGCTTTCGCGCTGCAGCCGCACTGTGTCTAAGGGGAAAGCGGGCCGTTAGTTTCACCCGTTGCCTTGAGAGGCCGGGACACGGTGAGGGGAGGGGGGCACAGTTAGAATCACCTGAGCCATTTCACACTGTGCGTCAAGGAGATTCCTGCGAAGGGTGCAATCCGTGGAAATCCGGTGGTGGTCACAGTGGGGTGGGGGAGGTTTTAGTAAAGAGGGCGTGGTACAAAAATGGAAGCAAGTGGTTTATCCGCGCTCTCTGAAGCTTCAGGGGCAGGTGCCTCACTCACCTGCCTTTACTTTAATGTCTCTCATGCTGGTGGCTATGGTGATGGTGGGATAACTGCACTTACTCTCCTCTGAAGTTTTGGAGGAAATATAAGATATCAAGAAAAAAAAAATTACAGCAATGATTTGCGAGCCAGACTCGCTACTCAATGGACTACACGGCCGGGTCTCTGCCTGTGGAAGTTGCCCTTTTCCATGGTTCATCTTCATCAGAACTCTAGAGTCCTTAGCACTTGGGGTGCAGAGAGATCTCAGGAGGTGCTGTGCTCAGAACTTGCTTCCCTTGGGCAGCTAATGTGTTAGCTGAGTTCCAGCCTGCCTGATCCCGGGAAGGAGGAAGGATCAGCAGGGCCAGAGCCAATGCTTCTAAATTCACTTAGAACCTTCCACGGCAGGGGGAAAGGGCCCCCCGTACTGCTGGTTCTGTGCCAGCTGCATGGAGTCCCCATGGGAGACATTCCACACCTGTGCCCTTACCTCCTCACTAACAGAGTGAGGTGTAACTGTTCCCTATTGGCAGGTGAGGAAACTATTGTTCAGAAACTGTAAGCAATTTACCCATACACATGCAACTAAAAAACAAAACAAAACAAAAAAAACAAACTGGTGTTAACGTCCACTCTGTGATCCTGAGAAGCCCACACAGTCGCACTCCCGCCCACGGGTCCATCTTGTCTCAGGGCCTTGTCCCTGAGACTCTTGCTCTGTGTCTGTATCTTCGAGGAGGGACAGAGACGAAGTATGTGAACTCATGACTCAGACGGGCGGGGATGAAATCCTAGATCTAGCTGGGTGGTATGGTACAAGGGACTTAATTAATAGTAGCTCACGTCCTCATCTATAAAGTGAGGGGGAAATATTGTACCAGCTCATAGGAGTATTATGGGAACGGAAGAGAGTATGCCTGCAAGACACAGCACAACACCTTGTGTATATGGAGCTCTCAGTGTGTCAGTTCATGTATTAGCCGCTAGCAATGACCGGAGACAAAGAAATCTACAAACAGCTTGATGTCCCATTTCCCCAGGCATTAGAAAGACAAGCCACACTAATGAACAAAGCCCACTGTTGAAATAATTCAGAGTCCATCACGACATCTTCTAATTTACAGACATCTCATACCCAGGCCAGCATTTCCTGGGTTAAGATGACTCCAGGGAGAAAACGGATTGACTTAAAATATCATTCGGTCTATTCTGCAACACCCAGGCATTCTGGTTTTTCTACTTGAAGCCAGGGAAGTTCAAAAGTTAGATTGATCCAGAGTTAAAAGCTGCTATCACATGACATAAAGGCAGAGATAAAAAGAAAAACAAAAAAAACTTACCACTTTCTTTTTTCAGGCAAGGCTTTGTAGTGTCCTCTACAAGAAATAAGAGCAAATATTAGTGAATTGTTTATATCCATTATTTAGCAGTGTGTGTCTCTGTGTGGGTCTGTGGATAGACTCTGACTGACAGAATTTGCCAAAAGAGAAGGGATGTTAAAAATAAGAGCCCTACAAATCCGAGAATAGATGGTCTGATTTGATGTAAGTACATGTAATGCATAGATTGCTTTCTGTATATGAGAGTGTTGAAGTTCATGAAGGGCACATTCTTCTCCTTTATCACAACTGGAGGGTGTAACCCAAGACCATCTTGTTTTCCTTCTGTATTCATAGCTCCCAGCACAGTGTCTGCCCCAAAGTAAGTGTTCAAAAAATACTTGTGAAAAAGATCAGTAGTCAGAAAAAGTGACTGCTGAAACAGTCTTCAGCATTCACTGCCAAGATGAAGAGCTGCTACCAAAATGAATTTGTCCAATCCCAGAATCCACAATAGAATCTCAGGTGTGACGTTTGGCTTCGGTAAATTTCCCATGTAGTCAAAATAAAGCAGCCAGACCTTTCCAAATCACACACATCCCACAAATCCCCAACTCGTGTACGTGGTTTTCTGCAGTTGTGGAGTTTGTGGACATAAAGGTAACAATATAAATGAGCATAGTAGCTAGTGAATAATTATTTCTGTGCCAGGCATTAGCTTAAATACTTCATATGTGTTACCTCCTTTAACTCCCCAGTGACACTGCAGTGACTTGTATTTGGGGGGACTCCATGCTACCAAAGAGGAATAAGGATTAGAGGGTAATTAGTTTACCAGGAGTCATACCAGTGATGGCAGAGTGCATTCAGAGGATCATTGTGGTGAATTAAATGAGACAGAGCACATGGAAAGGACTTTGTAAAAATAATCCATAGAAATACAGAGAAATTAATCTATACAGAGACAACGTAATTCCACCACTGTGAACATTAAAAACTTCTTCTTTTCCAGATATCTTAATTATTCTTAATAAATGAATTTTTTATTACAGGAGCTCAGCATTTGAGTGTAATTCTCTCCAGGATAAAAAGATAGGCCAAATCACATTCATAGTGCTCTGACAACATAAAACCTGTGGTGAGAGTTGTATTTATCTATAATGAAAGATAAAAGCAAACATTCATACAAGGACAAAATATCTTAAAATCTGAATCCCTGATTTTAATTGATATCTTCTCTAACACCAATGTTTGTTGGCTCTAAAATGTATAGCCAGTTAAGTTTCAGCCTCATGCTCACATTTTTCAGAAAAAGTTTTAGTTCATGAAGAAAATGATCAAAATGTAAAATCAATTAAATATAGTTAGAAATGGCATAAATTTGATATTCTTATTTAAATATGCAGTGGGCCTATTTAATTTATAAAAGAAAAATGATAAGGAAAAAAACCTAAATCAGTATCAATAAAGTATACGGTTGGAGAAATATATAGTACCTTACCATTATTATCAATGAAAACTATTTGTACTAAAAAATAGACTGTGGAAGGAGGAAGACAGAGACACAATGATTTATTTTGGTTTATCCTTATTTTTCCCTGATCACTAGAAAAAGTCAAAACCTAACAGGACATTTAAGCCTGAGATTATATTAAACTTATGCTTTACATATTTGCTTCCTTACCCTCTGTTTCTTAGCTGTAGAAATAGAAAATAATGGTTGTTCTCAACGGATGACTGGGTACACACACACACACACACATACATACATACATACATACACACAATGGAATACTACTCAGCCATAAAAAAAGAATGAAATAATGCTATTTGCAGCAACATGGATGGACCTGAAAATTGTCATACCAAATGAAGTAAGCCAGAAAGAGAAAGAAAAATACCATATGAGATCACTTACATGTGATATATAAAAAAAAAAAGGACACAAATGAACTACTTATGATTTATAACTTAGATGATTGATTTTCTGAATATGTGTAAGCACATCTGACTGTCCTTTATGATTGGATTATTGCATTCTGTTGATTCTTATTTTGTGGTTGGCTTTATTCCTTTGATAACTACGTAAATTGAAAAAGCTAAGGCTCTAAACTGTTCTTAGAAACAATGAACAGTACATATATGTAAAAAAATTTATTTTATGTTGCTGTTTACTTTGTGCCCATTTGAATTGATATATTTACTCAGCTGGTATAGAGTACTGTGTTTTGTATTAAGCTCACTTTTTGGCATTAACATTTTATAAAATATAATCTCATCATTTGCTTTTACAATAAAAAAAAGAAAATTACAGTTGTTTTTGTAACCTTACTCTGGTTAGTTTTAGGAAAGGATATAAATAAATACAATGAATATATGAATAAATACACTGGTGTTCATTTTCAAAAAACAAGTGTTTTCGCTGATACAATTTCATGTGCTCTCCATCACAGCCCCAGGAGAAAGGCAAGGTTAAGTGCTCAAATGTAATTTGATCATGGACACACTAAGGATCTGAGAAGATAAACACTTGCTTCAGAAATTTGGACTGGTACACAGCAAGGTCTCTGCACATTTTGTTACGTGCTTGGTTCCTACTGCTTAAAAGGGGCTTCTTAACCACGGGGAAAAGCACAGAATGATTCCTTCCTATGGGCACTCTGGGACCTTTGGTCTGTTAGGACTGTAAGTCCCGGGTCTAGTGAGTTACAAGTCACCACTGCCAGTGCCAAGGCACGTGCAGCCCTCTGCCCGCGCGGAGCAGTACTCACAGCATCCGCCTCAAAGGGGCTCCTCCGGGACATCAGGCCTGAATGACCAGTGACCCTGAGTGATTAGGAACCGAGTATAATCCCTTTACTGTAGTTCATTGTATTTGGGACAGTAATTCACCCGAGTGTGCTCATCTGCATCCCTTCCAGGCTGGCACATGCTAGGGCCACAATAAAAGTTCATAAGAGGCACTTAGCGATGGCAAGAAACACACTCATATGTAGAACGGAAGTATGTCTGCACACATTAACATCAGCCAATCTTTAATTATGAAATTTGAGCTTAAGTTGGTGTATCAACTACAAATCTCAAACACCTAAGACCATAATAAAACCACAGCAAGTAAATTCTTTTCCTCTCTCTTGAACCATGACCTGGCTTTCCCAGATGAAGACCATTTTGTCATTTAATAACTCATTGTTGCTGGGTTATACTTTGAGTAAAGCAAGACTGAAGTGAGAGTGACTTTGCTTGCTTAGTAGAACCTTCCTGAATGATGTATGATTGTTCTTATTTCCTGACCAAGTAAGATCATCAACAGTGGAATCTTTTTTGTGCATTTATTGTGTGCTAAATTGATAGGTACTTTGATGTATGTTGTTTCACTGAATCTATACACCAACCTTAAAATACATTCATTGTGACCTTTATATTTTGGATGGTAAAACTGAGCTGAAAAAGTTCAGTAATATTTTTTCCTTTTTTATGTTTCAATGCTAATACAATTTTAATTTTATGGGGAAATAGGACATTTAAACCACCATTCAATGTAAAAACATTTCAGAACGATTTATATTTGTTTTTCATTAATGCTCGATTGAAAAGGTGGGGTATTTTCTTTGGAAAAAAAAAGAATTCTAGGAGGTTCTGTTTATATTTATAATCACGTACCTTGGTTAATTGGAGGAAAATGAATCTCTTGATCAATTCCTCCTTTGTTATTCTCATGTTTGACCACACATATGTGTTCTGTATCCATTGACTTTTCAGGCACGGTCAGCCAGCTGAATTTCATGTATGTATCGTTCGTCATGATGGTGTTTCCCTGCTGGGATTCCAGAACTGTATTGCTGTCCTTTGCTTTCCAATGTACCTTAATAGCATCAGGGAAAAAATTTTCCAGAAGACAAAGATGTGTTCCAGCCTTATCGAGGTTTATTTCAGCAATCGAAGGGAAAAATATAGTGGGCTTGGGGGCCATGTCTGCATCAAGCTTTCTGTCTGTGGGGGCAAATGGAATAGAATCGAAAAGAATTAGGAGAGAAACATAAACATTGTGGAACACCCTAGCAAACAGTCAAAGGAAGGAAAGTTGAGCTGCCATTGAATTAGTTCACACCGTGGTTTTTCAGCCACAGTAGATGGTGAGGTACTTACTGTTCTCATTTGCAATGGGAAGGGACATCCAACAGGTTACACAACTCGTCTAAAGTCACGGCTTTTAAGGAGCAGAGGTTGGCGTACACCTTGGCTTTCGTTTTTTCTCCACCTGCTAAGTTGGAATATGACCTAAAACTGCCCCGTATTAATGCTTGCAACATTCATGAACAGATTTGATTTCTTAAATCTCTTTTGTTCTGTCGTAATGGAGCCTGTGTTAAGGTGGATGAAAGTGGGTGGCGAGGATGGGGAGTGGAGAGAAGACCAGGTAACTCTGATGTTCTCTCTACAGGTAAGAGCCTTTAGTCACTTGTAAACTAGTTCCCTTTCCTTTCCATGTTTTGTAACTTACGGTCTCTTTGGCCAAATAACACATTCTCATGTTCTGCAACTCTGTGGATCCTGACTCATCATTTAACTGATTCTGGAATGCACCGTATTTATCCTGATTCCTATATAAATAAATGTCAAAAAAGGGTTATCATTTTTAAAACAATATACAGTCACTTGTATTCATGGGAATCTACGTCCATCTGTACTTGACAATTGGTCAAGCTGAACTTTTAGCTTCAAATGTGGATCCCAAACCTTGCTCTGAAGTGAAGAGGTTCTCCTTGCTGGCTTCTAATTTTATACAAATTCTCAATGTCCCGTCTGAACCACTGTAGATTTATAGGTAGAGTGGTTTTAATGCTGCACCTCCAAATTATTTATAGTGCCTTGAATTTAGAAGTAAAACAACATTTCCGAAATTTCTATTAAAATATATTATTTTCAGAAATGATCATTTACCTTCCCAGATAATGCACTTACAGAATTTTGTTTCACTTTAGCAAATGTTCATCAAAAACACATTTTATTTTGGAATTTCATTTGAAGTTGAAACATGACTTAAAACACCGTATTTTGACCCTCAGTGTCTCTCCTCAAATTTGAATCTACCGTCCTGGGCTGCTGAACTGTTTTCCAGCTCAACTATTTCTCTGTTTTCACCGGCTGAAGAAAGTGTATAAAATTAGTATAATATTAAAAGATATGATTCCTGGGTTCTCTTGCAGACATAACATCAAAATATATAAGAAAAAAAAAACAGTTTACAAAGGATGTCACTTGAATGCTGGTGTGTTGCTTGATTATAGATTTATTGTTAATCTAATGATTGAAACTGTAAATATTAGGATCCTTTCCAATTAGATTTTCAGTTAAAACTCTAGTGCTTTACTGATACTGTCTTTTGTCTAGTTTGGATTTAGTTTAATAATTTAACGGACAATTCCTTAAGAAGAGAAGAACTGAATTTCTCCTTTGAGAAGAAATGAAAAATATTCTTGATAATTTCTGCCTGTGTAGCAAAGTTCCTGATTTTTATACTAAATCAGCAAGCCAAAAATACTGAGTTTTTATTCATGCTGCACATATAATTAGGTCATAATGTGCTTATTTTAATTTTATACATCTCACTTCTAGTTCAAATAATATTTTATTGATTATAATAATAAGGCAAAGTACACATACAGTTGGAGAAATATTTTTGTTAATCTTGATCTATATGTTTTTTTCTTGTCACGTTTTTAGTCAAATAATTACAGACATTTATTTATATTTAAATACGAATTTTAAATTTATAAACTTTCTATGTTTCATTGACTTTACATCTTGACCATTTTCTGTATTAACTTAAGTTTTTTTCATATCTTATTATTATAATCATCTAAACACCATCACAGTCCTGTTTTTCTAAACATTAACTATTATTCAGATTTGTTTCTTCCTTCCCTCTAAAACCTTGAAAAGAAAATAAACTGCGTTCTTCTGATACCTACCTGTGACTATGAGTTTTGTTCCATTGCTGAAAACTTTTATTTAATAACTCCATGGTGACTTAACCCATATCAAAAACATTAGACTAATAACTTCTCTAATTTCTTCACATCCTAGTGCAACTATGCCCGCCCATGATTCAAATGACCAGCTTTCTGTTCCTGGTTCATTTTGCTCCTAACAAATTCTGTTACTGAGCAAAGCAAGTAAATTAAAGTCTTCATTTATTTGAAAACAATGATGTTAATGTATATTAATTCAACATCCCTACCAGTGCTGAAGTGAGACCAAAATGAAACAAGATTCCAAAGCAATTTAATTTAAAATGCTATGGAAATGAGAGATTTAATAATAATTATTACCATTATTATTAGCAATGTGTGATGATTCTGTGTTCCAACTTGACATTTTAATCTTATGACACCAAACCACACCCTTAGTGCTTGGAATTCGGTATTTGGGGTTTGCAATTGGATCTGCGACAATTAAGCATGAAAACTGATTCCCTGGTTTGCATTCCACTGTGCTCTCATTTGTCTGAAATTCTCAAAGCCATCAGCACAGGAAACATGCCTTTCACATCCCCAATCAATAGGCAATAATCTGTCTTGTCTTAACCCCTGCATCTCCAGGGTTAAGAAAATCAGTGGCTAAAGCTTAATATATGCAATTAGTATATGGAACTGTGTGTGTGGTCAAAAAATAATTTTTTCCCCAATTAACAGCACAGTCTATTTGCATTCCAAGTCTTTACCATAAACTTCAGCTTCATACTGACTTCTATTCAGCTCATGCACAGAGTTCAGCTTGCAAGTCCTGGCAGTGGACCTTCAAGACAGAATGACCAGAGAAATGGCAGGATGCCTGGCCCTCAGATCCTCCCGGTATCACGTTGCATCATGAACCCCCTACCTGCCTGACCCTGTCTGCCGAGGTCCACCATCTGTGAATGACATTCAGTGTTATGGTGCCCAGAGCACTGACGCATTGGGTTTGTTTAAAAATCATTTCTTCCATTTTATAAAACGGATGTCAAAGTCAATGTCCGCTCTTTATATTTCACTTTCCTCCTTAAAGACTCGTGCAGTGAAGTCTTTTTCTAATTTTATGGTGAGAAAAACATACTGAAAATTCAGTGTGCTTCATTTTATCCGTAATAAAGGGTATGCATTCCACTACATTTCCCCTACTTTCTTTTTTCTTTTTTTTAATTGACTTCTTTTCACTGAGGTAGTACTGACACCTGACTCTCCTTCCTTTGAGCATAAACTTCTACCCAGTGCTTCTTGCTAGACCATCACAGGTCTTGTTTCTTCTGCTTCCCTTCATGCCTCTGATCTTCTATTCTCATTTCACGCTCTGCCTGTGGGAGTGTTTCCCCTCTCAGGTCTTCTCAAAGAGATGTTGGAAACAAAGAGTTTAAATAAATGACGAATCAATTGTACATTATAGGTTGCTTCTTTTTCTGCCCGGGGGGTTGATAATTTAGTAAAATCTAACTCCAGTGTGACTTAATGGGAGACTATGTTTGCCAGTCCTAGTTCTGTGACACGGATGTAAAATATGCGGAATTCGAACCGACTGAAAATGCCAGGGCATAAAGTGCAGCTTTCTTTCTGAAAATTGTCCCCCGCAAAACAAGGGGCTGCTTATATTTCAGTTCTTGTGCAACCTCTCCTATTAAAAGATGCTTTTCTAATAACTCTGCTCTGATTAAAAAAAAAATACTACCTGGACAAGATACTAACCTGAAATGAACTTAATTAAAGCTGGTTTGGGAGCGCGATAACTACTTGGTAAATAGTAGTTGGGATTGAAGTCGCTGCAGTTCGTCTTACCTTGCACGTGTATAGAATAGAAGAATAAATTTTATAAATGCTTTCTTTTATTTTATAAGTGGATAGTTGTTTCTTTAAATAAAATATCCAGTAGCATCATCACATGGGGATCACGAAACAGACCCGGAGATGACTTAGAAAGTTGCTCTAAAGGTAGTTGTTTTAAATGCAATTTTAGGGTCCCAATAAAATTTTTAATGAAATATGTGGGAAAAGAAGCAATATTTCTTACCTGACATTTGAACTGACATAATTTTAAACTTTGTGGGTGTAATCCAAATAAGAAACTAAATATTACAATTGGATATTTGACTTTTATCTATACCCCTATAAGTTTAAATATTCAAGTTGCAAAATAATAATAATAATAAAATCGTTTTTTTTACTTCTAGATATTTCAACTAGAAAATGAGAGATCATCTTATATTCAGGCTAATAGTATTTGAGATAATGCTTATTACTTGTTAACCGTTTTTAGAAGCAGGTAACAATTCATCACAGAAACAGAGAATTTTTGCATGCTGATTATTTGTCCTAAAATAACCTAAGATGGCAATAAATATATTTTACTGTACTCCTGATTTCACAAAGAATTCCAATGAATAAATGAGTAAGAATTTGCGTTCTGGGAAAGAAATTTACCTTCTTATCACCGACCATGTCCCAACATTTGTGGTAGGTAATTTCCATTTTAAATTTTATTTAATCCTCACAACATCTACTTGAGATGGTTGTGGCACAGATGGAATGAATGGAAATACAGCAAACTGTTAACAGTGATAAGTGCCAATATAAACATTAAATTTTTTTCTTTATTTTTGTATTTTCCAATTTTTTCCCATAATGGGCATGTATTATTTTTATAATTTTGATGAAGCAATAACCAGTGAATCAAAACTTATTTGCTAAGGGTGATCATACAGAAAGTGATAGACCCAGGATCAAAGTCCATATTTTTCCCTGCGCCGCACGCTCCTAAAAATCATTTTTCAGTTTTATCTGAGTCACCTTTATCTAATTCAATTGCTATAATTTACACTGAGCATAGTCACTTGAAAAAAAGGAGAATGGAACATTGCTTTTCAATACACAGATTCATTTGTTCATACGATCACAACCACTAAAGAAATAAGAAATATATAATTCTTTCTTTTTTTAATGCTTTATCAACTTTGTGAAAAAATTTTAAAACTTTCATTTCCACAGATCTCATAGGGTAGGAACATTCTTGAGAGACGTTCCCCCTTGCCCAGGCAAAATTTCATCTTTCAGGGAAATGAGGAGTGAACAAATTTATTGGATTGAATTTAGGAAAAAGACAAATCCACCTTACGACATTACTGAATATGGTTGTAGAGTTAAATATCTTGATACTCAATATTAATCATTCTCTGACAACTTGAGCAGTATTTGTCCAATTTTCCCATTGGTTATTTTTGGAATCAAATTAAAAAACTTCTAAGAGTCTTTGAAATTTTCCAACACAAATGAATTTAATATATCCACCACTGAGGGGACTCACACTTGGTCTAACTAGTTAACTCTTGCTAACGTCCTCCGTACTAAGTCAGGCAGAGAACAGACTCCAAGAACCTCTACGGAGACACGGACTTCTCCGGCGACCCTTCCGTGATTCACGACCAGGCAGGGACCAGATCCAAGAATTCTGAGCCAGCACCAGCACTGCAGCCTGCGGTGCCTGCGTTCCGTGCCACCCACCCCTCCCTTATTACAGAATTCAAAGAACATTTACCTGTAACAACGAGCCGTGTGCCAGAACCAAACACTTTGATTCTCCTGCCATCCGTTAACCCACTATCTGAAAAGCCTTTACAGAAATCTCCCTCTGTGCCTGCTTTCAAATTGTGCCCATAGTTTTCCGTATTTGTATAAATATTTAAAAATTGGCCTTGCTTAACATTAAACAAAGATGGAACCCAATGAAACCAGAACCTAGAATGCTTTTCTCCTAGACTAGAAACTCTTTGAGTGAAGGGAGTTGTTCTATCTGTGTCTTGTTCACCCTTTTACCTTCAGCACCCAGCACAGAAATTGTCTTCAATAAGTGTTTGCTGAGAGAATGAGCAAATGAGGATGTGAAATTATGCAGACCCTTTTCATGGACTTTGGAGCTGAGGTGGCTCACTGAGCTCATAAAGTCCATTAAACTGGTCCATATCCAGGCAATGTAGTAAGAGATGTGAGAGCATAAATTTCCACTGAGCTCAACCTACGTCCAAGAAAGTAGAGTAATAAGAAGTGGGATTTATTGATATTCTACATTTTTTTACTATACAATTTTAATTTGCGCCGCTGTTAGGGTTGACATGAAAACCAATAATACTGGTTTTTCAGGTTATTGGGAGAACGAAGCACAGTGTTTTATCTCAAACTACAGAGAAGAAAAAATTAAGAAAAGAGTTTCTCACTTAATAGACCATCGGCAAGAAGAGTACTTTGAACCAGTAACTTATACCAATGGTTTACAAACATGGTCTTCAAAATGCTTTAATTTCTAGTCTATTCTTTTCGGATTAAAAGTAGAATTTCTAAAAGTAGAATTTCAATCTGCTTACAAATAGGAAAGCGAATTAATCATTTACAAGGTAGTTTTGTTTCCATATAGGGTCTAACAGTAGCACCAAAAATGCTGTTCATATGCTGAAGACAAGAATGTCTTCATTCAGTCAGATAAATTGTTTTTTTTTCTATGAAGTATCTATCTGGTTTTTGTTACTAAGTTAAAATAGAAAAAAGTTACTTACCAGGAGGAATTACTATGAGCTTGGTCCCTTCTCCAAAAATCTTGATCCAGCCTGAGGTATCACACTGGTTAGGGCTCCTACAAAAATCTTAGCCTTCTCTGAAGTTTCAGGCCGTGACTAGCAGTTTAAAAACTTTGTAACTGGCAGTTTGATCTTCTGGGTTCTTTTGGAAGTCCTTAAATATAGGTTTCATGGCATCTGATTATTTAATTTTCTTCAGAAAAATGGACTAAAATGTCTGTTTTCCACAGAGAAGTAATCACTGAAAAGCACTGATGGAAAATGGAAATGACAAAAACAGGAAAAGAAGAGATTAGCACCAACTGGTCAACCAATTGCTTTTCTAAGTTACCAGGAAAAGTATTCTAAGAATTAAGACTATTTTAATTTCCAGGTGTCCAGCTGTGCTGAAACTGCTCAGAGATTGTGTCAAAGGAAGGGACCTTCTGTTCTCACAAGCACCAACGTGCTCCATTGGTGTTTCGGGAATGTATTTCTGAAAGGAGGAAACTCTTCAGTAACTGAAAATGCAAATGTGCCAACCCAAGAGCACTGAGAAATGTGAACAAAGTTCTTCTTTTCCCATTAAGCCACGATTAGCATTGGCACCACATTTTTTAAAAAGACAATGGCAAATGAGAAGCTAAGACCTTATTTTTCCTAGGATAAAATAAGAAATTTGTAGAATTCTGTCTCTTTGAAATAATAGGTTCCTTATTTAAACCAAAACTTAAGAACCCCGTCCAGTTCTCTGACATGTTGAAAAGAAGCCTCTTGGAGGCTGTCCTGTAATCACATTTCACTCACCGTGTTCTGAGGGGACCAAGTGAGGCAACTTAAATTCTACTTCACGCAGGGTGAGGAATGATTATACAAATATATGAATAACAAGCAGGTCAAGTGAAGTAAAGTACGTGTTTCAAATGAATTACTTGAAGTTTTGCATCACTTTCTCAAGAGAAACAATGACTTCATAGTCAACAATCTTCAAACAAACTTGGTAAACCATTTAAAAAAAAGTATGAGTCTCGTGTTTTATTTAAGGATTCGGTTTCCATCTTGAAACAAAATAATAACTTATGCATTTTTTTTCAAATTGGTTCATCTTCTAGAAATTTTGATGGTGTTAATTAAATCTAGTCCATGAGTAAGTTCTTCTGAGGAGATGGCCAGGCATGTCTTAAAGCAAAATGAACATACTGTCTGACATGTACAAGACGTAAAATCACATGCTCTCTGCGAGCCACTAGCTTCCACAGCCTGACATACTGTTGATTTTAGCCACTGCTTAAATGATGTCTGGTATGTGTCTATATAATACAATGGATCATTGGGAAGGACCAAGTTTACTTGTTTATAGAACTCGGGGCAGTGTTCGGGAGCGGCCAGGTCATTTTAATTTCAAGCAGGTTCTTCCCTCTAGCAATTTAATCTCTGTCTTCATTCTGAACTTGAGGATCTTCTAGTCTGTTAGAGCTTCTTTTGCTCTTTGGGTGCTTAACATGCCGCTAAGTACATGTCAGATGCTTTTTAATTTACATAGCACCCGTAGGCAAACAAGTCAAGCAACTCTTTCTTTTTCTTTCTTTCTTTCTTTCTTTCTTTCTTTCTTTCTTTCTTTCTTTCTTTCTTTCTTTCTTTCTTTCTTTCTTTCTTTCTTTTCTTTCTTTCTTTCTTTCTTTCTTTCTTTCTTTCTTTCTTTCTTTCTTTCTCTTTCTCTTTCTTTCTTTCTTTCTTTCTTTCTTTGCAAATAAATACTTGTCTTATCTGAGCAGGTGTGTATGAAAGGCAATTGCATGTGGAAAACTCTTTCTTGGGAAATTAACGTTCTACTTTCCCACTTCTTTGTCCCTGCTCCAAGGTCACAAGCCATGACTGTGTTCTCGGCTAGTGAAAGGGAAGAACATTCATGGGGGTCTGCTATGCATTTGGCACCAACCATACATTTCATCCTTACTCTGCTTCACCTGTAAAATGGTTTTTGCTATTAAAATACAAATTGGGAACAGAGTTAGGGAATTCAAACTGAGCCTTGAGCTGAATTCAAGTTCACCAGATCCCAAAACGCTGTTCTTTCAACTACTTCTGCTTCTTGGGTGTGTGGGTTGGGAGGATGTGTGTGGCAGGGACATAGTTTCCAGGTCTATTTCAGGTCTATATAATATATAGAGTATCTCAAACGGTCAAGTATAAAACATTGGATGTTTAATCCGCACACCAGACAGTAGCTTCTTTCCGCTTGTCCTTGAATAACACTAGGAGGTTACCGTGTCTGTGGGAACATTTGGGTCTTGCAGTTCAGAATTATAACTCTGGTTTAGATTAAGCGGTAATTTCTCTCCTGGGCTTGCTGATTACCCGGCCCATGTCAGCTGGAAAATGAAGAGCTTCTACAATTGCATTAAGTGAGAGACAGGAGTGGGAGTTCTCTGCTTCAGATCTAAGAGTCTGGGTTGAGAGCTCTGTCTTAGCAGCCAGTTCTGTTCTCAGCCAGTGAACCAGGGGGTCTGGTTTGGTTTGTGGTTTACTTTCTACCAGATGAATCCACAGTTCCCAGGGCCTCCTATCTCATCTTTCAGATCTCATATCACAGGAAACACCTAAAGAACAGTTAGGTTTCCTCATTTCTTTTTTCTCAATACCAGAGAAAGTCAAAGATGTGGAAGGTCAAGAAAGCACCATTGGTTTTTGACATGCATGGTGTTAAATGACACATAGACCTTTCCTGAGAAAGGAAAATTTGGGGGTGGGTGGGAATGATGCAACTTGTACAGATGGTGGTGAAGGAATGGGATTGGAATCAATCATTTTTCTTCTGGCTACTATTTAGACATGCAAGAAGAGAGGTGTTTAGCTGTATTGTAATGGAATGCATTTTGCTGTTATTACTATTGTTCTTGTTATTTTCAAGCTATGGCTGCTAAGAGCTTGGACATGAAAAAGCCCTGAGTCACTCGAGCAAAAGCAAGTGCAGGTCAGGGCTACCTACCTTGGAACCAGCTGCAGAACCGCCCAGTTAGGACTGGTCCCAGGTCTCAGACTGAAGAGCAGGAAGTTTAGGGCTTGGTTGGGCAGGTCCTTTGGTAAGTGGCAAAGACTTTACAAAGGTATTCATGAAGAAAAGGATCTCCACGTTTGATGTGTATGCCAGGAAAACTATTCCCATTACT
Source organism: Camelus bactrianus (assembly GCF_048773025.1). Taxonomy (NCBI): domain Eukaryota; kingdom Metazoa; phylum Chordata; class Mammalia; order Artiodactyla; family Camelidae; genus Camelus; species Camelus bactrianus. The sequence goes on from NC_133545.1 coordinate 79,159,759, forward strand.
GAGGACTTCAGAACAGAAAGAAACTACAAAGAAAGAATGACAGTAAGGGAAACGGGAAAACAAGGAAGCAGATGGAGCTGGGAGTCCATCCCCTTTCTAAACGCTGTGACAATCACATAACTTGCCTACAAATCAGACCTGGTTGGGTTCTGGGGACATCACTTATGAAGACAAACCAACATGGTCACAGCTTCCTTTTAGAGAAATGCAACTGTGCTAAAAAAAAAAAAAAAAAAAAAAAAAGTTCAACCCTAACCACAAGAGAGGCAGAGAAAGACACTGGATGGAGAATCTGAAATGCAGGTGTAGGTACCTTATCTCTGTGGTTGACTAGCTTTGGAAAAATCACTTGCCATCTCTGGGCCCCACCTTCCTCATCTGAAGTATGGACATTGGACTAAATCTGTCCAAAGGGTCCTTCCCGTTTCAACAACTACGAACCTCTGATGAAAAGAATCAAAGAGCCTGTTGCGGTTGTCCGGGTATGAGAGGGGTTGAGGGTTAGTAAGAGAGCTTTTCTTCCAGATCCCTTTGGACTCTGTGCCACTGCGAGATCCCAGCAGGCACAGGGATAGGTGGCTTCGTCGGACTTGAGGACACTATTGATTATCAGGTAAAAGATTCCGTTCCCTTTCTTATCTGACTCCCAGCGGGAGTGAGGCTCGTCTAGCTTGTAACTATTTGTTGAGCCATAAAGGATTCGCTTCAGGGGTCCCCTTCTCTCTGTTGATACCAATGCACAATGGTATTCTCCAGAATCCCAGACAGCTGGCAACTCACGGAGCACTGTTCTGTCTAGTCTTTCGGTAGAGGAGAGTTGATCCTGAGAAATTCTTATTTTGATGTCTCCATCTGTTAAAAGCATGGAGGGCAGCCAGAGGCATTAAAAAGGTTGACTCTGGACACAAAAACAATGAAAAGGCAGGAAAGGAGACAAGTCAAGCTACAAACCCAAACCAAAGACGTGAGGAAAATCCAAGTGGTCAGCATTGCCAGTGACTGGTAAGAATGAGGAGTGAATCAGGACAGGACAGGAGATGGAGTGGCAGCCCGTCCCCAGTGGAGGCAGGGAGAGGGGAGGAAGGTTCACTTTAGAACCAATGAAAACCTTTCTCAGTAAGACCTGTTATGGTGTTATTTTGATCATGTTCCTTGTATAGAGAAGCTTTCAGATGCCCAACAGCATCATCAAAAACACTTTTGTTATAATAACATATTAGCATCACTTTGGGAGCCAGGCTCCCCTGTGTTTCCTTTACATGTTGCTTCAGATACTCTTATCCTTGTGGTCATGTTCACTCCCCGAGTTACAGATTTTCCACCGTATCTTGTGAGAGTGTGAGTAGCTCTGTATGGCTATCGTGAGAGTTAGAAGAAAAGTATTATTACTGTAGACAGTAACAAATAAGACAAATAATCCTGCTTAGAACCTTACACAGAACCTTGTGCAGAAGTTTGCATATTATATAGACCATTAGTTTGCAGAAAGTTCACAAGGTTGGGTAACCATTAACAATGACCTTAGTTACTGCTGAGGACACCGTGATGCTATTTTATGACATTTCTTCATTCTGCTGTGAACGAAGAAAGGGGTTGGAGGAAACAGATTCCCCTTGGTTCATTACCCTCCCACCTCTCCCTATTCACAATTCTTAGTTTTTCAGCCTTCGAGCTATGCTTGACTGTTGTTTGGAGGACAATGTATGATGTGATTTTTAAAGAGGGCCTGAGTTCATCCCTGTTTTAGCTGGGATGGCTCAGTGAAGTGGTTTAGTCACAGCGGGAAAGGACACTGTGATTTGCTGAACACTGTGCTAAAACTTTCACGTGGGAACCTCATTCAGTCCTCAGCAGCCAATGTTGCGGTTAGCATCCTGCCCCATTTAAAATTGGGAAAAAGGAATAAAACGATTCTATAACTCCTCTGGATCGTGCTGACACCTGAAATCCAGGTGTATGTCACTAGAAAGGCCTCGTATCTTCCATCATTCATTCGTTCACTCATTCTTTCTTTTTTTCTTTCTAAGCCAACCCATCACACTGAGCACTGGACTACGGCCTCCTTCCCAGGAGGCTTCCAGCGATGGTGAAGCAGAGACCGTCTGGGGCACTTACAAAAGCCAGCCCACGGCCCAGCGGTGGGAGTGGATGATAAAGGTAAGTGAGTACCTGCAAGAAGCCTCTACAGATGGGGTCCTTGAGCTACACTGCTCAGGGCACACGTGCAGGAGAAGAGCCCCCTACAGGAGGCAGAACGTGTGTGTGTGTGTGTGTGTGTGTAGGCGCGATGGCGTAGGAGGGTTTTCGTGCAATGACAGTGGCGCCCTGCCGCACGGTGTGTCCCAGCAGGCGCAGTAGAACAGCCCTGCATCCTCCTCGGTAACCTGGTGTATCCTGAGGCTCATCAACGAATCCCTCTGCCATTTCCTTGCTTCATATCTTTCCTCACTGACCCCTTGTTCGTGGACAATATTTTCATTTGAGGAAATAAACAGAATTCGTTTCAGAGGCTCACCTGGCTTCTGCCGGTACCAGTGTATGTACGCGTTCTTTTTTAACCTATCTGTTTTTATTCGGCATTCAAGAAATGCTGTGTTTCCTCTTCTCTTGGTAATGGATGTCATGAGTGGTGTTACTAGAATGTCTCCACTTGTGTCTGAAAGAAAAACAGGACGAGGAATTAGCAAAATTTTGATGTTCGTCAAAAGAGTATAATTTGTTCTGTACTTGTGAAAAGCAGGGGGACCGAGGTTTACATTTTCTTCCTGAAGAATTCAAGGTAACGGTGGAATTTGTCAGCTTAGTCTGAATCATCCTGTGGCTACGATCCATCTGAAAGGGGTGATGTGACTGTCCATGATCTATCGCCTCCCTTGGAAAGAATGAGACACCCCTTGGGTAAAGCCACTCACATGTCCAGAGGGAGGCCACCACAAAGACCTGGGGCAGGAGCAGCATGCCGCCAGCTCTTGCTGGGAGAGGTGATTGAATAACAGAATGATTGCAGAGCACACCTGAGGGCTGAGTTAGTAAGAGGAAGCGGTGCTCTGAACATACACCCGCAGACTGCGAAAACCGCTAGACGAAGACACATAGACTTTGTCTAGGGAAAGGGGCTCATGTTATTTCTCAGAACGCCCTGCAGAAATAGGTCTGTTAATTCATCAGCAGAGCTCTCTTGTTACTGTGTGATTTTTTACGAACTAATGATGTTAGGGTAAAGAAGTCATTTTCTTGTTAAAGGGAGGGAGTCCTTTATTGATCTAACAGAGGGGGATGGAGTGGGAGAAAGCAGGGTGTGAGACAAGCATAGAGTCCACACTTGACAGGCTTCATGGGTACCTTCCAGTCTAGCATCATTGATCCTCACTACACATCATTAGGCAATTGCAGACGTAAGCTAAAGGGAGAGATTACTTATGTTTGACTCTATTCTGTAGACAACCCAACTAAAGAAGACAGTTCAGATTCTCTTAGTTTTGAACGTTACCATTCAATGGGAACCTCAGAGATGCTATGCCTTTAGAACGCCTTAACATACCTTAAAAATAAAACTCATTGTTATTTCCCTGTATAAAATGAATGTGTACTTAGTATAGTTCATAAAGAAACACAAACAGAAGAGAGGACCATTCCTTTTTGTCCCATCACACAGAGATGACTACTTGTTAATAGTTGCTGCCTTCTCTTAAGATTGATTAATGTTCCTTTTTAAAATTTGTCTCTCATACCGTACGTTCCATGGTATGCTCTGTCTTTATTACTTAATATGATACCGTGGACATTCTTCTACTCTGTGAACCCTTCCTTGCAGCCTTCTAACTCTTACAAGACCCCCTGGTTCACCACCACCTTGACTACCGGCTCACTTAGGGTGCCACAGTTTCCATTTTGCGTATCCGGCCAGTCCACAAAACGTGAGAGCAGGACAGGAAGTTCATTACTTCATTCAGCCATTCATTTACAATGCTGTGTTAATTTCTGATATATAGCATAGTAGTCTATATATATAGACTGCAGAAATATACATAGTCTATATGTATATATATATATACACATACATATATACACATATTCCTTTTCATACTCTTTTTTATTATAGGCCATTACAAGGTATTGAATATAGTTCCCTGTGCTGTACAGTATAAACTTGTCGTTTATCTATTTTATATATAGTAGTTAGCATCTGCACATCTCAAACTCCCATCCCCTTTTCCCCCTGGTAATCATAAGTCTTTTTCTATGTCTGTGAGTCTGTCTTTCCTTTGTAAATAAGTTCATCTGTGTCCTTTTTTTTTTTTTTTTTTTTTTTTTTCCAGATTCATCACTCAGTTTTTAAACCCCTATTACGCTCCCATTGCTCTCCGAGGAGCTGGCTACAAATACCCTTTACCGTCTGCCTTCTCTTTCACATTTCATTTCCTTACCGCCCTGCCCGTCTGCCTGCATCTCCCAAATAAACTGCTTATACTCAAATCTCAAGCCGTATATTCTGGAGAACCCAAAATAAGGTAAGTTGGTTTTGATGGAAGAAATTTTCACATATCGAGGGGAGGATGTCCTAAAGTAAAATATTAATTCTTGAAATAATGATTTTTATTATTTCAAAACATAAGAAAATAATATTATTGGTTTTGTTTGATTTTTGTTATTATTTCTCTATTGTTTTATATTTTATTATTGGTTTATATTTTGAACATCAAATCAGCCGTGGGATTCCTATTCTAGGAAGACCACACTTAAATTCAGACTCAGTGTGGAAGAGTAGTCTGTTATTTCAGTCATCATCTTGTGAAGGAGAGTTTGTTTTCTCTTCATTAGGAACCACAGATTAGATGCCATTTCTATTGCCTGCGTTTCAGAGGCAGGTCAGCATTGCGGTTACAAACACAGGCACTGAAGCCAGAAACCAGCCTTCCCCTCAGTCCCCATTCGGTAACTGTGACCACAGAGTAAATCCATCTCCACGACTCTATGTCCTCATCTATACAATGTGAGTCATGAAAGCACCAATGTCAACGGGTTGTCCATGAGACAAATGTAAGAAAAATTACACCTCCTGGGCCTGCAACAGTGCCTGGGAAACAGCCGCAGCTCTGGATCCATGGCTGCTGTGACCAGGCTCAGGGCAGAATCCCAGGGAAAAGGATCCTGGCAGGAGACTCCACCTTGCTGTGTGATGACTGAATGCCCTGGGGCTGGGGTGGGGTGGGGGGGGGTGATCTGAGGCCTGTGCCAGGAGTGTGTCACTCAGTGAGGAGTGAACAAGAACCCCGTCCTGGAAGACAGACGAAAGCTCCACCCCATTCGCCTCATTCATCCCACTCACCCCAATACGTGGGAATCACCCAGCTCAACTTCTTTAGATGGCCTGACAGAGTCGAAGAAGCATGGGATTTGGGGGTTTAAAAAGTCATTTTCTCTCGTGAAGCCTCAAACTCTTAATATTTGGGGTGGAGAGTAATTTGGTTTATTTATTTGTTTGTTTGTTTATTTTTAGAAGAGGTACTGGGGATTGAACCCAGGACCTCGTGCCTGCTAAGCATGTGCTCTACCCCTGAGCTCTACCCTCCCCTCAAATTCTTAGTATTGAAGTAGAAAGAAATGATCGTTACACTGCAACAGCGCTGTGATGGTATCTAAGGTATAATGTCACCAGCGTGTTTCCTGGCACTTGGTGGTTTCCTCTTTGAGCCTTATAACTTACGGGTAATTTCTGGATAGTTAAAAAAAAAAAAAAAGTACACGCCTCAATTTCTCTAGTGGGAGGTCCAGGCTGGGCTCCCAGCTGTGCAGCCTCTGTGGCTGTGTGTACTCAGGATGTGGGTGAGCCCAGCCTGGAGATGGTTCTTGTACGTGTTATCTGAGGAACTTCACGCTGTGGCCAGAAATCCAGAGGGCACAGTAATACGTAGCCTCATCTTCTTTCTTTAAGAAACTGATTTTCAAGGTGGAGGTGGAAATGGAAGCATATTTTCTTGCCTCAAGTTTGTTTTTCTTCCCTCCTAAGTCGCCTAGAGCAGATGCTGTCAAGACGTACATTAGCTGTTTCAGGCCCTGATCTGGTTTCTGCTGGTACCAGTGTATGTAATCTTTGTCAAAGCTGTCAGAGGGCACCTTACAAGATAGGACTACACTCTTATCTCTTACTCCAGTAACTGATACTTCGGGTTGCTCCAACTGTGGCAGCATAAGGCCAGCTGCAAGCAAAGAAGAGAAATTCCCATGAATGAACGACATGAAAGAGGCAACAAAAAAAGACCCTCTTCAGTCTCTCCTGACGACTGAAATGATCGGGGGGCAACTCACAAGCCCAGAAGAAGGAGGAGATGGCCAGTTCCAGGAGTGCCATCCCGTCACCAGAACGACGCCCAGGGAGGAGGTAAGAAAGCGAGGGCTCTGCTCTGGTGGCAGGAGGTCTCAGGCCAGTGGCAGGAGTGCGAGGCTGGATCTGATGTCTCAGAAGAAGCGGTGGATGGGTGGGGTGGTTCTCCGGGGTTCTGTATGATCTGCTGCAGATAAGAGCAGCTCTGGTTTCATGGGTGCAGGGCAGATGGGGTAAGAGGGCTCACAGTCTGGAAGGAAAACCCCAAGATGAATGTGTACAGCTGGGGGTGGGGCGGGGACAGTTCTCCTGTCCACTCAGCCAGTCCCCCTGCAATTCCAGCCTGTAGTAGCATTGCCGCAGAAATACGAAGACAGCCCTGCTGTGTTCAGCCCCTATGTCTGTCTGTCTATAACTTGCCGGTGATCCAGGACTTGGGTATGAAACTTAACTTTTATTTTTCCGTTAACACTACAAAAAAAAAAAATCAGACATTAAAATACCTCCTCAACTTTACATAATAATATGCACAAGAACTGGACAATTTTTTTTTAAATTAATTGAGATGTCACGGTGCAGATTACAACTCAGAGAAATCAGACTTAATTTCTAATCTCAGTGCCTTCAAGAGGGGACTGGAATGCAATGGCTGATGGCTGTAAGAGACAGAGCAATCTGGGGAAGTCAGCCTTTACTCAGCCTGGCTCCGCGCACAATCTCATGAACATTATGTCACATGCAGGAATATTTTAAAAGCAATGTTATGTTTAATAAGTAATGATAACATTGAAAATGAACGTGACGTCCACGGAGGACTTGCTATTTGTCAAGCACAACTCTAAATGTTCTCTTGTATTACTTTATTTAATTCCCTTCATTGTCCAGGGAGGTAGCCGTTACGATAATCTCCAGTTGACAGATGAGGATAGAGGCAAACAGAAGGGACTCTTTCAAAGACATGGAGCTGGTAAACGTGAAAACGCAAATAAATAAGGGTTGTTTATTACAGAAAATGGGTAAAATAAGGTATAAAAAAGGACAAAAAAAAGGCACATAGCATTTACTTTTGCTTTGAATTTTTCTCTGCATACATATGGATAGAAATGGGATTGCTTAGTATTATAGATAGAAATACATATTTTAAGTGGGATTTGCATAGTTGGCTCTACATTCCCTTCTTTTGGTTAACTTACCATTGTGAGCAGTATTGTTTTAAATAATCCACATGAATATATTTTTAATGACTGCAGATATTAAACACCTTCCAGTTACCACTTACCCCTATCTGACATGGACTGAATTATCTAAGCTTATGCCTAACTTTGCACAGTTTCACTTTGCTACAGACGTATCTTTTAGAGGTATTAAGAAGCTTTCAAGTTGCATGAAGAAAATGCATGAAATGCTCAGATATTAGTAACTGGCACATCCCGAGTCTTCAATGATGTTATGAAATCTTATTATTACTCTTAGTATTATATTTTATTATTACTCTTATTATTAGAACTCATTATTACTGTTATTATCAAATAAGAGAAAATTACTTTGTTAGATTTTTTTTTTTACAATAAAACCAGAATAGCTCATTTAGGGAAATATGTAAACTGAAAGTATCAAATTACACAGTAGAAATAAAACCACCAGCTGGGACCCACCAGCACAGCAGTCAATGGTCACAACTTTTTCTGCGAAGTTTATGGTAAGGATTGAATGAGATGTTTGAAAACTTTCCATGCCTCAAATTTGTTGTTTTTCTCACCTGACTAAACCAGAACTGGGGGTTTTATTGAGATGACAAACATCAGAGTTGCCATAATTTCATTTGGTTTCTGCAGGTACCAGTGTATGACTGTATTTTCACAGTCTTCTCCCTACGAGATATATGAGCACTTTTCCTGTTGCTTTGGAAAATGACATTTTAGGCTGCTCCAGTTTTAACTGCCCACATCCAATTGCAAAAGAAAAAAAAAGGGGATATTCTCTTGAACATCTGACATAGAAAGAGGGAACAATAAAGAATGTCTTTCATCTCCTATCTGTGTTGAATAATAGAGGAGACACTCACAAACCCAGAGGCAGAAATATATGAATATTCCCATCAGTGACATTCTCCTCTCTGCCAGACCATGTCGCCAAGAAGAAGGCAGAAAATGAGGACCCCCCTGTCCTTGGGGGACCCAAGTGTAGTGTGACTTGGTGGGAGAGGAGGAAGCAGTGGGTCAGGTGCTTCTACTGCAAATCAATGGAGGACTCGCTAGCCCTATTCTAAATATATTTTTTTAATTACTTCATTTATACTCAATCTTGAGAGTTAGTATTATTATTATTTTTCTTTAACAGATGAGAACAGTGTGGATAAGTCACAAAACTGGTAACTGTGGGAGCCTGGATAACTCACAGATGCTCCTGGAAGAAAATCAGAGTAAATAGGTTGTAAAATGATGAAAATAATAGCCATTATCATTTACCTTTAAGCGTCTTCTCCACACATTTATACATAGTAATACGTTTGCTTGGATCATTACCCATACGTTTTAAATTTAAATGGGCTTTGCACATGCAGTTTCATATTCTGTTCTTTTAGTTACCTTTATATTTTGAAATTTTAGGTCCTTAAAAAGTTTATGTGAATGTCATTATTAATGACCTATGAAAATAATTACCCTTCTGTTCTACTTAGTTATCTCTTCTGATGTCAGTTAAGTTGTTTAATCTCTTGGCGTCTCAGTTTCTACATCTATAATTGCCTCAATAAATATCTTTCAGAGACTTAAGAAAGTTACATTATCACACTAAAAGCGATCATGTCTATAAAGTAAATAATGGTGCCTAAGACATAATAAGTCACTTATGGTGTTTTCTAGTTGTATTTTTAACATTATTGAAAGACAAAAGAAAACTATGTTGTTAAATAGGATTTTAATTGTAAAAATTCTTTAGTCCTTTTCTGAAAATGTACAAATTCATTAATAATATAAAAAAAAAAAACATCCACTCCATCAGGAAAAAAAAAAAACTACCGTAAAACTCCAATATTACCTGCATTTTGTTTCTTCCACTGATGTAGATATTTATGAATTTGAGATTTAATGTATATTCATTTGTCCTTTACATGATTTTGGGGGGCATGTGAATATAAACATTTTCATTTGTATTAATAAATCTTCAAAATGCCGTTTTAAATGGCTTTGTAATATTCTGTCATTTGAAAGCAACATAAATTATCTGCCTCTTTCCCTTGGTTCATCATTGAATTGATTACTATTTTTTCTAGGGCTGCCATTGAAAAGCAGATACAACTTTTATCCCGTGAGATCTGTTTCTCTAAAGACACTATCTCACTAAGCTACACTGCTCTTATGTACATTATGTGAGAAAATATGTGCAAAGAACTTAGCAAAGATATTTTGAGAAGCTTAACCCACACTTTTCAGGCTTTTCTTCTGAAAAGGGCTCATCTCCTCACGTTTGGTGTTTTCCATTCAGCTTCTGGTCTCTCTGCTCGCATTAAAAATATAGGGGACCAGGACTGTTCTCCTTAGTTGCCCCCTACCCCTAAACTAAGAAACTGCAATGGTCATAAACCTTGTAGGTCAGGATATAAATAAAAAAAAATATGAGCCCACCAGAAGCGGGAGAAGAAAGTCTGGAGGACTGTATGTCTAATTCCATCTCCTGTGTCTGCCTGCTCTGCAAATCCTCCTTTTTCCCTTCCAGTACATCTCAAAATTGAAAATCAGACTATGGATGCTTGAACTAGTGGCTAGAAAGAGTGAATATGTTAATATTTTATGGGGAATTTTTAAATAAAGTGAACAGTATGCATTCCTACCGGTATTCTTACCAGAAGCCCACTGCAGATACTACTATCAGAAACAGAAAATAAGGATCTTTTATTGTTTGATATTGAATAGCCAACTGATAATTTATTGGCATTTTACTTATTCTGTGGAGACACCTACTCATGCAAATCGTGGGTTAATAATTTGCATCAGTTTTCTGTGGTGGTTCATTCTGTCTCTGTGGGGATGGGAACAATGTGTTGATCCCTGCAAGTAAGAAGTGGTTTTGTGTAACAGACAAGGAGAGCCAGATCTTCTGGGTCCCAACATCACTCTGCCGACTGGCCGTGTACCAGATGTGTGATTTGAGCAAGTGACTGTACCGCCCCGTGCTTTATTTGCCCCATGAGTCAAATACGTTTCAAGATAACCCAAAGACCTTATAGGTAGTATGGTTTAGAGGAGCTAATATATGCAAAGCACTGAGAACACTGATAGAGAACTCACACTCACACATGCGCGTGCACGTACAAACACACACACACGACATTAGCTCTTCTGGTCTTGGCTGGTCCTCTCTCTTCTTTTACAGGCAGAATCAGAGTTGCCCAATATGGCGGGCCCATCTAACCCAGAGTTTTATCCTGATGACATCGCGTTGGTAGAATCATTTTCCCCACACCTCCCAACAAAAGGGACAATTTACCCCAGATATCCTACTGTTCACTTAGAGAGTTGCAGTCCTTAAACTTTTCGGTGGGGTCTCACAGTTCAGTTTAAAAACTATAGACTTCTTGTCTTTGGCTTGTCACTCACTTTAAGTCCTTTAAGATTGCATTTCTGTGGCTGTACAATGGACCAATCATAGTTATACCGCAGAGCTGCTGTCTTGAGTAAATGGGATCATAATGGAACATGGTGATGCGCTCTCTCAGCCTGAAGCATGCCCACTCAGAGAACTCTCCGTGGCACAGCCGTAGCGCCCTCAGTTCCCAGACAAGATTTTAATTCATGGGGATATAGGATTAAATAAAGCTTTGGAAGCACACCTCCTGGGGTCAGCTGGAAAGTAATGTGCAAGCATGATGCAGGATGAGCTCCTGGAAAGCTCAGGAAATACTGCAGAGGAGGTGAGGCTGCGACTGGGAGCCCAGGTGGGGGGCTGGGAAGGATGTGGTTGGGTGCAGACCCAGGGAGGGGATCTTGTGTGGGGTGTCTCGACAGTTCTAGTACTGTGAGTACCAGCCAGCACAGTAGTAAATTCCCGTATCTTCTTTTTCTATGAAATTTACTGTAAGGGTTGAAGTAAGCTTTTGAGAATTCTTTCTTGCCTCAACTTTGTTGTTTTTCCCATCAATTAGATTTCGAGCTGTGGTTGTTGTTGAGATCACGAAAATCAGATGCTCCAAAGCCTGCTTCCGTTTCTGCCGGTACCAGTAAACTGTTTCTGATTCAAAATCTCTGCTCTCTATCTTGCAGTTGATCTCAATACTTTTCCTTACTTCAGTGGAAACAGATACCTGGGACTGCTCCACTTTAGATAACGCAAGTCCAACTGTGAATAAAAGGAGAGAATTTCCAGTGAGCTTTGGATAATATAAGAAACATCAAAGAATTTCTCTGCTCACTCGTGTAAAAGAAATGGTCAGGGAGTGACTCACGAGCCCACAAGGAGAAGAAGGTGAATGCTTCCAGCAGTGACATCTTGGCTGCCAGGCTATGTGCTCGAGGAAAAGGTAGGAAGATGAGGACCTGGTGGCTGGGTGCCCCGAGTCAGGGCTAGGAGGGCGTGGCCTGAATCGGGGAGGGAAAGGAACTGGTGAGTCTAGCGGGTCCCTGGGATGCAGGTTCTTCAGGCCTGAGTTTCCTGTTTGCTCTGATCCTCAGACTTTCCCTGCCCATCTGAAGATAAGGCTGGTGGTCTCTGGAGGGCTATTTGGCATGAATGTGCGGGAGCTGCAGGAGCATCTTGAGTTCTGTGGGAATGCGAATGGTGTCTACTTGCCTAGGAGCTACTTTATGAACACTTTTTTCTCAGCATAGTATTTTAAAATATTGCATGTTTAATAAACATTGACTTCTATGGTAGGGAATATTTAATGAGCATTTTCATTGGTTAGGCTTTTTTTTTCTAAATGTTTCTCATCTCGTAGCACATCACATGGTACTGGTGCTGGTAGTTCTCATTTTATAGACCAGGAAAACGAGTTTCAGGGGAGTGCCATGACTCAACAGAAGCCCCCCAGCTCAGACGTGGAACAAGCTCATTGAAGAATTTCAGAGAAACAGGGCAAAGATGAAAATAAAAATGTGATCACATTGTCACGACAACAACTCTTATCATTATGATGTCTTAACTGCTGGATTTCTTCTCTGCAGATATACGGATATTAACACGATATTGTGGATTATAAATATATTCATTAGCCACTCTCTGTCTTTTGATTGGAGCGTTTATTCTATTTACACTTAAAGCAATTATTGACACACAGTTACTTTTTGCCATTTCATTAATTGTTTGTGGGCTTTTTTGTGGTTCGTTTTTGTTCTTTTCTTCTTCTTTTGTTCTCTTTCCTTTGATTTAATTATTGTCTTCCGTGTTATGTTTGCGTTCCTTTCTCTCTTGTGTGTGTATTTATTATAGATTTTTTGGTTTGTGGTTACCATGAGGTTTATATGTAGCAATCTGTATAGAATATCTTAAGTTTCTTACCTCTTTTAAGTTTGAATGCATTTTAACGACGCACTTTTACTCCACACCCCCCACGTTTACTGTCCTTGATACCGTGTTTTACTTCTTTTCGTTTTGCGTGGCTTTAACTGCTTCCTACCGATGCAGATGGTTTTTCTACATTTGTCTTTTAACCTTCCCACTAGCTTTCTATGTGGGTGAATTACTGCTTTTCCTGTATATTTGCCTTTATCAATGAGATTTTTCCTTTCTTAATTTTCATATTTCTATTGTGGCCTTTTCTTTTCTACTTAAAGGAGCCCCTGTGTCATTTCTTATAAAGCTGGTTAGGCAGGGCTGAACACTCTTATTTTTTTCTTATCTGTAAAACTTTTGATATCTCCATCAAATCTGCAGGAATGCCTTCCTGGGTAGAGTGTTCTTGGTTGTAGGTTTTTCCCTTTCAGCATTTAAAACATTTCACACCACTCTCTTCTTGCCTGCAAATTTTCTTTAGAAAAGTCAGCTGATAGCCTTATGGGAGCTCCCTTTTATGTAACTCGTTGCTTTTCCCTTGCAGATTTTAATATTCTCTCTTTCATTTTTTCCGTTTTAATTATAACGTGTCTTGGTGTGGTCCTCTTTGCACTGATCCTGTTTAGGACTCTCTTCCCTTCCTGGTCCTGGATTTCTGTTTCCTTTTCCTGCGTAGGGAAGTTTTCAACTACGATGTCTGCAAATATGTTCTCTTCCTCTTTTCCTCTCTCTTCTCTTTCTGGACTCTTACAGTGAAAATGTTAGTATGCTTGATGCTGTCCAAGAGGTCTCTCAGATTATCCTCATTTCTTTTTTTTTCTTTTTATTCTTTTTACTTTTTTTCTGTTCAGCTTTTGTGATTTCTGCCTCTCTGTCTTCCAATTCACTGATCTGTTCCTCTATACCAAGGAATCTATTTTTTATTTCTTCTAATGTATTTTTTATTTCATTTATTGTATCCCTTATTTCCACTTGATTCTTCCTTATATTTTCTAACTCTTTGTTACAACCTTCTAATTCCTCACTCTGTTCGCGTAATCTACTTCTGAGCTGTCTGAATGTCTTTAGGATCATCACTTGGAACTCCTTATCAAGTCGATTGCTTATCTCCACTTCACACAGTTCTTCTTCTGGGCTTTTATCTTGTTCATTCATTTGGAGCATATTCCTCTGTTGCCTCATTTTGCTTAATTGGCTGTGTTTATTTCTATGTATTTGGAAGTGTGGTTTTATTTCCTGACCTTGGGGACATAGCCTTTTTTAGGAGACACCCTATATGTCCCAGCAGTGCACTCCCCTCTTGTTACCTGAATTAGATGCTCTAGGGGTGCCCTGTATGTGACCTGCGTGACTCCCTTAGTTGTGGCGGGCTGACTACTCTGAGGGTTCTGGTAAGTGTGGCTGGCCCCCAATCCAGTGTGTTGTCCCCAGTCAAGTGTGTCCCAAGTTGACCTTCTAGCCATGACCTCTTGAGTGGCTACTCATTCTGTCCTGACCAGGCTCTGCTCAGCTGGGCAATAGGATTTGGTCACAAATGCCAAAGTATATTCTTATAAAGTTAATAAACACTAAGGGTATTCAAAGTGCACTATTCAACAGTGCAGTTGAAACAGCATGGACTATTTGTTTGGACTGATTACTGCCTTTCTCAAAGCAGCAGTTCCTTCTTGCATCAAACATACTTATTAGCAGGGTTTTAATGGTAATCACATGAGCTTCTGAACACATGTGACCTCCAGCACATTATCTGGCAGCCCGTGGGGGCTACATGGATATGAATTCCATTACATTTCATCATTAGTGCCTCTAGCCTGAGTCTCTCACAATTACTGGAAATCTCTGGGAAATGAAATAATGCACCTTGCCCTCTCTTCTCTTTCAGATAATCAGCCCATTTCAACATACATAGTCTCTAACTAGGAACCCACAGCAGTAGGAACTGATGTCAAACCAGACATTTAGGGGCACAGTTACTAACATCTGTGGGGGTGCAATCGATAGCCATCAGACTCCCTTTCCTCTTTCCTTTGACATGAGGCATCGACCCGAGGAGCACAGGAAATGCTGCGGGCTGAGGCTGAGGTCTGGGCTCAGGACCGAGGTTGCTCCGCGTTGCGAAGGATGTGGTCACGGTCACGATAAGGGCTCTGATGGTACTGTAGGTTCCCAGGGGCCCTTATATTAGGTCTTCATTTCCTCTTCTTCTTCTGTGAATTTTATGTACTCCATGGTTGCGGGGTCGCACGTGACCCTCAGAAGCCCGATTTGGTGTTAGCACATTTACGTGTATGAAAAGTTACATCTCGATACCTTACAGTGAATACATATGTTTCTTTTTTGCTATTGAAATAAATATTTTCATTTGCTTCAATTATATCTGTCCAGTTTTAAACATAAACAGAAGAACAGCATTTCCAACAGGAAGCAAACTTATTAAGACAAAAACATTAGTTTTTTTTTTTTGCTGGCACAAGTTATTTTATTTTTATAGAAGTATAGTTGATTTACAATATTATATTATCTTCAGATGTACAACATTGTGACTCAATATTTTTATAGATTATACTCCATTTTAAGTTATTACAAAATAACAGCTCTACTTCTCTGTGCCGTTGCTTATTTATTTTACACATATTAGTTTGTGTCTCTTAAACCCACACCCCATCTTGCCCCTCCCTACTTCCCTCTCCACATTGATAACCACTAATTTGTTCTCTATGTCTGTGAATCTGTTTTAATTTTATATTTACATTCTTTTGTTTTATTTTTCAGATTCCACATATAAATGATCACGCAGAGTATTTGTCTTTGTCTGTCTGACTTATTTCACTGGAAGTTACTTTAAAAAAAAAAATCCCTCACCAAATCTGAGAAATAGAGTAACAAATTTATATTCCGAGAGTGAAAAGCAGATAAATATTTGAAGCCGGCCGTCCTGTCTGCCCAGGCTGAGTGTCCAAAAAGGATGAGGAGGAGACAGGGAAGAGGAACAGGAGGAGGAGCAAGGAGCCTCCCAGGGTGTTAGCAGAGGAAACACGTTCCTCTGCTGGGTCAATTGTATAAAAAGGAATGGCCACACCCACCTTCATCTTTTGATTCCTGGACATAAACCTTCTGACTGTGAGTTGGATGTCACCTGTATCTGGTCACTGGAGGAGAATGCAGCCAATCCAAGGCCACCTGTCAGGGAGGGAACTTGCCCTGACCTCAGTCTCCTCCCGCCTCCCAGTCCCCTGCTGATGCTTCCACTGACTGCTCCCAGACAGCAACCAGGGATGAGACCACTGGTCATTAATCATGCATGTCTGACTCACTCGTAAGATGTGAGAAATCCGTGCCCCCACAGAAGGGGACTCACAGAGTCTAAGCTGAAGGTCTGTCTCTCCCCGCCGGCTCTCCCAGTGAAGACCACCTAAGGCTGACTCTCTAGCAGCTTTTTCCATGAACGGTGGTGGATCATGTTCTCAGGCACTGAGCGCCAAGCCACCCTGCAGATGGAGAGCCTCCTGTGCAATGAAGTGTGCAGTTCTGCTTGAGACGACCTCCTGACTGCATCTGCACCTGGACAAAACAGAAGTAAAGAAAGCAAGACCACCATGCCCCACGCTAATGAGAAGACTGCATATTTTTGGCACTGTCTGTACTACTTGGTGTCTGTACCACTTAAGAAAAAAGAGTCATTCCAGCCCAATGAGCCACCCTGGAAACCCTGAGCATTAACACTGTCTCTCACTTGGCAGACAGGATCAGCGGGAATCAGGAGAGAAAACAAGATTTCGTTTTGTAAAAGAAGCAAAAGTTGTTAGAGGAGAGATGAGAAAAAGTAGTCAAGACAGAGCCCATTACAGGCATTCTTTTTTGGGGGAGAGGGGTAATTATGTCTATTTATTTATTTATTTGGAGGTACTGGGGATTGAACCTGGGACCTCCTGCATGCTAGGCAGGCATTCTACCACTGAGCTATACCCTCCTTCACTATAAGCACTTCTAATCATCAAGTTTCACTTGCTGTCTCTAAGCTCTCAATAATATGCCAAGGTATTTTTAATATTATGAAATGTGTGAATTCTTTTTAAAAATAAATTTGAAATAAAATTCAAAGGTGATCAAAGTTTCCTGTTAGATAATTTAGGCACCACAGAAGTGACACAGGGAAAAAAAGGATCCATGCCCCAAACCTCCAAAGGTGACCACTCCACTCTCCTACCTCAGGCTGACCCTCTAAACCCGCTCTCAGGGCTGGAAGTAGAGCGTACTCAAGATAGACAGTCAACGTGTACTTCCTGGGGGGCCTAGCAGTTTTTAGAATTGTGGTTTTTTTTCCAAGTTGACTCTTAGGTAACACACATCCTTTTTTCCCGCCACACTAGTATGTGTGGGGAGTTGGTAATGGATGATATGTTACAGAAAATAGTGATTTTTTAAGGTTTCCTTGAACTTTATTCAGCATGAATTAGATAATATAATGTTGGTTCTGTTACTCAAAGTCACTGTGAATACCCTCTTCAGGTACAAAGGAAAGTAAGGTGAGTCAAAATCATCGGGAGATTTCAGGCATCCATCTCTACAAAAATCCCCCTTCCACCCATTCGGTAATGCAAATACCTCAACAATCATGGAAACATAGATCTTACTTCAGCAGACGGTGTGGGGAGCCCCATTCAGTACTCAGTACTGTATATTCCAATGAAATGCTTTCTGTGTTCTGTGCATCTGCAATTTAAACAATCATTTAACTGCCAATGTTGACTTAGGACGGGGCTGATTTGCCTCTGGCCGGTTTGCCTTTGGTGTGTGTGGCCAAAGTGACTTTGGTGAAATTCACCTTAGCAAAAAGAAGGGCAGCAGGGGTAAATGACTCCACATCTAGTTGGAGACTGTCATTTCACTGGGGATTGGTGGCCCAGCAACAGAAAGGGGCTTTACAAAAGCAACCTCCAGCTTTGACAGAGCCTATGAGATTTGCGATTTCCGCTGTGCACAATGCCTGGCTCAGAGTGCCCATAGAACACTTAAGCCAGAAAATGAACTACTCCCCAGGCTCCCATCCAATGTAGACTTTGATTTGGACTCAGTAAGTAGCAGTGTTTATAAGCTTTGTGCAAAATCCAGTATCACCATTCTAGGGCATGCATTTGATATATTTATCATTGCAGTCAGTTAGATCATGCTGTGTTTGTTACATTTTAGCCTCTAGAGAATAAATAGCATTGAATCTAATCTCCATTATTTTAATCAAAGGAGAAGAGTGGATCAGAAAAAATCTTAACATAATGCAAATTGGCTGGTATAGATAATGTGGGGTATAGATCTCGGCAGAAGATAAAAGAGGGAGTAACAGAGGTCAACTTGGAGGATTAAGCATGGATGCCCCGGGAAAGCCTGTTGGGCAGAGAACAGAGCCCTGAAAATCGAGCCTGATTATTTGCACGTGCTCAGGCACAGCTTCCTCTTAGAGAAAATATAGAGTGTGGCAACTTCACATAGAGTCAGCCACATAAAAGTTTACCTAGAAAACTGCACAAAAGCGTACAGGTGGCGACTGTGGTTTCCTAATTCACGGCAGTGAATGGAAAACCAGTGAACGTTTATCGAACGACACGGCTCTAAGGTCTGCTACTGTGCGCGTCCCAGAGTGCACAGGAGTAGGTGGCCGCGTCTTGTTCGTTTACACTGTGAATGGTGAGGGTAGACGTCGAAGTGTCAGGTGTCTTGTCTGCCTCAAACTTGCCCGGCGTAATGCCCGATTCCACGTTGACGGTGTTGTCAGACGAAATGTACAGCAGGAGCTGCACGGCTTGCCCGGGCCTTTCTCGATACCAATACACAGACGTTGTAGAAATTGTGACACCGGATACCACGCATTCCAGGCGGGCTGTTTTTGACAGCTGTTTGGTACTGGACAGTTGCGGTTGCTCTAGATGACCTGCACCATACACACCGTCTAAAAAAAAAAAAGGAGGAAAGTAAATAAACCAAAAATTTGGAAATTTTTTTTTAAATGACAAAAATTAGAGATCTGTCCAAGGAGACTGGGGGAGGAAAAAGACTTACAAGCCCCAAGGACTGCCAGAGTTAACAGCTGGAACGGTGACAGCATGTCTGGATGGACCACACTTTCCTCCAGGACAGCCTGGAACTACTGCCGAGAGGCGCTGCAGACCTCTGTGGCTTGGCTGAGTCAACCGTCAAACTTCCCGTGGGTGAGGCTGAACATGGCTCTCTTGCTTTCTTGTGAAGGTGTGTCCTCCCCGCCTGTTAGCACATCCCTTCCCTGAGAAGTGTCACAAAGTCCTCCAGCTGAGTACAGACCAAAGAGCATGGAGGGCCACCTTAGAACTCTGAGGTGACTCATTTTTCCAAACACTATTCATTGTTTCCATAATTATTATTATTCATCATTATTATTCATTATTCTTTCAAAATTATTATTCATAAGCTTCCATTATGGACAAGGCATCATGCTAAGTTTTTTGGTTGTAATAAAGATGCAACGATAACGCACCTCACCATGGAGCGTGTCTAACGGGAGGCGGCGCGACTTAATGCTATGATCTTGGCCTTCTCTCCTTCCTCCCATTGCCTTTCACAGAATAAACGCTCAATAACCCCAGGGACTTGGCAGGCTAGAGTCGGCGGGAAGAAAGGAGGGGGGTCTGAGCTGTGTTATACATCCTTGGGACCACAGAGAACTTCTGAAACCAGCTGGAGAGACTTTGGTTCATCCATCTGCTCCCGTCTGTTCAGTTATCCACAAACCCTCCAGCACAGACCACCTGCGGGGGGCTGAACACGCCATTCCAGTGTGTTTGCTTTTGTTTAAGGTTCAGGTTTATGCCTTCTCCCTCAGCTACTGGAACAGCGTATCTCTATGAGACCCCAGCTTCTCTATAAAATAGTGCTTCTTCCGTGTGGACGCCGGAGTTGCCTTTTAGTCTGCTTTTCTTTCTCTAACCCAAGACATCGCATCTCTCCCAGGGTGTCTTTTATAGGCTGCGCTTTCCTAAACCACTGAAAAGTGCTGCTTTCCAGATTCCACTTCTCACTTTACCTGCTCTGCCTGAGTGACCTCTTCTCTGTTCTTAGCTTTAATCATCCTGCAGGTGTGGGCGGGGAGGGAGATAGGAGGAAATTCCATCTCATCTCCAGCCCACATTTTCTCCCGACGAGCTCCATACGCATGTGTCCTGCTAACAGCTGGGCATCTTCAAGTGCACCTCCCATGGGAGTTCAACCTGACTTTGTTCAGAGCCCAGAGTGGACTCATTAACTCCCACCTAACCATCTCTTCTTCTCTCTCAGGGAAGGACTTGGATCCCCACTTTATCCAAGCCAGCACCTTGAGTGTCAGCCTCACATCCTTCTCCTGACTAATTCAACAGGCTCCAATTCCTGTGGATTCTGCCTCCAGAATATTTCTTGACTCTCCTCCTACCTCCTCATCAGGTCCACTGCCTTCTACCTTCCTTGAATGCCACCTCCTGTAGGATTTGGGGTGGATCTCCAGCCTCTCTGGCCCTCTGTTCTCTCTCCTGTGAAGTGAGGTTGCTTAAATGCTAAAATTAGGACATCACATGGAAAAGAAACACTCCAGTGTCCATTCATCCACTCATTCCTTTCTCTTTCATCCATTCGACAAACACCTGAGATTACAAAGATCAATAACGCATAGTCTCATCACTCGAGGAACTGTTACCAGTGACTAGAAAGAGAACAATGAATAAATAACACACCACAGCTTGGGCAGGAGGAGCTGTGGGAGGAAGCACCAGCTGGCGCTCCTAGAATGCTGCTGGAGGCACGTCCATCCCTGACTTCCCGGGTAGGAGCCGCTTCCTGGAAGAGGTGGTACCTGAGCAGAGCTGAGCTCAAAAGGACGAGCAAAAGTCAGCCAGGAAGGGTGGGATACTCAGCAGTCCAGAGAGGAACAGTACAAACCAGTCTGTAATACTGGGTCATAGAACTCTAGGTGGAGAGTGGATGAAGACAAGAAAGGCGGGGAGGCGGTGGGACATCACAGTCTCATAGCCTGAGCCCTCTAGACTTTATCCTCAGAGGAAGGGTGTAGCAGGGTGAAGAATTTTAAGCAGGCACCTGACTTGATCAGATCAACCCTGGGGTCCTGGGAAGCTGGGTGGTAAGAGACCAGAAACAGGAAACCATCTCCCTTAGACTCCTTTCGATGTAAGAAGACCCCTGCATCTCTGTAATTTTCAATTTAATAGGCTGGAAAGTGAAGCCTTCCAACCGCTATACCTTTATCTGTTTATTTTACCACACTCTTATCCTGAGCTATGTCACGTTTATGGGGTTGAGATGTGGGACACAATCTTTTCTTAAGTTTCCCGGGCTTTCATTCTCCTGTACGGATTTGTTCTTGGCTGTAATCTAGGGAGACATTTTCTTTCTTTCTTTCTTTCTTTCTTTCTTTCTTTCTTTCTTTCTTTCTTTCTTTCTTTCTTTCTTTCTTTCTTAGTATTTTTTATTTATTGTTATATTATTTAATTACTTTATTTTGATAGTGGTGATGGGGAGGTAATTAGGTTTATTTATTTTTTGAGGAGGTAGTGGGGATTAAACCCAGGACCCTGTGCATGCTAAACATGTGCTCTACCATTTGAGCTATAGCCTCCCCACCAGACATTTTCTTAAGGAAAAAAAATGCCCTTTTTGCAGTGTGTTATCTGACAGCAGATAAGCACCAGTGGGGCTGGCAGCTTCTATAGGTGAGTAGGTTATATCCTGACCTGCTCCCTCGCTGTCCTCACCACTCGTTTCTTTAGTTCCCTTCCCTGGTGATGAGAGGAATGCACACTTGTTACACAAACGTGCAAAGAACAAAAAGAAAAGATCACTAACCTTCAAACTATGCGGCAGCATAAGTAGTGACAACCTCGTCTGTTTCCTTCTACTTTTGAGTTTATAATTTACATAATTATGGCCAAACTGCTTATATTATTTAAACTCTTTTAAAAAGTCAGTTTAAGTTTATTATAGAAATTTTGGATGTCCAGAAATGTATGTAAGTCAGCTGTTTATTTCTTCTAGTCTTTCTGATTTGCAATATGTGTATCTTTCATTTTAAAATGTTTATCAAACATGGTCTTATAGTATATGTGGATTTTCATTACGTATTTGCATTTACTTTATACAATATGCATGTACCATGTTGTTGTAAACTATATAAACATAGTTGTTTTGCTTTCTTTTTTTCAATTTTTAATTGAAGTCTAGTCAGTTTACAATGTTGTGTCAGTTTCTGCTGTACAGCATAATGTTTCAGTCATACATATACATGCATGTATTTTTTCATATTTTTTTCATTATGGCTGACTGCAAGATATTAAATATAGTTCCCTGTGCTATACAGTAGAAACCTGTTATTTATCTATTTTACATATACTAGTTAATATTTGCAAATCTCGAACTCCCAGTTTATCCCTTCCCACCCCCTTTCCCCCGGTAACCATAAGTTTGTTTACTATGTCTGTGAGTCTGTTTCTGTTTTGTAGATAAGTTCATTATAGTGTCTTCCTTTTTCTTTTTTTAGATTCCACATATGAGTGCTATCATGTGATATTTTTCTTTCTCTTTCTGACTTATTTCACTTAGAATGATAATCTCCAGGTCCTTCCATGTTGCTGCAAATGGCGTTATTTTGTTCTTTTTATGGCTCAGTAGTGTTCCATTATGTATACATACACCACAACTTCATTATCCAGTCATCTGTTGTTGGACATTTTGTTGCTTCCATGTCTCGGCTATTGTGAATAGTGCTGCTATGAGCATTGGGGTGCATGTATCTTTTCAAATTGGAGTTGCTTCTGGATAGATGTCCAGGAGTGGGATTGCTGGATCATAGGGTAAGTCTATTTTTAGTTTTTTGAGGAATCTTCATACTGTTTTCCACAGTGGCTCCACCAGACTACATGCCCACCAGCAGTGTAGGAGTGTTCCCTTTTCTCCACACCCTCTCTAGCATTTATCATTTGTGGACTTTTTGATGATGGCCACTCTGACTGGTGTGAGGTGATACCTCATTGAAGCAAGATTTCTTAAGGCAAGTTTTAGTGTTTTGATTGATTCTTCGACCATATGAAGGTATTATCTAACAATTTTAATGGAGTTCTGGCATATATATTATTTTCCAACGACATTTTCTGACTAGTTTCCTGTTACATTAAATAATCTACAACCTTTGGATGATGCATAGCACCCTGTGATGAAACATCCTTCAGTTATACTTTTTTTCTTTTCAGGCATTAGGGTTAACTCGGGGGTTGCTATAAAT
Source organism: Camelus bactrianus (assembly GCF_048773025.1). NCBI lineage: Eukaryota > Metazoa > Chordata > Mammalia > Artiodactyla > Camelidae > Camelus > Camelus bactrianus. The sequence continues at coordinate 79,182,864 of NC_133545.1, forward strand.
GGTGCTACCGTGAATGAACACCCGTGCACAAAAATTTCAGTACATATGTTCTGTTTCCTTAGGAAAGTGATCGGTTGATGGTGTGAACACTTTCTCAGTGGTGTGTGTTCTGCCCATGTGTCCTGGGCTCTGTGATGGCTCCTCCTGCCTGAGATCTGAGACAGCAATCAGATCACTATTTCAATTACTTGCTGTCTCAACCCAGCTGCACATTATTATTACTGAAGGGGGCTTTTAAAAGCCTGCTGTCTGGTGGGAGGGTGTAGCTGAAGTGGCAGAGCATCTGCTTAGGATACATAAGGTCCTAGGTTCAATGCCCAGTACCTCCATTAAATAAATAAATAAATAAAAACTTAATCACCTCCCTCATCCATTAAAAAAAAAAAAAAAAGTCTGTGATGAAGTCTGGACCTTAGTAAACAAAGAGCACGAGATACTCTTGAAGAACCTTCGCTCGGTTCATACTCAAAAAGGAGTAGCAATTTCTTCTAGCACTTTTGAGTTAATTGTTTTGTAAAGGCTAATTTTTTTAAGGTCATAGAATCGTGGATGCATTCAATGATCACAGATACCCTTTACTGAATGCCTCACACTGTACGTATTTACTCCTTCCTGGCAAGCATAAAGTAAGTGTTACTTATGTCCATTTTGCCGATGAAACGGAGGCTTAGGGAAGTTAAGTGACTTACTTGAGCTTGCCTAGGTAGTAAAGACACACCGAGGATTTGAGCCGAGTCTGCCGGGCTCCAGATCCTGTGCCCTAAGAAACTTGCCGGCCTGCTTGTGACTCAGGAAGTAATTTCTCTCCTCACTGGGCTGTTTCAGTGTACTGCAAATTGAGATGCTGCTATACTGCTGATTGCTTTCGATTTGCGCGTCTTGCTTACAAAATGTAGCATTTGGATTGCGTTTACTCACACTATCTCCTAGCACCCCCTCCTGGCCATTGGCAGTATGTCATACAAGTTATATTCCCCTGTATCGGAGCCCCAGAAAGTGATGTCTATTAACAGCAAAAGACTCAGCACAGTGAATGAAAGGGCCCTAGGATGCAAAAGCAAGGAACCTGTTTTTCCAGTTGTATTTCTAATGTGCTTGATATCTTTAAGCAAGCAACTCCTCCTCGCAAGGCCCCCATTTCCCCCATTTCCCCAGCCCCTAAAAGAGAGGAGTGGGTGAAGTTTTTGATCTCTTCCAGTTCCGATCATTTGTTGTGGCAAGATGAAAACCGGTAGCTTATCCTTTGAGTTTTCATCCAATAATCACGCATGCTGCTTGCTTCCTTTTGACTCGATACCACTCAAGAAAAATCCTATTCTGAGTGGGCTCCATGACAAAAATCCCATGAATTCCTGTGTGTTGGGAAGCTATGTGTAGCTACTGGCTTTGTTACCCAGTCTGACCACTACATGAGGCACTTACTCCGGCAAACTCATTTCAAGCTAATGCATAGGAAATGCTCAAGTACCTTACCTAGAAAAGATGTAAGCACTGAGGCTCGGAGAGAGCCCATGTGCACAGGATTACACACACGTGCACACACTGGTACATGTATACAATTACAGTAGATACGAAAAGCTACATTGTGCTGATTCTTACAGGTAACTGGTTCTGCCTCTGTCTGGAAAATAAAAGAGAAGACCTTTAGTAAGTCCAAATATGCATGCAAAATAGAATTCTCTTGCGGAGATTCAGAACTTGCCATCTGTCTGTACCACTTCCACTATGCTGTAACTTTATTTATAATTTTTAAATATCTTAATGTCACATGGTTTTTAAAAATCACTAGGATGATCAACAACATACTTACTATGCCTGAGGGACATGGTAGCTGCCTCTGGTTTGGAAGACGTCTTGGCTGAAAACGAGATTCTCATGCCTTCTCTCATCTTTGTGTCCCTGAGCTCCCCAGGGCTTGTAGTGATGCCTGAATACAGTTTCTTTAAACGTGGAAACGTACTCATTCTGGGTTTGCTTTAATTGTCTTGGAGAAGAGCTTTGCCTTGAGGGTGAGGCCAGCTTTCAGGACCAATGCACAATGGCCAGTACCAGCCAGTGTGCACGAATTTCCCATAAAGAAGGAAAAAGCTGTGTTTTCTACAACCACTGAAGAAAATGAACAAATGCCCTTTGGGTTACCCTGATCTTAACTTATCAGTTGAAACCACTCTTGAGATTGAGGGGAGATGGGTTGTTGAGAATTAAGTCACAAAGCTCAAATGCAAGATTTGGATGGCTTGTCCTGGAATCAGCATTCTCTGAGTGTCTCCATGGTACATAGATTTTGCTTTCTTTTTGTTTTTGCTGAATTTTTTAATCTTACTTCTCATTTTGGGGGGTTCATAGTTTTCAGTTTCTAGCGCAGTATCATCCTTAACTTGTGCCAGTTTACTACATGGTTTTACATATTTGATATTTATTTTATTCTTTTTTCCTCTTTTATTCCCGATTCCAGTCCCGTCATGAATGCTCGATCTATTATGTGTGATGTGTGTCCTTCAAGCTTATGTATCTGTCAAGACTAGAGCGCGGTTTGTGAAGAATGTATTTTTGCATTGATATAAATGGCATCCCCAGCTTATCACCTATGTCTGTACATCCGTCAGCTCACCTGGTTCCTGCTCCTCTATGCTCGTCCGCAGCCACTGAGCTGTTTGCGTCCATCCCCCGGCGACGGGCACTCCCACTGCTGCCCCCTCCTGGCCGTCACCGGCTACGCTCTGACTGACACCTGCTGCCGCACCACCTAAGCAATTCCCTGCGAATGTAATCCGGGCTGCTGGTCACAGGAAATACACCTGCATATGTTCACTAAATACCGCCAGTGCTGTGTAACCTGACATTTTAATTTTTACCAGCCTGTTGGCTACCAAGCAGTATCTCATTAGTCTATGAGATTAGTGGCTCTGGTCAGATTGTTAGGAAGCTGAAGGTCTCTTTTTGTGCCTGGTATCCACTGATGTCTCCTTCAGAGACTTGCCTCTTTGAGTCTCAGATATAGCAAAAAGGAGGTTCGGTAGGAGAGGGTTAAAGCATATGTTAGAGCCAGGCTGCCTGGGCGGTTGCCTGGCTCTGCCGTTTATTGGCTGTGTGACCTTAAGTGAGTTTCTTCATATCACCCAACTGCAAAAAGTAAAAGCAGCAAGTGCTTATAGGTTAGTGAAAGTGAAATGAATGAATATATGCAAAACACTTAGGGGGGTGTCTGGTAAATAACAGACATGCAATAAATGCTAGTTATTATTATACTATATATCATTACACTATATATTATATAATACCAAGCATATTATTATACTTATTACTATTTACAGTAATTTATTAATATCATAAACATAAAGATAAATAAAATAACGTAAACATAATTAAACTATTAAAATTAAATTATGATTATACTAATTATTATCATTAGTTTTGTGTTGACCTGAATGAGTTTCTGTATTTTAGATATTTATCCTTTGTGAGTTTTGCCTGGTACAAATACCCTCAGCAAATCTATCATCGGTCGACTAATTCTGTCTCAAGTACCTTTCCTTAATTGGGAATTCAAAATTTTGTAGGCAGATTTTTGTTTGGCCATACACTTTGGGTACTTTGAAGTCTGGTTTAAGAAAACGTTCCCTTCTCCAGTTACTGCAAGAGCATTCTATAGTTTCTTCTTAAGTTTAATTTCAGATTAGGGGTTGGAGTTTCAGGACTTCCCTGAATTAATCAATCGCTCAGTCTCGTGTTCCTTTGCTTGGTGCACTTGTATATAAGGTCCTAGAACAGATTCAGGATACAGAGAAGGCTGGGAGAGAGTTTATTGGTTAGTTAGGGAAACAAAAGGTTATGATATTATTTTTACGCTAAATTCAATAAGCCGAGTGGGTGTGGACAGAGGCGTGAACTGGTGGGGAAAGCTGCGCTGAGGAGGTGAGACTTCAGCTGTGCCTTGAGGGAAAGGGGGGATACAGAGGCAGACAGGAGAGGGGTGGGCATTCCGGAGAGGGAGGTTGCATAAGGGGGTGAGCAAAGCAGAGAGGTGCAATGGAGGGTGAGATGGGACAGTGAAGAGACTCCTCTGAAGACAAATATTGGTGAAGACGTGGGGGGCTTTGAAAGGGGATTCGGTATGTCATACAATGGAGTTCATCATTTGTGTGTGTGTGTGTGTGTGTGTGAGAGAGAGAGAGACCAACCAAGAGGGGAGTGGTGCTAACACTGACATCAGTGTAGGTAAAATGGGGGGTGGGGGATAAACTAGGAGGAAGGGAAGTAGGGAGACAGTGGGACATTGAGCATCAGAAGGGTCTTCCTAGGCAGGGGTGAGGACCACTCCCAGATCGGTAGCAGGGATGAAAGTGCACAGTAGCACAATATTTTGAGGGAAGAAACAAAGGCAGGTGTTTGTAATCTGGAAAATATATCGCAGAGGCGAGCTCCCATGTTTCCAAGCCCAGGGTTCTGAAGAAGGGGACCCCTCCCTGGGGTGCCGCAGCCGGGTCTCCAGAGCAGTTCCTCAAGCACAAGGTCTTAGTCAACGTGGTCCTGTGCACAGTTGCTGACACGTAGCAAGGGCTTGACAGATATTTAATGAAGACATGAACGTGTGGACTGGGAAGCCACAGTCAGACACTCCAAGGAAACCTTCTCTGGACAGTGGAATACAAACCAAGGGGTGGAGATCGGTGTTGCCCTGCCCCATGCCCCACTCCAGTACTCGCTGGAAGAAACAAGAAAGGTTAGTAGAGGTGACAGAGAAGGAACCACCAGAGAGGTGGGGAAATAGGGAAAATGAGCATCTTGGAATCGCAGAGTTTGGAGGAGTTTGGAGGCACCATCAGATGTCGCAGAAACCACTTGGTGGTCACTGGTGGGTTTCTGGAGAGCAGAGCCCAAGGACAATGAGTCTGATGATATCTATTAACGGAGGAGGATATAAGGGCGTCAGGCGCGTGGCAACGTGCCGAGGACGAGGCACCCCTGCACCGCACTGGTTTTCCGTGGTATTAAAAGTCCTCGGGAGGTGTTTGCCCAGAGCAAAGGGCAGACTCAGCCTGGTGGGTTTGGGTTGGGGGACACGTGACCTGGACCCAACCCACAAGAATGAGGCAACCTGAGTGTTGGACCTGAGACAACAGGGGACTAGGCATTAGCTGGATTTCAAGAATCCAAGTTTAGATATCCTTTGAAAGAGCTTCAAGATACCTGGCCTGCCCCTCTCAGTTTGCATAGATTTAAGGGCTGTATCTCAGTTACCTTTGCGAGTGGAAAAGTATGTGCTGCTATGCAGCAAGCTTCAAAGAGGATCACCAACGAGCCACAAAGTATTTGGGTGGAAGGTCGCGCTTATTCCAGCATATTTAATTCAGGTGTTATGCAAAAATGTTGCAAACCCGTTTGAGGAAGGCTGCCCTAAATAGCCAGGGCTCGTCTCAGCCTGGCCGTGGTGACAGGATCATTGCAAAGTGGAGGCGAGGACAAAGAGGACCACGTGCTCTCAGTTTTTTAGGTTTGCAAAAAGAATACCAGTCACCATCTTCTCCACGCAGCTACCAAATGTCCCATGCCATTTATCTGAGTCCCAGGATGAGGATACGTCCTGCTGGGAAGGCAGTAGCTACACCATCCAGCAAGGAAACTGTAATGGGCTCAGCTCCAAGGTCTGGCACACAACATTCATCAGGTTTTTAGTCAGGTTCCAAATAAAACTCAGAAGGCAGCTTGGGCTCCTGCTGCTCCTAGCAAGGCCAGCCAGTCTACTTCTAAGGCATGGAGGTGTTCACGTAGCTTGTGTGGAACCCAGTGCTCAGCCTCATTCATCTTTAAACTCGTTGATTTCTTATCATATGTGTGGTTTCCCCAAGGTCTTTTTTCCTTGAATGGGCCATCAGAATGGGCCATGGGGCCATGCTGGGATTCTCCTTATAGCCTGAGTTTAGGCTTTTTATGTGCTGAAGGATGACTCAGAATTCTGAACCTGCACCCCCTTCCCCGGGCAGCCCAAGACATGATGGGTGTGTGCGTCTGGCTCACTCGAAAACTCTCCTGGCTTTGCCAGAAAGAGCAGGCCAAGGTGGAGACAGAATGACAGCATGGTGCACGGAGCTCTTCCCATCCTAGGGGCCCTAGTGATGCTGAAATACTGTTAAAAGCCCAAATTGCCAGAGGGCTTCACCTTGCAATTGTATGCATCACCCAATCTACACGTGGGTAGGAATGCCAGCCAGGTGTATGTTAGTAAGAACTACAGGCTTGCTTTAATTGACTTTTTGAAGGTCCTTTGAACTATCTGAGGGTCTGAGTGCCACAGAGTTTGTAAGAGAAAACTTAAAAGATGAAAAGGAGGTGAGGGGACTGCTTCTTGGGTCAAAGTCATTGGTGATGATCCAGTTTCCCTGGAAATTAGCTCCTGGAAAAATCTCGGGTCAATAAGAGCAATTTCCCTGTGAACACTTAAACATCCAAGTCAGAAATCCGCCCAGAGAGTTCAAACCATGAATCATTAATGCATACCACATTTACAAGTCTAATGATGCCCATCCTTGATCAGCTCATATCGTGGGCAATTATACTGGCCGAAGAGAATTCAACTGAAATAGAAATTTTCAATCGAAATCAATTGAAAGCGTTTTGTTTTAAGAATTCTCTTCTGTAAGCAATGGTCCAGTGAATCGACTTTTCCATGCCATCTAGTCTGTTTTTCTGATGTACCTCCAAACATAAGCATGTCAGAAAGCGACCCAAAAATGAGGCTGGGGTGAGAAGAAACTGCTGATTATGAAGGCGGTCAGGTTTCTGTGCTACACAGACCGGGCAGCCACAGCCGGCACCTCGGGCGGGGGCGGGGCGGGGGGCTCCCCCCACAGCTGTTATTTGTGCTGTAGTGATTGCCGGGCAGCAGGGACCACCGAGTGACCAGCAATGACTGGGATGAAGGAGTCTGGGGATGGGAGGCGCGCTATGGAGCACGACTGGGGGACGGGGGGTGGGGGTTCAAGCATATTTCGGCACAAATAACAACTCCAACATACACTGTTGCAAGCAGTGCGTTCGACTGAAACAAGCTTTTCAACACAAATGACTCATCAGAAGGAAAGTAAGGTCGCTGCTGGAGCTTACCAAAGGTTTATTTGGAATGACACAGCACTGAAAACATAATCGTTACAGATGACTTGTGGATACAGCATACATCACCTACTCTTATTTCAGGACGATCAGTGAAGATGACTTGCATAAATATAAAGAGGTGGAAATATATAGGAGCTTTTGGAAATACTGTTCTTTGGGGGGGATGGATTTAAATGCCCCGCCATCTAGCCAATCTCAGAAAGGCAGAAATTAAGACAATTGAGCAGCTGATCCCAAGTCGCTGACCTCCAGCCACAGAGGCCGCACAGCGAGACCATCAATCAGGCTCTGCCTTCCCCAAAGCGGCAGCAGCTCTGGCGTGCTATTCCGTCATCGCATCCTGAAAAAATGCACGTTACGAACACAGATACCGTCGACTGTTTTGGCAATGGGGTGGCTGGTTTTGCCCGGAGGCAAAGCTGCAACTGTAATGCCAGACAGAATAAGAGCAATGCATGTATCAATGACACTTGAGCAGCAAAGAGCTACCATGGAAGGGAGGGTGAGTAACTATGTATATGTAGCCTTGTGCATACACATAGACCCGGCAGTGATGGGAACTAGCTTGTGTGACCGTGTGTCCATATAGAGAGCGAGAGAGAAAGAGAGGCGTCTCGGAAAAGAACACTGAAAACTTTTGCAGCAGTTTCGTTTTCAACACAGTAAAACGTGGAAGGGGGAGAGAGCGTGTGCTCACACCTGCGCAGGGGAGTAAGATAACCTCGTCTTACAGGACAGCGCGTCACGTCTTCTGCAAGGCAGCCACTCAACACCACACACTTGGTGCAGAGAAATTAAGGTTCTGGTCTGGAGGAAGCTACTTTAGAACTGGCGGGAGGAGGGGGAGTCGAGTACACGAGTCTTCACACAGCTCGGACAAAGCACAAAGAAACCTGTTACCGATAACGTGGGAACCAGTGAAGACTTTTTCCTTAATTTACCTTTTTTTTTTTCTCTCTTACATTTGTTTGCACACATGCTCCATGGATATAGCCTTCCAAGCTTCGTCTGGCATCAGTCTGTAGATCGTTAAGAGTACAGAGCAAAAGTGAACTCTTTAGGTTTGCACAAAGGTTTAAAAACCCGGTCATTAGGCTCTTTCTACGATACTTTTGGCCCTAATCCAGGCGCCGGGTGAAGTTCTCCGGAAAGAGGCCTTTGTAGGTGGCCAGGTCTCTGTACTGAAGCCAGTCTGATTCCTTGACTCCTACCAGCCAGCCTGCATCCTGCAAGACAAAGACAGGGCTTTCAGAGTCCCACAAACCACTGGAAAAACCTGCACGGGCAACAGTCGATAAGATAATTGGTTTCGTTAGTGTCGTGGTCCTGCCATGAGGATGTCACGTTACATGTAAACTGGTGTGCTGAGCTCTGTGGGAAGGCTTGTCCCAAACAAGCTGTTAGCTAAAAAAATACATATTTGAAAGGATTTACTGTATGCATATAGTTAATTGAAGGTTCATATTAATGTTGTAATTTTGTATAAAGGATAATCAATTGACACTAACTGGATTATGACATAAGTTCTTAAAGAAGAGGCAAAAATTAGAACTCTAGCCAGTGCAAGAGGAACACTGTGGAAACGTCACACAGGGGAGGGCAGAGCTCAGTGGTAGAGCACGTGCTTAGCATGCACGAGGTCCTGGGTTCAATCTCCAGTACCTCCATTAAAAATAAATAAATAGGTAGACAAATAAATCTAATTACCCCCACCCCTCCAAAAAATGGGTTTTTTTTAAAGCCAAATCTTTAAAAAAAAAAAAAAAAAACACACACTGGAACTTTTCCTGTCCTGTGGATCACAGTGAAAAAAGGCTTGAGGACCCCTGGGTTGGAATATAGTGCTGACAAGGCCATGGAAAGTTCTTTTATTTCATCCTCAGCCGCTCGCTTCTAAGCAAGAACTCTGTCTGCCGGCTCTCAGCACCTAACTGAAATAAGCCACCACACACAAGGCTTAGCGAATACTAACAGCTTGATATGTGTTGCCTCGTATCACTGTCGTGTTTGTGGCTGCTGTTGATGAATTTTTCCAGTTTATATAAACGACAAAGCAGTCTGATGTCACGACATTCTCGCTGGAGACCTTCCTAGAGCTTTATAAAGTCATAAACATCTATCGTATAGGTAGGTATGCGCTCATAAAAATAGAGACAGCCGCAGAAAGGTTAAGGAACCCATCCACATGTGGGCAGACAGTGCGGGAGACCAAACCTAAAACTGAGAAACCGAGGCTGCTGTCTGCCCTTGGCCAACTCGAAGTAAACAGAGCCCAGTTGGGAAAGCAGAGTTGCAGAAATAATATTAGACATACAGAACGTATGAAGCAAAACTGGGGGAAATGACTATCTTTATTATGTTAACCAGTCCAGGACAGAGACCCACTGCAGATGAGAAATGACCAGATTTAATCTAAGCCAATCCCCAAGAGAGTTCAAGTACATCAGATAAAACGAGGTCTCAAAAATTAAATAAAGAAGCTGAATACATTCCCTCTTGATATGATCTGAGACCATAAACTGATGCCGCTACAGAGACGAGAAATATACTCATTTAGACAGACCAATTTTGGAAGGCAGAAAAACATAACATGGAGGAAAAAAATGACTCCATAAAAATAAAAATAACTGATAATATCCCAGCTGATGAGGGAAAGTGTCTTTCATAAAATTATGATGTTATGTATGTGAAGGACAAAGTTATATTTAGAGTAAAAGATGATAACTAAGTATCTTCTACATGTCCAGTGAGCACATAAAAGCTCATATTTTCCTCTCAAGTGTCTACATTTGACTGTATTTACAGCGACTGAAAAATCTCCTGGAGCCGACTGGACTCGTGCGTTTTAAAATAGTTTCAATCAAGACAAAAATAAAGGGCACAGGGAAATATATACAAGATCTCGTGGTAGCTCACAGCCAAAAAAAATGTGACAAGGAATATATGTATGTTTATGTATCACTGAAAAATTATGCTCTACACTGGAATTTGACACAACATTGTAAAATGACTATAACTCAATAAAAAATGTTTAAAAAACAAACATTAAAAAAAAGACAAAAATAAAGGGCTGGAACCCACCCCTAAACAAGATCCAGTCTGACACATACATTCTGCAATCCAGCGTACAAAGTGAAGAGTAATAGTCAGTATCAATCTTTAGCTGAGGAAAATATAGAAAATTAAATTCTAACTGCTTAGGCTATGCGGGAGACAATGGTAATGGCAAAACAGCTCGTGTCAGACAAATGCTTTTGCATAAAGCCATTCTAAACACTAAAACAAGTACATATTCCTATACAGCCCTATATATATATGCATACATATATGCAACTATTTATATAGAGAAACAACTTACAAAATATATAATATAAAATATGTTTATATATTGGAGTGGTTATAGGTAATGGGGTTGTGCATATACAATGACTATTTGAAGGCACTGAGAATGACCAAAAGCAGGCAGAAACTGGGAGATGTATAACCCTTGAAGCTGCCCTGGGTGAGATCTATGTAACTAAAGACTTCCCTCGGAGGGTTATCCTCAGTCTGTGTGATGCAGGGCATCCAGGGGAGAGATTTTATGGCTGCCAAAGTGGCCTTTTATGGAGAACACCCTGAGAATACGGATATATTTAGACAGAAAAGCTCCCTTGGAATCCTGAGCTGCCCCCCAAGCTTAATTCATGACGGGGACTCTAGGAGCAGCAGGAAGGCAGGAAAAGCTGAGCAGACATTTAAGCACCGCCAATAGAGGGGAGGCAGAGTTTTGAGTTCAAATGCCTGAAAGTTGGTGGGCTTGATAAACCCTTCAAGATTTCTATGGAAACCTCAAAGGAGAATGCCTTAGAGGTAGAGACAAAGTCCCAGGACTAAGAATTCAGACTAAGGGGGAGGGTATAGTTCAAGTGGCAGAGCACATGCTTAGCATGCGTGAGGTCCTGAGTTCAATCCCCAGTGCCTCCTCTAAACATAAATAAATAAACCTACTTACCTCCCCCTCAAACATTTCTTTAAAAAAGAATTTAGACTAAAAGAAAAAGGCAAAACTAAAACAGATCCACCCTAACAAAGTATAAAACAAACTTCCATGGATCCAAGGTATTTACCTAGTAATTTAAATGTTAGAAGAAAAAGAAACATTCTTCAGAGGAAGAAAACAGAATCACTGAGACTCTACAATGTCTCAACCACTGTGCCCAGTATCCATTAAAAAAAAAAAAAAAAAAAAGCTACCTGATATGAGAAAAAACAGGAAAATATGACCCAAAGATAAAAAGCAATGGAAATGTGCCCTGAGATGGCTTTGGGAATCAGCAGTAAGAAAATTAAAGCAGCTAGTACCAATATGTTCAAGTACTGAAGCTGAAAGACGGTAATAATGTCATCTATTTGTAGAAAAAAAAAACACAATATATTAGCATCCCAAAAGAGGCGCCCGAAACACCGAGTTAGTGATGTGCTGCGGTCTTACGCCCTTTCCTTGCATCTCAGAAAGTGGAGCTGGCTTCAGGAAGTCACTGTGCCCAGCTGACCCTCAGGAAAAACCAGAGCCCGCAGTACCTTCCACCCTCACCCTTTACCTGGTCAGCTTCTGAGTCCGAGGGCACCACCAACACCACATCACCCCTTTGTAAGGTAAGCTCATCAGAATTTGCTGCCTCGAAGTCGTGCAATGTTTCCACCTGCAAAAGATTGTAAGATAACTGATCAATTTTAGAAAGAAAAGGAGACGTCAAATCAAAGTCTCTCAGCCAGATCATCAGCAGGCACTCTTCAAAGCATCTCCACACTGGATAGAAAAGATGAAGATATGGGTCACACCCTAAAAGAGGCCTCTGAAGACAGAAAGGAAATCTGTTTACTTAAAACATCTGAATCCTACAAACTGATATCGAGACCATTTGGATGTATATTTAGTAAAGCAATGCCTTCTGCAAGAGCTAAAATGCAGTGGATTAATTAAATTTTAGCTCATCATATTTTTGTTAGAGATTTGCATTTTATTGTCACTGATGCTTTACTACATTTTTTTTCAAACCTGAACTAAAGATGCCTAGTGAAAAGTTCCTCTAATCCCAGCTTCTGTAAAAGAATTAATAATTGGGAAAACCATCACTTGCATGTTATATGGGAATTGCTATCTAATTAAACCCTGTGATCAATTTCTTTAAAATAAACTTCCTTCTCTATTTTCCCCTTTAAACCATTACAATCTGTTTCTGTTCTTTCTCTTTTTCTGTTTTTTAATTGAAATACATTTGACAAATAACATGGTATAATTTAAGGTGCACACCCTGTCAATTTGATACACTTACATATCATAACATGATTGCCACTGTAGCAATATGAGCACCTCCATCACATTTATAATTATCATTTCTTTTTAGTTGTTGGGTTAATTAAGTCCTAGTCTCTTAGCAGGTTTGATGATTATAATACAACAGGGCTGTCTGCACTCACTGTGCATCAGACCTCTCGGGTTTCTTTACCACTTGTTGCAAGTTTATACCTTTAAACAACATCTATCCTGTCTCCCCACTCTTCTTCCTCCTTTTTTGAAACATTTCTTAAAAATCTGATTATAGAAAATTTTTAAAAAGCAAAAGGAGAAAGAGTACGCTAACGAACCCCCACGTGCTCACCACCCAGCTTGGATAACTATTAGTCACGGCCGGTTTTATGTCTCCCATGTCCCTTGCCTCAACCCCACTGCCCAGGTTAAACAACCGGCTTTTAAACTGTGTGTTCTGCATACGAATCATAACATTAGCCCAGCTAACTAGTCCACTCAGACCTGGAAATGACTATCTCCTCTCCAAATTCATTTTTCTGATGAGAACACCGAAGCCCAGCAAGCGGGGAAGTCCAATTCCTCCGCCCGCAAGGCAGCCAGGGAGGGAAGCTGGGGGCCAGCCCGGCCAGGACACGCCTTGAGTGGCACCCGCCCCCCTGCCTTCGGGTCCTCTACTCAGAACAGGGCACGGTGGGGCATATCCTTTCACGGGCCACAGGTCTAGTTTTGGTCTCCACATTCCTTCATTCATGAATCCATTAGCCCCATCCGTCCCCATCAGAGGGGACAAGGTAGCAGCTACTTTCTAACGAGCAGAGAGAGAGAGAAGAAAAAGAAAACGACTGTGCCTGTTCAGTCCCACCCCCTCTCCGTGACAGACACACAGACATTTAATACTGTTTAGAAGGAAAGGAGCTGAATTTGGAAACACAAAATCAAATATGCAACTTAAAATTCCAACTATATTCTGTTAGGTAGGACTATCTGCCTTTAACTGCTGGCTTCAGTGTTTTTAGATATTTACTGGGGTTTTGGTAAAGATTCTTCAGTTTGTGGAGACTCTAAGTAGCCATCCGATGGCCTCTTGGAGCAAAACCTTCTTCCCATTAATTTTGTTTCCTTATCATAGAAGTTCATTAATACATTTATTCACTTACTTTTTTCCCCCAAAGATCACACTTACGTTTAGACTCACGACCGGATAACATCAAGATACAGTATAGCCGTGAGAACATTGCTGCGTATTTTGTACGATATCAAAGAACAGGAGCTCTTATACCAACGATGAGAATTTGTAACGGCACATACATGCTGGAAGGATTCATTTAACCCTACAAATTCTACATCAACAAGATACCCTGCGCCCAGGGAAAAGAAGGTCCACAAGAAGCGTGTCCATAAACGCTTACAGCAGCTTTCAGAGGCCACCTCTAGGACTGATGGATGATGGTTACCAGTACTGTCTTGAGACATGAGACCTAATGACTATTCAAACTAAGTAAAGATTTCTCTCAGGTACAGCATTCCTTTCACCACCAATAAGACATAATCCAACCGTTTGCTGAATACAGAAAAAGTTCATCATTTCGCGGTGTGTTCTAAGAATTCTGATATATTTTAAACGAGAGAAGTTGACCGTGGAAGAGTTTACGGTTGTGCACAGGAATACTCACTTCCTTTTAAAATACTTACTGACTCCCTACTCCGTGCCACGCGCTGCGACTCGGTGCCCGAGCTGAGTGGGTTGTGTCCCTTGCTCTCCAGCGGGGAGCGCACGGTGATGCCAGGCCCCGGGCTCCGCGGGGAGCCAGGAGCGCCCCCGGGGTGCAAGCCATCCACCCGCTCACTACCAACGGGCATGTCGTTTGCCCTATGGCGAGCTCTCTTTCATTATAGGTTGTTACAATATGTTAAGTCGTGACTGTCCTTGTCTGTCCAGCAGCATGGGAGTCTTGCTGTGTTACATACAAGGGATGTGGGATGGAGGCGGAAGCAGCACAGGGGACAGATAACAGCAAAAAGGGAAGAGGAGGAATCGGAAAACCACAGGCTTGTGCAAAACGGTCTCAACGCAAAGGAAGGGCAAGTGGTCAGCGGATTAAAAGCTAAGAACCGTGCAGACCTTGTAGAGGAAGCCGGGAGGCACTTCCTGGGAGGCCCCGCTGGCGGGGGCCGCGTCCTCCCCCGCCTTCTGCGCCGAGGGCAGCTCCGGGGGCGGCTCGCTGGTGGGGCCCGGGAGCGCGGCGTCATCAGTCGCCTCCTTGGACTCTGCACCCGCGATTACTTCGTGGTCTCCCTCCCCTTCGTTGTTGGAGGCGGGCTGTATGACGACAGAAGGGATGACCTTCTCCTGGGGGAAGAGAGACGACAGAAGGGATGACCTTCTCCTGGGGGAAGAGAGACGCGGTGGTGCGGGGCCGGGCGGGAGCATCCTCCTCCACGCCGCCCGTCCCCCTCCACAGCCTCAAGCCTGCTGCTCCCCACGCCTTTCTGACCTTTGGGCCCCCGCCTTGCAGGACCTTCCTCTAGACATGGCCTCCTTGAACAAGCAGGCAGTTTGTTAACAGTGAGGTTTCCGTGGGAACTGGGAAGAGGGCTAGGAGACTTCGGGGAGACAGGCTGAGTTGTGACCGGGTCGGGGGACAGCCCTGCAGGGGATGCAGCAGGGCTCCAAGGACGCTCCCATTTCTGCCTGGTCCATTTCTTGTCCCACTGAAAGTAGCCCTCGCTTGAAACTGACATTTAACCTGCTGTGATTGCTCTTCTCCTTGAAATCGTACTGTTGGTAAAGATCCGGCCTGTGTTTGGAGATAATCTACCTGTCCTGCGCTTGGTGATTGTCATCGGAGCCCACCCTGCCACTCCAAGTGTCTGGGGGAAAGAACCAGAGGACCAAGATCTCCCTCTTATTTTTTTAAAAAAAGATGAGCACAGAGGGGAATTTCACTGCATAATGCAAGCCTAGAGATCAAGTTCTGTATTCCCTCAGATACCAGTGAACACGTGCACGTCCTTTCTTTTGGAGGAAAGGATACACTCTTCCAACAAGCATGCCTGTACAGACAAAAATACCCCCTGGCATCGTGACAAGAAA
This sequence comes from Camelus bactrianus, assembly GCF_048773025.1. Classification (NCBI taxonomy): domain Eukaryota; kingdom Metazoa; phylum Chordata; class Mammalia; order Artiodactyla; family Camelidae; genus Camelus; species Camelus bactrianus. The sequence goes on from NC_133545.1 coordinate 79,198,367, forward strand.
GTCTACGAAAAAAGTGGAACAGACTTTTATTTCTCTAAATACTACCGCTACCTGCTCTTTGGAAGGGATCATTCAGTTTCAAGCTTTCAGTAACTCTGGAGAGACTTAGGGAAATTTATTATGAGTCAAATAATCAGGAAAAAGCAAAGCCTAACATTAAACCAACTCTTCACGTTCCTACTTAGAAGACCAGAGTCGTAGGAGATGAAGTTAGAACCACTGTCTTGGCTTTGGCACCTGGGTTTTGAGGTCCCACGTTATAAATATCACGTGTTGCCTTTGACCATCTCTCTGATGCCGTGAAGAGCTGGGGCTAACTCCAAGTTCATGTGCATATTAATCACCCACTTCCTTTTGAAAGTGCAACATACATACGGATGGGCCTTTTGCGAAAGGAGCCTGTCGATGAGTTCAGGGCAGTCTAATAATAATAGCAACCACGAAACAGTAATAATAGTGATACGACTTAACTATTGATACTGGCGTCTCACCACGTGGCTGGCCCCGCGCTGAGCACATTGGGCTCTTTTCTCACTGAATCCATACAACAACGCTATTGTTCTAGCCTGTTCTCTTTCTCCTCCTTCCCTTCTCATCTCATCCTTTGTGTTGTCTGTGTCTCCCTCCGTTTCTCCATCCCTTTATTCCCCAGTTTCCTTGGCCTCCATCTGTGCTTACACCCAGCTCGCCATAGCAATGGGGGCTGGTGTGGAGCCTCACGATGCTGATATGGACAGAGTGGAGGTACCACATGAATGGAGAGAATGTGGAGAGAATGCCCACTCTTTCTGAGAATCGAGTGTTTCTTTTCGGTAGAGTGGGGTGCCACAGAATGGCCACAAACCATCCACTATTCCACACCCAAAAGAGTCATCACCGTTAAGCGATCAGAACATTCCAAGGGGTGCCACCTCCCTAGAACCGAATCCGTTTCACGAGGACACGTACCTGAAGCACTGCCACTTCTGCTTCTTCTGGTGGAGATCTGTCTCTGTCTACCGCCTCTGTGGCTTCGGTATCCACCTTGGCTTCCTCTAAACTTGCTTCTTCTCCAGTGCAAAGAGCCGCCTTCTCCATCTCTGCTGCCTCCACTGGGGCCCCCTCACCTGCTGGCACCAGGGTGCCCACAGTCACATCCGCATCCGCTCCAGGTGCGATCTGCAACCCAGAAACCAAATAGGCCGTGTCTGTCTCTCCATGGGCCTCAGTAAGAGTCAGACTCAGCCTTTTCATGTCTCTCCGCTCTGCTGAGGCACATCAGATTTTGTGGCTTTCTTTTTTTTTAATTGAAGTCCATTTACAATGTTGTGTTAATTTCTGATATATAGCATAGTGATTCAGTCATACATATACACACACACATATATATGTTCTTTTTCATTATAGGTTATTACAAGCTGTTGAATATAGCTCCCTGTGCTACAACAGTAGGTCTTTCTTGTTTGTCTCTTTATATATAATAGTTTGTATTTGCTAATCCCAACTCCTAACTTATCCCTCTGCTCCCTTTCCCCTTTGGTAACCATTTGTTTTCTATGTCTGTGAGTCTGTTTCTGTTTTGTAAACAAGTTCACTTGTGTCACTTTTTTAGATTCCACGGATAAGTGATATCATGTGATATTTATCTTTCTCTGTCTGACTTACTTCACTTAGTATGATCATCTCCAGGCCCATCCATGTTGCTGCAAATGAAGATTTCATTCTTTTTTATGGCTGAGTAGTATTCCATTGTGTGTGTGTGTGTATCTATATCTATAGATCTATATATACATACATACCATTGTGTATATATGTATACAACTGCTTTATCCAGTCATTTGTTGATGGACATTTAGGCTGTTTCCATGTCTTGGCTATTGTAAATAGTACTGCTATGAACATTGGGGTGCATGTATCTTTTTGAATTAGAGTTTCTCGAGGCTTTATTTGTCATGTACTGAAGCCCAGGACGTGGGTACAGCAGAGTCTGCCATTTGATCATCAAAACTCTGACGTCTCTTTCTCCTGAGCCCCCAACAGCTATCTTTGCAGTTGGGGGTAGCAAATGGATGGACATGACATACACCACTCCTGAGCCATGGCTTTTAAGGTGGGTGGTCCCCTCCACAAGCTCTTTCTATCTTTGTTGTTTGAAAGCAGATGACAGCAAGGCCAGAGAGGACATCTGAGTCACAAAATGGGAGGAGCCTGGGCCCCATTCTACCTGGGTCATGGAAGAAGGCCACTTACAAGCATCCTCATCACACGAAGTCAGAACTTAGGAAGACTGCATTTCAGTATGTATGTTAAAATCTTCTTGGGGAAGGTCCCAGAAGCTAAATCACATTCATGAAAAAAAAATTAGCAAGTTTCTCAATGAGACCTCTTGAGAATGAAGGAAAAATCATTTTTGTCATCAAATATGCATTATAATAACAAATCAAATCAGATTTTGGATCCTTTAGTGGAAAAAGCAAAATAGAAACAATGAGAATTGTGTTTTGAAGGTTGGAAAGAAGTCAAAATAAAAGCATTCAGTAGCATTTAAAACATGCAATAAGAAAATACAGTGCAACCAGAAGTTTCAGTTTTGAGCAGATTGGTTATGGAGTCCAGGTCTGTAACAGGACTCTATCATCGGCAGACCTGAACCGAGAGGATCAAATCAGAAAGACGGAAAAAGAAGGAGAATTTTAGATCAATCTTACATAATACGCCCAGGACATATATTTCAAAAACTCATCTTGCTTTCTGATGTGATTAGCATTAGTCATTCCTTTCCCTCACTGAATAAATGCAACCCAGTTTGTCCTATTAAGTTAGGAAAGCTCTGATGTTACAGATATTAACTGCCAAACCCAGAAAACGATGATGGAGGGTGTCTGCCAAGCGGGCCTCGGACAAGGGAGATGGAGATTATGAGCCTGCGGTCACAGCAGGGCACTTAAAAATAAAAACTTTCTTCTGACTCAAATTTATTTTTGCTTATATACATCACCTGTTGAAGAATACGCTTTTTCTGCAACATTTTACTTTAAAAGTGAAAAATAACGCTACTAGCTATACTATTTGTTATACGGGCAAGTATTACTCACACTTTTAGAAATCTACTTCCCTCTCAGCAGGATCTCTTAGAGGAGGTTCCTAAGGATTCCTAAGAATTCTCTTAGGGGAATCTTCCCTCTCTTAGGAGAATTATGAGGATTTGGCCCTCCACACAGTGTGCAAGGATCCAAAATACAGCCACTAGCCATGACCCGGCATTTATGCCTTTTTTTTCTCTACTCTGTCATTAAAGTACATGAGTTCAGAAAAAGAATCCTTTCATATGAATTGTAATGGACTTATTTAAGGTGAATTATAAAACGTTGATAATTATTGAAGTGGGGTAACACATAGGTGGGGATTTATATTTAAATGGCTGAGAATTTCCGTAATAAAAAAATGAATTTAAATATTTAAGGGAACTGCATCTCTTGCTTTACATAAACACTGGTCTTTGTATGTATGTTACTGTTGTCATGGTTAAGAGAGTACGACTCAGAACATAAATTAGGAGGGCATCTTAATTCCAAGAGGAGTGATGAACCATTGTCCTTAGCTTTACTGTTGGAGACGTCAGCAAGCTCTCTCAAGGGTCCTGAGGACCTAGCAAAGTTTCTTCCACAGCAGGAACTATACATGAAGACAATGTGCATGCAATAAATTTATGAGCCCAGATGTAGAAAGCAAGTTGTGTTGTCACAATTCTAAGTTATGCACGCTTTCCATCTGTCTGAAAAATCACACCTATGGAGTGCACATCCTCCTTGTTTTAATAGCTTCAAACCAGATGGGCTGTATATCATACAGACACTACCGGCCAGCAGAGCAGTGGATGCCAATACACACACACACACAAATACACACACACTTACTGTTACAGATAGAAAGGCAGCCATTATGTTATTTGACCAGCTACTCACCCAAGTGATTATATATAAAACCTTACTTACACACATGTTCCAAGTACATATTATTAGTAATTGGATTTTTACTCTCAACTGAATTGTTATGTCTCCTGAAGTGAATATATTTCTGTGAAGTATTGATGGTGTTGCCAAAAGTAAATTTTTAACTCACTTTAACAAATAGAATGTTAATAATGAGTCCCTGATTTATCTAGAGCGCTCTGTATATCTGCCAATTTGGCTGTATCAGATTTTCCTAGTGCAAGATATACATGTTATCACCTTTCCGTTGCTAAATAATTTAAACAGGCATCATTGGCTGTATCTGATTTCAACCTGACCGTGTGGCTGCTGTGATGACGGTCACCAGCAGGTGGCGACCAAGGGCTCCATCTGTCTGCAGGGACTTGCGCTGACCTAGAAGGAACATAACAGCCCAAATTTATTCAGCACGTCAGCAATTTACCTGACCTCTGTCACAAAGGAAGAGGGAAGGGGCAGGCGGAAAATTGTTGATAAGAATGATGGCGAATAAAAATCACCAAAATATTGAAATTAATGATGCTAATGGAGACGAAGTCTGAGTCCATTAGAAATGAATTCCTATTTCTCTAGCTGAAATGAACACTTTGAATTTACAGACCTGAAGAACACTGCACAAACACAGTCCACTACCTGTATTCCCTCACGTCTTTCTGCCTTCGTCTGGCATTGCTCTGAAAGTCAAGGGTGTCCCAATTCCCCCTTTTTGTCTGGAATCTGTCCCACATTTTCTGCCCTTACCTAAATATTTCCAATGCATATTTACTGCCTGCAGTACTTGAACAACATAAAAATACAGTGGAAAACAGGAATCTGTTTGCTCAGATTAGGTGTTAGCTCTAGAGAAATCAAGGACAGATTGAAAAGGTTTTCAGTGATAGGGTTCTCTCTTCTATATGATTATTTTTATGCATTCCAATTTGTTAGCTAATGAAGATTTAGGCTCTAAATTTAGTCTTTTCTAGATTCTGCTTGCTACTATAGATGTTATAACTGCTAGGAAAAAAAATCACAATGATTAATGACAGCGTTTGGATAGTCCATTGTTATCCAGGGAGACCAGAAGACTGAAACTACTGAAAGTATCTCAAGTCTTTGATGGTCAATGTTATTCAATTTTGCTCTCCGCTCCAAATTTTCAGAGAAACACCAGTATCTCATCTTCTGCCCAAACTGTAATATCTGTTGGCCAAATGGATTTACAGTGAAAAACATCTATTGCAAAGAGTCTAAAGAGAGTTCTCCCTGTCCTCAACTTGTTTACTGTAGTATTGGTCATATTAGCTCTGAACAAAGCCAGAAAAGCAGCTTGCCAACTGTGTGATTGGACTGGATGAGGACAACTGAAGAGATGCCACAGAGTGAAATTCCATACACCTGTAGGGTAGGCTAACTGAAAATAGGTATTTTTCTGATTAAAAGATAATGGACACAGTGGGTTTCAAAATAATAAAGTAGATAATTTATAGTACCACTTCGATTTATTTATTTTTATTCATTTTCCATGCACACAGAGGCTTTATCTGCCTGTTTAGTTTACAACACAGATCTGTGTGTTTCTGGGAAAAATTATACGACTAGGTGTATAATACTTTATTGTTTTTTTCTATTTAACAATTTATTTAACAGTTCTATAATTGAACACTAGTTGGTTTCTAGCTTTTTTCTGTGTATTAATACGATGTAGTTTCCTTTTTTAAAAATTTAGTATTTTTATGAAATAATGGTCATTAGGGAAAATCTGAAAAATGTGGAGGCCTAAAGAAGAAATCTCCAGGTATATGCATATACCCGGAGAAAAATATAATTCCAAAAGACACATGCACCCTAGTGTTCATAGCAGCACTATTTACAATAGCGAAGACATGGGAACAACCCAAATGTCCATCAACAGATGACTGGATAAAGAAGATGTGGTATATATATACAATGGAATACTGCTCAGCCATGAAAAAAAATGAAATAATGCCATTTGTAGGAATATGGATAGACCTGGAGGTTGTCATTCAAAGTGAAGTAAGCCAGAAAGAGAAAGAAAAATACCACATGATATCACTCATATGTGGAATCTTAAAACAAGGACACAACTTATTATCTATAACTTAGATGACTGACTTCTTGAATATGTGTAAGCACATTTGACTGTCCTTTATGATTGAATTACTGCATTCTGTTGATTCGTTAAAAAAAAAGAAATCGAAGTACCTATAATTTCATGACCAATGGTAACACTTTAAAGTCCCTCCTCCCACATCATTTTTCTATGCCCCTCACACACTTGCACTTAACTGGGATTCCTATGATCTCCCCCTTGGTCCCAGCTAGTAGCAGAGGCATCACCTGGGAGTTGGTTAGAAATGCAGAATCTCAGGCCCCACCCCAAACCCACTGAATCGGAATCTGCATCTTAACAAAGTCCTGGGAATCCACATGCGTGGTAAGGGAAGCACTGCTTCCTGGACTCTGCCTCACGCTGTGAGCATTTCACAGCCACCTGTCTTGAATCCCCTTGGAATGTATGCATCAAAGGCTGGACTGCTGTCAGAGCAGCAGCAGGCCCCAGACGACCTGGATGCTTCAGAAGGATGCTCCCACGCTCGTGGGGGGCAGTCGCCTTTTCTCTGGGGCGGGATGGATGAAACTCACATACTTTTCTAGGCCAGGCTCAGTTACTATGCTTTAAGGACTTGTTCATGTCTTGGTTTGTGGAAAAATTCTCCTGGGCTTGGCTAAGACTTCTAGAATAGAGTTCTATCCAACTTGGACCTCCTTTGTCTCTTTAGGCGCAAAGAGCATTAAAGTTAAAAAAAAATACACTGGTAATACTGAATCTGGTCAATTTTTGTGATTTTTTTTTTACTGTTTTCAGTTTTCTCTTATTATCATCAGTTACATGCTCATGGGATGCATTTCATTTTCATTAATATATTCCTGGGGTAAATGACACGAATGATAAGAATGTAAGAAATATGTATTTTTAAAAATCTGGTTATAGGGCATTTTACACTAGTGTCAGAGAGGAGCCATCTTCGTGACACTTGCTGTTGGCAGAGGTGCCTGGCTGAACGATCACTGAATTCCAGGCTTCCCAATTTGCCCAAACATGGAGAGGAATCATTCTAAACCACAGACAGGCTTCTGCTTGACAGTTTCAATAAATGCACCTTCTGTAGCCTGGGGGGAAACTTACATTCACTGTGACTCTACAATTTTCCGGGCACTGTAAATGTTTTACATTTATTGAATTTTATTCACCCAACAACCTTATCAAATTCCCACTTTCTACACAAGTCAACCCATACTTGGAGTTGATGTGACTCAGTAGTCAGTAAACCAGGGTTGGAACAGTCTGTCTGACTCTAAATTCTGTGGGTTTTTCTTTCTTTCTTTTTTTTTTCATACCAAGCAGCATCGAAGAAGACAACACACCTTGAAAATCAGAGTTCCACAGTGGTCCTGAGACCTGGCACCTCCACGGACCTGCTGTGCCCTACTGACAACCCCACTGCCCCAAAATGAGAGTGTGTTCTTACAGCCAATGCATTCACTTATGCTCCTGGAATGCTACCTTTAAGATGAGACTCATAGATTATAAGTCAAATATACATTTGTATTCGTAGACATGATCTACCTGGGCACCCAAGCAACCATGTCCTAAGATCTCTCTTGTTTGATACAAATGATATGATAGAAAGCTATCAAGAAGAGGCTGGTTGGAAAGAATTTCTCCACGTTGTTTTTGCCAACAGTCCTGCAGATTCCACGGTTTAGGAAGATCTGTACAGAATGGGAACGTGGAAAAGGTCAACCCCTCTCCTGGTTTTGTCCAGGGCACTGCAGAGCTACAACTGAGAACCTAGAACCTGAGCACCTGGACAGTCCTGGCTACGTTCGAGACCAATATGATTCCAAAGCAGGAGGGACCAGAGGGCTCACCTAACTCACTGTTCTCATTTCACAGGTGGGGAAACATGATGGAGACAGAGCTGGAGCCCCGAGGTTTAGTTCTGACTCTCCCACTGACAAGCATGGGGGCTGGAGTGACCCCTGGACCCCTCTGGGAAATAACAGAGGGAGGCTAATACCACAGTGGGTATCCCGGCTCCACAGCCAAATTGAGTTCCTAACCTGTCTAAAGATCCCAGCATTTATATGGAAATACAGCATTTTCTTTGGGATCCAGTTTAAAGAAAAGCCTGAGAGGCAGCTGGGGTCATTATGACCCCAAAGAGAAGATTCCTGTACCGAGACACAGGCTGATGGCTGGCACTCCTTTTCACAGAAACTACACTTTAAACACTGCAGGTCAAAACTTCACTTCAGCATGACCATAGGGATGAGCTCTCCCGGGGAACTCCGGACCTCGGATGGAGCTCCCTTCAAAGGTGGCACCTGGTATTACAAACTTTATTTGATACTCTACGTGTTTCCTTTCTAATACAGAGATTTAGTAGGTTTTCTCCCCCTGACCTTCATCTCCATCATCATTTTTCAATCTGCTCTCCCAGGACTGCCAACAGTCCCATCACAAGCCTTTAGCAGCCTGGTCACAGCCCATCTCAGCGGCCGGCAGCAACGTTGCCATGGCAACGTCTCCTGGAATTAGCTCCATACTTTCTTGAAATATTAAGCTCTCCTGCTGAAATGCCAAAGTTAATAAATTTTTGGTTAATTTGGCCTTTAAGGTCATGGCAGAATGTCTAACAAGGATACTTATTAAAACATTAAACTTTTAATTAGAGGTTTATTTGCAAAGCACTGTATGGGAGACATGGATAGGAAAAGTGGATTTATGTTTAGAAGCA